>NW_026931074.1:140000-459984 GCF_032062105.1 Saccostrea cuccullata | reverse complement strand
GAAGGCTGACCTGATGATTCCGGATTATTACTGCTCTAGGAACCCGGACTACGGCTATCATTGTACCAGTGGGATGGTCTGTATGCAGCTGGAGCTGAGCAATGTGCACAGAGGCTTTGACGGATTTGATGAATTCAGTAAGTACAGTACACAGAGGCTTTGACAGATTTGATGAATTCAGTAAATACAGTACACAGAGGCTTTGATGGATTTGAAGAATTCAGTAAGTACAGTACACAGAGGCTTTGATGGATTTGATGAATTCAGTAACTGAGTAAGTCAATATCCATCAGTCAAGCATTTCATTAGAATATGATTGGAATGATTAGATATAAATGCACCCTGTTTTCCCACCTTTATGTCAAAATAGATAGTAGGCAATGGAAAACACGCAAAATGTTAAGATAGGCCTAATTATTTCATGGTTTTCCACTACAAATTAATGATATATTTACAGTAACGAGTTTCTTCACGGTGTATGAAGCTGCATCACAGGAGGGTTGGGTGTTCCTGATGTACCGAGCTATTGACAGTCTCTACACAGAGCTTGCTTTTGTTTACTTCATAACACTCATCTTTATACTGGCCTGGCTCGTCAAGGTATACATGTTCTATGAAATTTCTTTTATAAATAGAGTTCACTTAATTTAAAATTGACGCTGGAACAGGTTAAATCTCTCGTTTTGTTGTAATGGCAGTATCAACTATCTTTAAATAATTTGACTATTTTGTAGAACATCTTTATTGCCGTAATTATTGAGTCATTTGCGGAGATTCGGGTTCAGTTCCAACAGATGTGGGGGTCACGAGGCAGTGCTACAGATTCTGATTCTTCACAGGTAAACACAGTAGATATTAATGCAGGTATTCCCCGTCATAACAGAATATATCACAAGATTGTAAAATACATACAGAGTATATTCTATACTTTATAATTTCTGGGCTCTTTACTCGTAGGTAATGTTATATCTCTTTATTCAAAATCTCTTGGTATATAAAATTTCTTCATGCGGCTGTGTTCAGCCTATGTATTTATGATTATTTGATTTTCTCAATTGGTACAAAATCAATAGAGATGTATCATTGCTAGCTGAGGACTCCATTCATTTAGGTATCATTTAACATTTTAATGCTTGTATTGTTATTCGACCTTTCACTAGTTGATTCATTTACCACATATTTTCAGGCCCTTAATAGGGGAAAAAAAAAAGGAATTTTGTTATTTCTGTTTTTAGGTAATTCAGTGTGAGGGAAACTCCTGGAGGATGGTATTAATTGATGAGAACAAGGCTAAAGGCTTTGCTCCACCTTTCTTCCAGAAGATTCTTTGTTCTAATTTCTTCCATACCTTCTTTCTGTTGCTGGTTTTTGCCAATGCTATCACTGGGGCTACCTTGTCATTCCGGGGTCAGACAGGTGTTGGGAGCAAACTGGATGGCTTTTACTATGCTGAGGTAACTAGGTTTTAATTGAAATATTGTGAGCACACATATGAGATTGGCTTTCTCCTCAATTATCTGTTGGAAAATTAAATTAAGACATAAATGAAATCCAGGCAAATTTTCTACACTACAGAAGGAAACGTGTAAAACAAATCTGAAATGAACAGTGTTATTTACAAATGTTAAAATTACTTCATAAAAATGTGAATCTCTAGCATGCTGGATAGATACACCATCCTTTTCAGGTGGCATTCACGGTTCTTTTTGACTTGGAAGTGCTGTTTAAGATTTGGTGCCTGGGTTTCCAGGGCTACAAGAAGAGACCTTTCCACAAGTTTGAACTACTTCTGGCTGTAGGGACGACACTACACCTTATACCTCAGTGTTATAGGGGACACTTCACTTATTTCCAGGTAGGATTCTACAGTTTAAGATTTGTCTTTGTATAGAATTTTAAAGTTCATTGTATACCTACCTTTACATGGATATTTTTACTGTTTCATCTTTTCCAGGTGCTGAGAGTTGTCAGGTTAATGAAGGCTTCCCCGATGCTGGAGGATTTCTGTTTCAAGGTGTGAGACAGTACCATGTATTAATAAATCTTGTATTTGTCAATGCTTAATACAGTCGTGCATAATCATCATAAAAAAGGATGAATTGGCATTTTTGTGTGTAAATCAATCAAGATTGGTTAACTGCTTACAATTTTCATTTTCACATACATTTTTTTTGTCTCATTGGCATTCAAAGACTGGACTACTGAAATTGTACAATATTGTATTTTGCTAGATTTTTGGACCTGGTAAGAAGCTGGGGCACCTGATCCTGTTTACCATGTGTCTCCTGATTATAGCCTCCAGCATCAGCTTACAGCTCTTCTGTAACATCAGGAACTTTAACAAATTTGGAAGGTTTGATCAGGTGCATACTTATTTCATCATTTACGATTCAAATTTAAATTAAATATAACAATCAAAAAACAAAGAAACAAACTATTAACGAATAGCAAAAATGATACAGTAAAACACGTTTAGCACGAACACGGATATAGCGAATTCACGGATATAACGAAGTTCTTCTGGGTCCCCGGCAAAATTCTTATCAAATCTTCGTAAAATTTTACGGTTATAAGGAACTCTGATATAACGAATTTACGGATATAGTGAACTGATTTTGAGTCCCGTTGAGGATAAATATAATGAATTTTACATCTTTTATAACGAACTTTCAAAGATCTCAAAATTTGATAAATTGAACTGACTTTATTTTCTTTCAGCATTTGTATATAAAATTCAATTCATAATAAAACCTTAGTTATCGAAGGTATGTTTTGTAATATTTGCTTCCCTAACATATTTGATAGTAACACTTGAAGGAAAACATGCATATTGCGAATTCGCTATATATGGTTATACAAATTCGTTATACGGATATAACGAATTACGAATATAGCGAATTAAATTCACAGGTCCCCAGGACTTCGCTCTAACCGAGTTTTACTGTATGAATGCATGTTTATAATTTTGTTAGCTCACCTGATCTAAAATGAGTTTTTCTGATCAAAGTTTAAGTCTTTTGTCTGGCTGTTTGGAAATTTGTCACATTTCTGATCTCTTCTCCAAAGCCATTCAATAAACTTGGCTTAAGCATTCCAAGAAGCACAATGCTCTCAACTGTCAGGTTTTTTGTTAAACATACAATATATTTAGAAAATATTACATGGTAAAGCATTAGCTGCAGAACTGTACCTCTCTTCACCATAGATAAATTATGAAAACATAGTGCATAAATAAGGACAAGGAAGGTATGTACAAAAAACCCATTTAATACCTATAAATTATTTTGTGAAAATTAACGATTCATTTTGTGGAAAATTAAGTTTGAGGAAATGTAATATGTTTGATTTAATAACTAATATTCATTCGGTAGCAAGAGCAAACAGGATCAGTGACATTGCGGGCCTTTGGGCCTTTTGTTATATTTTTATAATGAATAAACTAATTTAATTTTTTTTTTTCAAAATGGCATTGAACATATTATTTGATATGTCTGCTATTCTATACTTGATATCTTACATTTGTTAATATACATATTTTCATGTAACTTGTCAGATTTTGTTATTGTGTCTATTAAGTGCTCCATAATTTTATTCCTCACAGAGTTAGATGATGTTATAACAGTGTACTTCCTAAACACAATTGCAACAAATGGAAAGTATATGCTTGTAAAGACATGAATATGGATACATTTAATTGATTTTTTATGGACAAAAATTATTTATCTTTTACTATGACGTTGTTTATTTAAACTTTCCCACTTTTGATCAGGCTTTTATGTCCATGTTTCAAATTTTGACCCAAGAGGGTTGGATAGAGGTGATGGATGGGGCCATCGAGGAGACAGAAACAGAAGGCTTTTTGTTTCCACTTATTTGTGCCATTTATTTCATTTTGTATCACCAATTTGTCACAGTGGTGAGTAAGGGAGATAATCCCATATGGAATCGTGCCTTACAGGGTTGTGTGCCTTTATTGATACCCAAGGAGAATGGTCCAGTTTTCTCTGTCCCACATGTAAATTATATTCTATGTTAATTTAGGGGGTGGGAAAAGTAATGAGCTGAGTTAAATTTGTTTTGACTTTAAAATTAAAAACGAAATTGATTTGCAATTCACGAAAAGTATATTATTGTCAGTAAAGAGTGGACTGTTCTCATCCTACTCTGATTTGTAAATCTAATTCCGTATACTCACAACACAGTGGTTACCATGTTGATGAACTACTGTATCCTTGGTGATGGACTAACATTTCTGATGTACTTGACAGCATGTAGGTGATGAACACTCAGAGAAAACAGCATGTGCACTCAAGTCAAGGGAGATTACTACTCCTCAGTACTCGGCTTCATTGGATATATACATGTACCTTGTCTTTTGTCAAAACTGCTGTAAAATTTTTTTAATGAAAAAAGTGTTATGAAATGAAAATTCTGCAGCATTTATTACAAACTTGAGCAGTCTTGCATAGACTTGGTATAAGTTAAAACACAATGAAGCTGGGTACTGAGAAAATATTACATGTACGTATTATGAGATGCTTTAATAGTTATGTAATTCTCTTTCCTTAGGCGTTCATGTCTATGTTTCAAATCCTAGCGAATAAGGGCTGGACTGAAGTGATGCAAATCACAATGTGGAAAACAGACCGCTTCTACCCCATAGTAGCAATCTATTTCATTTTCTACCACTTATTTGTTACGCTGGTGAGTACTAAGTCGGCTCAGTGTTTGCTTCAGAGGTAGATGATGGACACTGACTGACGTTAAGTGGCAGCCATTGGCTGGAGATTTAGCGTAGATTAGTCAGCGAGTCCTGTTTCCCGGGTCACAGTGGACGTACTGCTTCCCTTGATTCTCTCAGTGGTTTTGTTACTGTCGATCAGAGGCTTCTTACTAGAGAGTTTGTGTAGACGTAGGAAATATTCATGTTTTGTACGTGTTAGATACAAAAAGAAAGTGTATTAGACATATCACTCAAAAATGTATAAATAGCAGATTTGAAGGAAAATAGGATTCATTGCTTTGGTGATTTAACTTTTATCATGATGAAAATAATCATTAAAGTGGAACTGATAAGGAAGAGATTCATTTCACTTTTGAAATCTGAGAAAAAAATAATGGAAAACAAAATAGATTTAAAATCATTTAATTTGGAAGATATACACTGTATAATGTATATTTTTTTTAATAATCACTATGTGTCTTGTACATGTAGCTCCATAGATCATGTTAGTGTAAAGAATCACTGCATGTATTTGGAATACATGTAATTTATGTTGTCTACTGAATAAACACCCTTGTAAATGTACAGGCACTAAACTAGATGCTGGTGTAAAGTAATGCTGATGCAATAGTAGTCTTTTAATTGACAGCAAAATATGAAGTGGAATATGAGATTCTTTTAAATGTGCACTTATACCTACAGAACAAACCTTTGGTCAGTATTTAGTATGATTCTTTTCTAAATTTAATTTTGTAAAACTGTGAACAAACTTTTTTGAAAAATAGAAATAATTTATTAGCTCATTTGATGTATGTGTCTTAAATTCCCTTATAAAACAGTAAAGAGCCTCTGAATTGAAGCATTAAGTAATGATAAATATTGATTCAGGGTATCATTGGAGAATTATAAATGTATTTAGTGGAATGCTGCATAACAGTACACTCGGATAATGTTATCAGTCTTCAAAAGTTCTGACTTAACCATGACCCAGAAAGTAAAGGGTATACATGGAATTAGTGCCCCATCAACCACTACACTCCTATTGGATCCACCTAACTGTTTAGACTTTTACTAATGTGATAATTCTCCCATAGATATAATCATTGACACAGAGAGAGAGAGAATCGACTGGGAAGCTTAGGTCCGCAGACCGTTAAACAGGACTTCAGTTTAAATCTTAGAACTTTGTCTTTTGTGTTAAAACTTGTCAATGAGTCTGAAAATTTATGTTCAGTATTTTTTTTTTCTCAAATAATTTTGAAATTTAGAAATGAGGTTTTGTTTGATGAAGACAGGTTATTTTGTTATGCAGGCCAATGAGCTGTAAACTGAGTAATTATACAGAGAATAAAAATTACCTGAACAGTATTAGACAATTATATTTTTTCTTGTCCATATATTGATCTTTGTTTTAATTATTATATTGGGACAAAAAATGAGGTTTTCAATGCTTTCTGCAGTCCAGTACTAGATTTTTACCCCTTGCAGTAAATAAAACAATTTAAATTTTTGGAATTTTTGTTCTTACTATCAGAGAGAACAAAGCTAACTAAGATGTTACTGCTGTAGGTTTAAGCTTGTTGTGGGGTTGTAAGTACTTTTCTTGACTGTGAATTGAACAGCATGTCTGATTTTTCTACTAACACATTCCTCACAAATTTTTGTAAACAGTGAGAATTTTATTGCATGATGTTAAAAAACAGTTCAATTTGAAAAAGAATTCACCAAATTTTAAATAAAGTTTTACACCCCGAATTCTCCACGTTCACTCGAATCCTACCTTCAGTCCTCACAGTTCCTCCAAACAAGTTCCACAGTTATTTAATATTTCCGCAATTTCCCCTTTTTCTTGATATTTATTTTAAAAACCCAGTACACCAAACTGCCATTTTCTCTTTGCACAGATTTTTAAATCTTTCTCTTTATTTTTTGGTAAATTATGATATGTTAAGAGTTTATCAATTGAGCAATTTTACAAGTAAGTGATTTTTATATAGAAGTTAATAAAATTTAAAATTTGTTTACAATTCTTGTATTCAAATAGTAAATCAGAAAATTTCTTATGTTAATATAGCTCTTATAAAAACAGTATTAATCTATGATCTATGCATGAAAGGACAAATTCAACTTTCTGGTGTGTAATCAAGTATAAATAGTACTGAGCAATGAAATAAAGAAATACTTGTATGCTGCATGTGTCTAATGACCAGCTTCGCCTCAATAAATATTAACTCATGGGATGTACTATATTTTACTAAATTTACTATTACAGAGATTGTACATGTATTTACAAATTGAACAATATGTATTATTACTTTGAAAGATCTGTTCATTTTTATTTTTCCTTTATTTAAAATTTGTTTTCTTTAGCAACTGAATCTTAATATAACATTATAAGTACCTAAATATTAGAAAGATTTCTAAGCCCTGCTCACTGAAACAATGAGCATTTTGTAGTGCCCCCTGTTTTGTGGTTGTACAGAGTTATCTGACATTGATTTACTGTGTATATAGATTGTCATCAGTTCCTTTGTGGCGGTTATTCTGGATAACCTGGAGTTGGACGAAGACATCAAAAAACTCAAACAGGTCAGTACCACTTGTACATTACTGTAAAAAAGAAATCATCAGAGTAAAAAGTGTCTCGCAAAAAAATTCAGTATAAAACAAAATAATGTATGAGGTATTCCAAGCACCATAATTTACAATTTTCATTGATAATAAAGGAGTATATATGATAACAGCCAATTTTGGCCCCCTAAAATCAACATTTTAGAATGACATTCAGATATGTTTAATTGATATTTGTTTTGTAGAGGAGATTATATTAGATATATTTCCAATATATTTTTCACATTTATATGCACTCACTAGCTGTAAATGACATGAGAAATAATGCTATTTTTGCTATCTAACAAAAAAGCCAAAAATATGCCTTTTTCTTGATGTTTTTTCTTATGGGAAACATAGAGCGCAGTGTAGATCATACATATATTTTTTTTGTCACTAATCAGTATTGGATAGATACATCTTTGGTAAAAATATAAATCTTGTTCTAGGCTGCGCTCTATATTTTCTGAAAGAAAAACTGCTTGAAAATAAGCAGTTTTATACAAAATATGCTAAAATGGTGGGAAAACGTGATTTTTATGATGTAATATTTCTAAAATAACGGCATTTTGATCAAAATGAAAACGACCAATAAAGGTCGCAGATATAGCTGTACAAATTAAAGCTATATACAAAGTAAAGTTAAGATATCCATTTTAAGGGGCCAATTGAGACACCTACCATATATCGCTCTTTGAGTTGCATGCATTGGCAAAGTTTATTGTTGCCAAGGTCAATGCTGACAAGGCTGAAAGAAGCCATTATAAGGTGACCATTTAATAAAAATCCTCATTACTGTAGATCACTTAATTTTCGCGACACCTTATTTTCGCGAGATAGTCATTGACCCCTGATTAGCGAGACAAAATTTTCGCGAATTGTGGTTATTGCTCTATATAATCTTAAGGAATACTATTATACACGAGAATTAAATTTTCGTGAGCACACTATCTCGCGTAATTACGCGAAAATAAAGTTCTCGCGAATAAAAAGTGATTTACAGTATATGGTATTAAACATTACCTCAGAGAAGTTTCTGATTTTGATTACTTTGAATTCACAGGCAGTAATATTTGTATTGTATTTATATATTGTAGTTGAAGGCCAGGGAACAGGTGACTGAAAGCCAACAAAAACTCCCCATGCGGCTTCGAGTGTTTACCAAATTCCCGTATGGTTTGAATTTGTACTATGGATATCATTTCTCAATTTTTGAGTCCCTGTACTTTTGTTTTCAATTTAACATATTTCTTTTTACTTCTGTAATTTTTGTTTTTATTTGATAACTATATGATAATTATGACTGTGAACAGGAGAGTTGTTTTTGTAGGAACCACCCCCAGATGGTATACCTGTATAAGATCCCGGGAGACTTCAGCCTTTCTCAGATCAGGGAGAGCGTCATGAGACAGTTCTCTACTCCAGAGGTCAATCTCACCGTGGACATACAGGAGATGAATGAAGAAAGCACCACACTGGTCAAATTCTCCCCGGTCAAGCTGGTCAGACAGGATGTGAGCGGATCTAAAAGTGGTGGAGCTATGGAGAAGAGGAGCGGAATCACACTCATTGTGAGGTAGTAGATAGTCAACATTTATTTCTTTCTAGAAAGTGAAAATTTTGTAGCAAAGAGATATTAAAGACTAGAAGGTTATAAACACAGTTTGTTTTTTTTTAATTTTTAGAATAAAAGCATCTTAACATATAATTTATCCTCTTAGTAAAAAACTATGAAACAGAGTTAATTTGTTAGAAGACTCAAAGACACATTTCCAGAACATTGCATCTTCATTCTTTTTCAATTTTTGGTGACACCTTGAAAAGTTGTATAGCCTTAAGCATTTTACTGATACTGATATCATTGTACAGGGACTCAGCTCAGCAGAAGATGCAGGTGTGTGGGTCTACTCAGCTTGTTCCCAGTGGCCCCAAGTCCCTGTTATCTCAGCAGTACCAACTCAGGATGGACAGAAGGTTAGAAAGTCTTTACTGGCCAAGGTTATCTCTTCTTAAATAATAAGGCATATTTTTATTCAGTTCCCAAAAGTGTGATCACTGGGCATAAACAGAAAATATATACAAAATTATGTTTAAAATATTCTGTAACATTTCCAGAAGCATGAGAGGTTCTCGACCTGGAAGTCTGAAAACCAGAAGTACTGCCAAGGAGAATGGTGACATCCACCTCGGAAAGATCAACAGCTCAATATTAAACCGGACAAGGACACCTGACGACTACGACATAAAAGTCTGGCAACAGAGGAAACAGCAGGCAGAGATCAAGAGGTAATGGAGTAGGCCTATAGCTTGTTTTCTGACATACCATGTTTTGCATCAGTGCTTAGTTTATATAAATGGTATATTTGAATTCATTCACATGTACTTATTCTTACGCTTGTTACCCATACAATATGTAAACATTATGCATTACAAATGGCATTTCATCAATACAAACAATTTTTTTAGAAATGATACATTGATACAATTATGATCAGTTCCTTAACTTTTGTTTTATTGGTTTCCAGGAGCCAGCAGGAGGAAGACCTGAGAGAGAACCACCCCCTGTTTGACACGCCCCTTTTTACCGTGGGACGGGAATCACAGTTCCGTAAGGCCTGTCAGATGATTGTCAATGCTCAGTATAACCACACACTGAGAGACCCCATCACAGGGAAGGAGCTTAATAGCAAATATAAACGCTTACAGTAAGTCATATTGAGGCAGATAAAATTAGAAATTTTTAGGGGAATTGAGTAAGTTACCTGATACCATTACACATTTCTACAGGAATAGAGTAAGTCACATGGAAACTGATACTATAAGTCACTTCTAGGTGATACAGTAATTAAACTCTGGTACGGAAAATCATTCACTTGTAGGCTAAAACAGTAAGTCATTCACCTTTAAGGATCAATTAGTATCTCAGAAAGTATACCTTTATACTGAAAAAATGTCAAAGACAACTCTTCAGTAAATATTATATATCTAAAGGAATTTTGTCTATAACCTGTATTTCTAGGTTGGATTTAGTGAGTCACTTCTAGGCTGTTAAGTAAGTCATTTATATGCTGAATACAAGAGAAGAATAATGAACACACCAGAACTTCAGGTTATTATCAGAGATATGAATGTTAACTTTTTCTCGAAAATTAAATATACCGTATTGTACATAAACAAATATAAAACTCATCAATAAGTTTTATTTTTTGTTTCAAATTCAGCATAATAATGTCATAAATAGGTTTTTGCATATAGATCCTCATTTTGACTGCTATAACCTGTATTATCTACATGTAACTAAGCAAATTTACTCTTGATTTCTTGAACTCTTGACCTACCTGGACTGGGCAGTCCCGATGATCTATGGAAATTTACCTTTGATACTTGGCTATGTTGTACACAAAGTTACACAATTAGCAACTTTACCTGGACATTTAATGGCCCCAAGAGAAGAATAATGATGTTTATTCAGGTGACACATAACTTAAGGTTATTGATTTAGAAATATGTTGCCTATATGTATTAAAATTTTTCGACTGTATTACGGTAATTTAATATACATGTACCATATTGTAATTGCATTAAACAAATATAAATTTAATTTTTATTTCAATAAGTTTCAAAGTTTTGAAAATATCAAATTCAGCAGCCTAATGTCAATATGTATTTTTGTATAAAAGTCAAATTTCTTCTGCATATGTTTGGAAAAGTAAACTATGAAGATTAAAAGTGTGCATATAACGTTAAATTATAAAAATTGCTGATGATGTGTTTTGTAATCTGATAATAAATATTCAGATGGGTCTACGAAAATATATAATTGCTTTATAAAAACCACGTGTAAAAAGTTAGCACTGTATGAAAATCATTACATCCGGTAAGACTAATGTAGTCAAGGACTTTGGAGGAATGCTCAATCTATTTATTTATGCGGTAGGTGACTGCCTGATTTGACTGTTCTGTACATTTAAGCATTGAATTCATATTTTGGGATGTCTTCGGTCCTATAACACACCTGGCCGTGTCGGCAAATTGAATACCGCGCTGTGATAATTTCACGTGTCTTATAGAGATTTGAATGTCGTGGATTTCTAATGGATTTCTTGAAGAAAATTACACTGAATGTAAATATTATGATTTATTTGAAATTTTTGTGTGCTTGTGTATCATGTCAGGCACAAATCACTTTGTCCAGTGTTTTTTCAGCTGTCTTGGGGGTTCACTTTTATAAAGTTTTTTAGAACTTTCATAATATGAATCATATCAGCATGAAACCTTCATGATAAAGTTATACATCTTAGTAAAACACAAAGTCATACTGAATTGTGTCCTACATCCTCAGGCCTTTGGCAATCAGGTAGCTGGTTGTTCTGATGTATTTGTATCATTTTCAGGTGAGTGTGATATTTCTGTGCTGGATGCCACAGGAAGTGAGGCGTGACTCCCCTGCCCAGGTGTTCATGTTACTGCGGTGTCTGCGGCCCCTCAGGATCTTTGTTCTGGTCCCTCACATGAGGAAGGTGGTGTACGAACTCATCAGGGGATTCAAAGAAATCATATTGGTAAATCACACACCTTAAAATATGGTGCAGAATCTTCTTCCTTGGCTCATTCTTTTACCCAGTTCAGGCTCTTTGATGATTGAGTGCTGACATGTGACTTTGAATGTTGCAGGTCTCTGTTCTGCTTGTGGTGCTCATGTTCATGTTCGCCATTTATGGAGTTCATGTTCTGGGAGGAAAACTTCATAAATGTAATGATCCCAACATCACCACCAAGGTCAGAAATTCTCAGTTATTTTTACAGGAATTAAAAGTTATTCCCTTAATAGGAATTGTAATGCGATATAATTTATAGATAGATATAGTACTTGTATATTCATTTAGTAACACAGGCATAAAATTCTTGATATTTGTAGGAGGAATGCAAAGGTAGATTTTTCCAGAAAGTTTTTGTGACACAAATGAAGATTCCTAATGGTACAGAGAGTGAGGCGGGATTCTATGTTCCTAGAACTTGGTGTGTAGCATAATGCATGTGTAGCACCTAGAATTAGTCATTTAAAGGATCTTTTCCTGTTTGTATTTTACAGTCTCACATAGATTAGGTTTTAGATGAAGATTCTATTTTAGGTCCAATCCCTATAACTTTAACTTTGATAACATTGGGAGTGCCATGTTAGCTTTGTTTGAAGTGTTATCATTGGAGGGCTGGCTGGAGGTCAGAGATGTCATCATAGAGAGAGTGGGTCTGGTAAGTCGCCAAGTAGAGAGATCTTCCATTAAAGTAAATTAAACAAAACTTGACGTGGAACTGAACAAAATTTGACAGTTTTCATTATATTTTCAAGATCATAAAACTAAGCCTCCATAAGAAATGAAATTTTGCTTTACATCAAATTATGTTCACTGTAATATTTTCAGGAACATGCCATATATGTCCATGTTTTTGTCTTCATGGGTTACATGATAGGCCTGACTTTATTTGTGGGTGTGGTCATTGCTAACTATAGTGAAAACAAGGTATAGTCACATGTTATTTATTTACATATATTTTTATATGTAATTAAATTAATAGCAAAATAATTCCCTATTCTGTATTCCATTTGATCGACAGGGAACAGCATTGCTGACTGTGGATCAAAGAAGATGGCTGGATTTGAAAGGAAGAATTAAACTGGCTCAGCCATTACACATACCACCTAGACCTGGTAAGGCTGATAAATATAATTTTATGGTGTCATTAATAGAATGCAAAATCACAATCACATTATGATAAATTTAATAATTCTGCATGAATTTAGCAATACAAAACATTTTTGGCACATCTTTGATATTACAGATGGAACAAGTTTTCGAGCTAAGATGTATGACATCACGCAGCACAAGAAATTTAAAGCAGCGACTGTGTTCCTGATTCTGGTCAACTGTGGGCTGCTGGGAGTTCCTGTAAGTATTTATAGGGTCTTCTAGATTTGTTATAAGGCTGTCTGGGTACCATGAAAATCATTTTACTTAATGTCTATTATTTTTTTGAAAATTTTTGGTAGTTGATAAAAACATTACTTTGGTTATTATTATTATTTTAATGATCAATTTACAGGTTCTCTATTAGTAATCACGAGTTCTGTCGGTTAACAATTTAAAATAATCTAACACAATATAAACTTGACTAGTACCTTTTCACTTTCCGACTTGCTATTTACAGCATAATTTGGGAAAGTTAGAGGAAGACATCATTTATGTGTTCCAGTTAACCCATTACTTGAATTTTTAAATGACTGTCTTTTAATTGGCCATGAAATTGCATGGACTTTCTTATCAATTAACCTGCTTTTCAATACATTATATAAGTACAGTATTACACACTGTTAAGCTTAGGACTGTGGAACTTTAATTGACAGTTGATGCATCTTTAGGGAAAGTGTGTAGGAAGCCAAAATAGTTTAGTTTCACTTAACTTTGGGATTATATGGCTTTGTGTACATGAAAGTGAACTTCCATCATTATTTGACTGTATCAATATACAGTATACAATATACATTTTGTGTTGTGTTATAGTGGAAATCTTCCAATGCCAGACAGACGTTTATCTTAGGCTCACTGTCGGCTGTGTGTACTCTTCTCTTTCTCTGTGAGGTAAGGATGGAATGCTTAGAAAAGAGAGAGGTTCGTGATTGTTGTGGCATAGAAAATATTCAGTTCAACATTTGTATGTCAAAGTGAGTCAGAAGTTTCCAATCACTTCTTTTAAATATGTTTTACCATAATATCTTAGCCCATGGATGTCTCAAGTTTTCTGGGTGCCATTAAATTCATGATAATGAGATTTGACTGTAAATACAAGCACTCAACACTTGATCTCAAATTGAGTCTTAATATTTTGTTAATTCAGTATGTCTGTAACTTTATCTGATGTCATGCACTGTTTTGATCAGGTGATTATAAAGATGATAGCCTTGACCCCTAAGGGTTACTGGACCAGTAGGAGGAACCGATTTGACATGCTGCTGACCTTTCTAGGGGTCATCTGGATCATACTGCACTTCACATTTAATCTTACTGGGCAGGAGGTGAGATCAAAATGACTACTTCTGGTACAGTCTAAACAGTTGACCAATTACTGTTTGCTTATTTGTTTAACTGGAATTCATATTTTTTATGTACAGGTTTTAATTTAAAGTAATTACTAGGCCGAACAAGTAGCTTTTATACTCTGTAATTGTGACATACATGTTCAAGTGTATAAATACTGTGATTATTCTTTTTGCACCAAGCAATGCATTTTATAGCTAGGTCAAATATTTGTTCCATTTATGAAATTTTGCTATCTGAAATTAGGAATAAGGAGAAACTTTTATTATCTTTTTATGTATATTAAACTTGTTGACATTGTAGATGATTTACTTTCAGGGTGATGCTAATAATGTTTTTGGAGTCATCATTATTGTTTTGAGATTTTGCACAATTTGTGGAAAACATGTAAGTAACCGATTTATATATATTGGTTGTAAAATTGAGATCTATAATAGGTTATTATATTTACATTATTTTTAGAATATAATTTATAGCTTGCAAAATTGAAATACTAATTAGGGCCCCGCAAGGACTTGCGGGTGCCCTATAGTAATCAGTCTGTCCGTCCGTCTGTCTAGCTGTCCGTCTGTCACTCTTCCGTCCACAAATTTTCTGTTTTTTTCTAATTACTTTTTTTAAGGTTGCCCAATCAGGTTCAAATTTGGTATGGTAGTTCAGTAGGCAGAAATACATATTTTGATGCTAAGTTTGGTTCTCTATGTCTTCTGGTTTGGAGCTGGGGTGGTGGGGTAGATTCCTTAACTATGCATAAGAATGAATGGGCAAAGAGAGATAACTGCTGAGAATGTTACCTTTGTAAACAGGGAAGGCTGTGCAATTTGTCCTTTGGGATTAATTAACATCCACATGAAGAAAATCCTAAGCATTTTCTGTAAATGTCACATTGAGATTAATTACTGTACCAGCCTCTGTCTGCAATGAACTTTGTTTTGAAGTTTAGGTCAATTTTGAATGATGTGTACATTCTTTGAAATATGGATTTAAAGTAATGTTCATACTTTATATTGGTTAAAATACTGTACACAACGATTTAACATAATTTTATTGAATTCTAAAATCAAGATATATATTAAGATATCCTTTTTTATTATTACTATTTTATTTTTTAATTATTTATTTAATTTAATTTTTTTTGCTGCCTTAATGTTGTTAAGTTTAACAGGTAATCAGATAATAACCCCATTCTGTCAGTGCTAAAATAAGTTCTTATTGTAAATTTATATAGAAGAAAAGGATGGGAGAGCACCAAAGTTTTACAATTAATATATAGGATTAATTCTTTTAAAATCTTGCTGCAGAAAATTTAGAGGCTTATCTTTATCTGTCACATGAAGATTAATGAACACCTTTGTCTGCAACTGATGTTTGTTTTGAAGTTGAGGTCAACCCTGGGTGATATTAGCATTCACTGAAGGCTTGCATTTTATAAAACACCTGCTTAATTCTTTTTTAAATACACATTAAATTTAGGTGTTTTTTTAATAAGACATGAGGTTTTCCCTGTTTTATGTAAATACAAGGTTACTATTTACAGGTTTTTGGACATTTAGGAATTATCTTGAAATTTTAAAAATACAGTTGTTACTTATAATCTTCATATATTAAAAAAAATGTAATCAAGTAAAACTCTCATTCAATGAGCTGCACCATTATATTTCTACCCCTTCAGCGGGGCCCTTGCTGACTGGTCAGTTTTCTAGTTAAAACGAAGCCTATTATATACATAAAGCAATGACTGCAAGAAGCTAAAGTGCAGCTCAATCTTATAGAATGTAAACTCGAAAAACCTGATTTTCATCAAACATGAATCTAAATCATTTCATTTTTAGGGAAAAAAGTCTGCTACTCGTGCATGTATTTGTCATTTGAATTCTAAGAACTTAAGAGTCTAAGTCTGTCTGTGTGTTTGTCTGTACTAGGCGGCCCTGAAGATGTTGACCCAGACTGTGGTGATGTCGGTGCTGAAGAGTTTTTTCATCATCACGGGAATGTTTCTCCTGATTCTGTTCTACGCTTACCTTGGCGTCATTCTGTTTGGGACGGTCAAACATGGCTATAACCTAGGAAGGTCAGTGTAATTTTGATTTTAGTTAAGATCACTCTGATCTTGATAATGCATGCTACAAACTGAGATTGTGTACTGTGAAAATATGAGCATGTTTACCTGGAAAGATGTTTAATTCCAGACAAGCTAATTTCCAGACCACCCCAATGGCTATAGCTCTGCTGTTCCGAATAGTAACTGGAGAAGATTGGAATAAAATCATGCATGACTGTATGGTATGTAACGTGACTTTATATCATTTGGGTAATTTAACCATCTATTTTACTGGGACAGTTGTGAAGCATTTAGTTGACATTTATTTCCATGTATCTAAATCCTCAATTTTAAGCCAATACGTTTGCAGAATAATGTGTTTGTTGTAATTTTTCCATCTTTTGTCGTGTATCGGAAAAACCTCTTTGATTTTCCCCTTTGAAAATGTTGAAAGTGCTTAATTGTACTTGTATTTTCACAAATATAAACCACAGAATCATTCACAGAGGGTCAAGTTATTAGCTCTCAGTATTACGTACCTGTAGGTGGCGCCTCCTTTCTGTACAAATGTCGGCAACATCTGGGAGTCAGACTGTGGTAATGGGACCGCCTCCATTGTGTATTTCTTCTCCTTCTATATCATCATCACCTACATTGTCCTCAATCTACTGGTGGGTGAGTACTTTTATGCTCTGTCTATTGGTGTGTAAGTACCTTTGTACATGTACAAGCCCTCCCTGTGCCTTTTTTGCCAACTGCAAAGGGAAAGAGCACTGTTTGTGGCATTTAAAAGTGTCATATGGAAAGAGAAGCTGCCCTTCCTCATTTTTGTGCAGATGGTAAAAAAGAAATTTTATTTTAAGAATTTTTGGCTTTTTACAAAGATTTTGTTGAATATTTCAGCTATCATCATGGAGAATTTTTCTCTGTTCTACTCCAATGAGGAGGATGCTCTGCTGAACTATAATGACATCAGGAACTTCCAAAACACATGGAACATTGTGGACGTCAACAGGAAGGTAAGTAAATACAGACATCAGGGAGGATTCGGTGTTATAGAAATGAAGTTGTACATGTAAATGTATGTTTGGAACTACATGTACTTACAGTTTAAAATAGCTTTAAATTTAACAAATTTTTAATGTACGTCAACAAACACAAACTGAGATTGAATACAAATTCCAAGATATGATGCATTAATAATATTTATGCTTCTAAACATTGATATCTATTGATATTATTGCTGTTCTTTTTTGTCATCTGTCCTGTTTATATTTCAGGGATCTATTCCTGTGCGTCGAGTGAAGTTCCTCCTGAGACTGCTCAAAGGTCGTCTAGAGGTCGACTTGGAGAAGGAACGCCTGGTCTTCAAACACATGTGTTATGAGATGGAGAGGCTACATGGCGGAATGGACGTGTCATTTCATGATGTCATCAGGTCTGCAGCCAGTTGTAATACAACTGAATAGAGTAGATCTTTACTCTGTCCCTGCTATTTAAAAAGGAAGAGAGGCTCAAGAGTTACCTTTTTAGTCTTTAGCCTTGGCCTTGAGTTGCCATTTAAGTGCATGAGTGTTTCACAAAAACATTTTCTTTTTTGCTTTGGTTCATTTTTTTGTTTTTATAATTAATAATAGATAATTATCAACATCTGTACTTTCTGATTTAAAGAGTGTCCTTTAAGATTTATTGACAGGGTATAAGTTTTGGTCTAATTGGCCTGAATTTCTTTGCAGCATGTTGTCGTACCGGTCGGTGGACATCTGTAAGAGTCTGCAGTTAGAGGAGTTACTTGCCAGACAGGAGCTGGAGTACACGATCGAGGAGGAGGTGGCTAAACAGACCATACGCAACTGGCTCGACTCGTGTCTCAAGAGGATCCGAGCCGTGAGTATAAACTCAGCAATATCTCACTCAATAAGCTTATAAGGAGAGGGCCCTCTATTAAAATCACATCAGTTGGAAGAATATTGCTATTTTCATGTGAACTTCATTCAAAACTACTGTCAATTTCTCAAATGTACAAACAAACTTTAATTCCCATGCGAGAAAATTTCGCAAGTTCCGCGACCAACTTTTATTTGCTAATATTAATCACTGCGAACCAATAATTTTGATATGCATTAGTAGAGAATGTTTCCTCGGTCATGAAAATTAAGTGTCGTGGATTGATTTCAAACTGACTAATCCCAAATAAAAAATTACGCGAATAATAGTTGGTTTACAGTAACTGTTACACATAATGAAAGCTAGAGCAAGATCAGTTCATAAAGTAGAATATAAGCAACTTTGTTTTAGGTTCCCATTTGTTTGATCATGACTGATCTTTTTGTTGTTTACTATTATGAAAATAAGATGTTAGTAAGAACCAGGGGGATTTATACAAGATCAAGGTTTTTAAGTGAAAAATATTAAAGTTAAGCAGGGCTTTTCATTTTGTGAGCAAGTTGTTGAGTCCAGATTAGGCCATTAAAGTTATTTTTAGATTCTTGTTGCCAAAAAAATTAGTAAAAACTTTTACGAAACTAGTAACTGAGTGTATTTTGATATATATATATGTATATATATATATTTTTTTTTTCCAATTTGTATATGTTTAATTGTATCCTGTTAAATTTTGTCAAGTTTATTTTTATTTCTGGTTTCGTTGTTGTTTAAAAGGTCAGCTGATTTCTATTTTGGCTGTGAAAGCATGGTCATATAAAAATTATATATTTGGTAGCATGTTGTCTATTGTTTTCTATTGTAATCTTTACCAAACTAAAGATAAAGTGATGGAGGATTAAAATTTGTGCCTGTGAAATTTTTCATGAATTTTATTTTAAACATTTATTCAATTGATGAATGCATAAACTATATACATATGATATAATCTATGATTTATTTATTCTTTGGTTGTTATATCTAATTAAACTGGTTTTGGAGCCACTGGTTCATAGTAAGTTATATCTGCTTTGTTTGTTGAGGTATATGTGTTCTTCATTTGACAGAAACTCCCACCACAGCAGGTAAAACCTAGGTTATACTGCATGTAGACAGGCCTCTAAGTGTGTAACAAATTACCTCTGTCCTAGATATAGAAAGCACAGTCATATGTTAGGGTAATTTGTAGGTCTGATAGGTAATCGGTAAAGTTGTAACTTGTCCTAGAAATAGAAAGCACATTCATCTGGTAGGGTAATTAGTAGGTCTTATAGGTAAAATAGTAACAAATTACCTCTGTCCTAGAATTAGAAAGCACATTCATCTGTTAGGGTAATTAGTAGGTCTGATAGGTAAAGTTGTTACTGATAACCTCTGTCCTAGAATTAGAAAGCACATTCATCTGTTAGGGTAATTTGTAGATCTTACAGGTAAAAAAGTAACAAATTACCTCTGTCCTAGAATTAGAAAGCACAGTCACCTGTTAGGGTATATTTGTAAAGGAACCTCAATTCTAGAGCTAGAGAGCAGTCACCTGTTTAGGTAATCAGTAGGTCTTTATAAGAGAACCTCCTAGAAAACAGAGTACTTTAGGGCACCCTGTAGGACTAATTTAGCTATGTATATGTGTAACAACCTCTATCCTAGAAGTTACACCTGTAGTAGCACCTTCTATTAAGGTTCCTGATAGTCCAGTAGGTACACTGAACAAAGTTAATACAGAGCTCTGAACCAGATAAAGAACCCAATATATTAAAACATAGGAGGGCTGATATGTAAATTTGCCACAGAGCCTCTGTCTTATACCCCATTCATACGACGAAAATTTGCTTATGTGTGCAAATTTACATATGAGTAAATATACACACGTGAGTAAAAGTTAATTTGCTATGCGTTCAGACGAGATTTATGTACTATAAGTAAATCCTTATATTTTCATATAAAATGAGGAGATCCACAGATTCAGAATTGTGGATTATTTTTCAGAAAAAGGTTATTTTCTTACTACTTGGGTATAAGACTAACTTTCAAATGTTAATTCCTCAAGAAGAAAAGAAAGGGGAAATCCGATCCATTTATTTTTTGTTAACAGAAAAAAGCGAACTTAATAACTTTTAGGAAAAAATTACACACGAATAAAAGAAAATTTTAAAATCATTGTTTAAAACTGGAAAATGCTTTGGCATCGGTCAAAAAGACTTAAGAAGAGCCGTTAGGTGTTCATAAAAAGATGGCTGTTGCCATCTACTGAATGGCATCTTCAGCAAAATACATGTAAAGTACGACTGGAAATCCTTTTGGTGTTTGGAAATGTAGCGATTTGTCCTTAAACACCAAAAGGATTTCCAGTTTAATTTTTAGGTCATTATGAAGTTTCTGATTTTATATGTATTTTCCTGGAGAATGAAATGAGCAGTCATTTAAAAAAAATCAAACAAAACAAATATATGAATAGGAAATAAACACGCATCCCCTAGAAATTCATGGTGGGATCAGGTGCGATATTAAATTTTAAAATGCTTATTTTCAACAGGGTTGTTGAAATTCCTGTAGCATCAATTTATATGTCTGTAGCTTGCCTTGGTTTTTTAAAACAAAGAAAGGTAGAAGAAAGTCAATCTGCAATGGGGCCCGGGCGATTGATGTAATGCCTATTCCTATCACAGCTCTGGAGCATTCCCATGAACTACTTGAATTGTAAGGGAACCACTTATTGATCTTGCAGGGCACATGTTTGCGTGACCACAGCTATATTTTCATAATTTACAGGCATAAACATACATGTAGGTTTGCCAGAAAGGGTGCAAGATGCGCACATTTTTGCAAATTCAAATTTATCTCAGAGGACACTGAAGATATAGTTGGTCGACCCTTGTTTTCAGAGTTGAAAAAGTCATTTCTGGAAAGAACTATGCTAGAACAATCCGGCGTATCCTTTAAAGACTTTAAAGCAGTACCCTTATCAAAACTCAAATTACTTTCAACTGTCCTTGAAGTACAGCTAAGATGACAAAAAAAAAAAGAAAAGAAAAGTTTTTTTCGTTTTGATTTCTAGCCGCAATACTAACAGACTGATATTATACACACAACAATGCAAAAACAACCAAAACAACACTTAAAATGAAGATTTATGCAATAAACAAAACAATTTACATGCATAAGTAAATTTGCTGCGTGTTCATACAACAAAATTTACACACAAGAACTAATAATTTGCGACAACATGTATGCAAAAGTTAATTTGCACCTATAGTCCTGACCAGGTGTAAATTTACTCAACTGTGCAGAATTTACATGTGAGCAAATCAGTTCAAAAATTGCACATGTGTAAATTTACATATGAGTAAAATATACTGAGGTGTGCAAATCATGTCGTATGAATGGGGTATTAGAAAGCTACACCTATATACTGTAAGTAAGAACTGATATTAAAAAAAAGTCCTGCATAGGGTACCAAACAGGCTGATATGCAACATGAAATAATATTTTATATATTATATGACACCGGTACATTCCTCTAGAAGGTAACAGGAGGACTGATATGTTATGAATGCAGAGTATTACATGCAAAAAGCCAGATCATATTTCATATCAGCTAAAGTGGCCACATATAAGCAGGTGCCAGAAAATAATTAAAGGGATTTAGAGCTCGTTAATAAGCTTTTAACCTCCAAGTTTGCCATGATGTAGACTGTGAAATTAACATGTCCAGACAACAATTAAAATGTAAATGTATACATGTATATGGTCAGAATAACGTGTCTGCAAAGATTTCAAAATTGTATTTATACTGCAATATTAAAGCTTATTAAAAAGATTGACTACATCCCTGCTGTAACAATGAAGGCTTATTGCTCTTGCTGACTGATCTTTCTGCCTTGTTATTTCTTACAGCTCTACTTGCTGCTTTCACTCTTGTCTTTAAAACTCAGGTTTGGAGTGACTATCTTGTTATATTGTTTTGATTTTCTGAACAATGTCCATTTTTTAGACTAAGTGGACTGTAAACAATGATAAAGATTTTTTTAAAAATAATACTGTAACTTGCTTCTCAGTCTTGTATTTATAAATAATTTCATAAAATATTGAGATATTTAACTAATTATGTGTATTTTCATTATAAAACAGTCATATTGTTGATACAGCAGATGTATTGTAACAATTAAAAAGAAATGAGGGACTGTGCATGCCTCAAAGAAGGCTATGAATTTATATATATATTAATGGAATGTTGTCTTAATATGTTATGTTACGTATATTTTATATGCTTTTAATTATTTATTTTTAAGAATATGACATGCAGATATATAATTTAATTGTATGTATATGTAGTTGTGTTTCATTCTTACAAATTACCAGGTACATTCATGCATTGATTGTCAATATTTTTTCCTATAAACAGAAGGAGCACACAAATCTGATCTCGAATCTGCGGGCGACCAATGAACAGCCGCTGTTTACCCTGACAGAGCAACCGTCCAGTGCTGCAGAGAGCAGCGAGGAAAATCGTAATGAGAGTCCAGTGGTACGAACCAGGAAGAAGGGGATGGTAGAGCTTCAGCCCCCCAATATCCTGGTACAACCTCCACCCCCTCCAACACAGGTACAAGCCTTATATACAAATACAGCCCCCAATATACTGGTACAACCTTCAATCCCTCCAACACAGGTACAATCCATTTATAGTTATATACCAATACAGCCCCCAATATCCTAGTACATCCTCCATCCCCTCCAACTCAGGTACAAACCATATATACCAATACAGCCTTCAATATCCTGGTACAACCTCCACCCCCTCCAACTCAGGTACAAACCATATATACCAATACAGCTCCCAATATCCTGGTACAGCCTTCACCCCCTCCAACTCAGGTACAAATCATATACCAATACAGTCCCCAATATCCTGGCATATCCTCCAATCTCTACAACACAGGTACAAATCATATATAGTTATATACCAATACAGCCCCCAATATCCTGGTACAACCTCCACCCCCTCCAACACAGGTACAAACCATATATACCAATACAGCCCCCAATATCCTGGTACAACCTCCACCCCCTCCAACTCAGGTACAAACCATATATACCAATACAGCCTTCAATATCCTGGTACAACCTCCACCCCCTTCCAACACAGGTACAAACCATGTATCCAGATCAATACATCCCCTGGTGCAATCTCCACCCACTTTCAGCTGAGGTTCAACTAATTTATCCAAACCATGCATTGAAACATTTTATCCAAACCATGCATTGAAACATTTTATCAAAGATCTAATATTAAAGTGTAACAAGCTTATTTGTTCCTTACTTTTTATAGTCACCAACATTGAGAACCTCTCCCAGGATTGAGAAGGAGAGACCCACACTGAAGAAACGGTCTGGAAGGCTTTCATCAGGTGAGCAATCAGGGAATCAGATATATCACTTTATCTGTGCAGGAGAATTTAATTCATTTCTAGTTTATGGGCAAACCAAAAAGACCTTATGAAGTTGTTAGCAGTCTCACCATCTGTTAAACTTCCTTTAAGCTGTTCATCTATCTAAATGTCTGACTGTTTACCTGTATGCATATTCAGTTACCAAATTGGTATTTAGATGCAACAGATGCTGAATGTTCATTAACTAGATATGCATCCAAAGCCCTTAGAGATTATATTAACATGTCAGTAACTCCTGGTACAAATCCAGTGTCAGTACAAATCATTAAATGACCTATGTTTGACTTTCAGGGAGTAATTTTAAGGGCCTGACGGTGAACCTGAGTCAGACGTCGGAGATTAAGGGTGAGACCCTGGCCGTGTCCCCACTACAGAAAACCTTCACAGAGAGTATACTGATCGGGGAGAACGTGTCCACCAACATACAGTCCTGGTGGGGGGATCAGTTCTCACAGGACACACAGGAAAAATGACCACTGGACAACAAACTGACCACTACTGACCAGTCACTGATTGATAAAGTGACCATTGTGTATTACACTGTGGATGGCATTGGGTGTGAAAGAAACTGTGTAAAACTGTATCATGTTTTGAATTCATTTTCAAAATGATTTACTAGACATCCATCTCTAGAACAGAGATGCACTGGTGGCTTATCCATTATTATGAAGAAGATTGGATAATTTGGGTAGGGGGTGTAAAGAGGGAAATTTTTTAACAATTTTGAATTTACTGTAAATATATTTTTCATTTGGTCATAATTCTACAGAGTCATTGTTTCTTTCCAATGTGTAGGAACTCTGAATTTCTTGGATTTCTATTGCTACTGAATATGACTTAAATGCAATTTTAAGTATGTTGAGACAAATCTTTGACCTAGTACATAGTGTAAATAATCTGTATTGATATAAATTCAGCTGTTGTATGGGATGACATATTTTCGTATCATATGTAAATGTAAAACAATACAAGGATTTGTGAGTACAATGTGAGTAGGATTCAACATATGGCAGTGTTGTTCTGTGCTTGACCTCTTCACTTGTTACAAGTGTGAAATCAATGTGCAATAGAGGTATATGAAAGACTCTACAATTTAAATTTGTTGTGTATGTGTTCTGAACATACTAATACAAACTTGCCAAACTATAGTGCAATAGAGATGAGTGCAATATCATTATTTTACAGTAATTTTTAAAGATATTTTTAATAATGATAATCAAAATATATGTTGCATTTGCCTAGCAATACAATACAAATTAACTTCTGTTGGCTGTAGGTTAAAAATTCGCCAGTATGATGTTTTCTTCATTTTTTTCCCTTGGCACACAATTCAGAGCAAGTAATAAAAAATCATCATATGAAGTCATTGTAACAACCTTTAATAAATATTCAAATTTGACTTATCTAGAGAATGAATATCTCCTATACAGAAAATGAACTGTATTCTGTCTCAGATCATAAATACTTGTGAATATTAATTATTAATTACATGGTATTTTTTAAACTGTGTATATGTATATTGATTTTGTCTTTGATCTCATTGTTAGTTGCTCTTATCTTGCCAAAAAGCTTTCCTTTGATGTAAGAAGTTAAAATTGTTGAAAGATTTTGAAATGAGTTTGTCAGTTTGAAACAAGTGTTGTATTTATAGATCATGTTTTCAATAAAAGTTGAGTTTTTCCAGATTTCTTACATTTTTTATTTGTGTTTGTTTCCTAAGCCTTAAGCCTATGATGTGGTCATTTGAATTGCTAGTACTGGCCTTCAGACAGGTGTGTGCTTTGATTTGTCTTCTGAAGTTCTAAAGTCAATGAATGTCATCAAGGTGTTACATATTTTACTTTTGACTACTCTCTAACAAAGAGGGAAAGAAGATTTTGCATTAAAAAATACTTTTGATTTTAAAAATTTCAAGGACAGACAATCATGCATCTGGATAAAGACATCACAACACAATCCTATATATTCTGGAATTATTGAGACTTGCTGACCTTAAAGTTATTCACAAGGACAAAAAATCCCATAAAAGCTACTACAAGTACATGTAGTGTCGTACAAGAGCATTGCAAAAAGCAATATATGTGGCAACGCGCTTTGAAAAAATTACGCTTTTTGAAAAAAAATTTCAAAGTGCGTTAAAATTGGGACAATCAACGCAAAGTGCTTTGTAAAAACATTTTTTTTAACGCAGTTTGAAAAAATATGTATAAAACAAAAAATTATATACTTATATTTTAGTAATTGAGAGAATCACAAATCCTCAAAACTTTTCATTTACATGTACTCACTTTGAAAAAAAAATTTCAAAGTGCATAGCCGTAATAGCAAATACATAAACATTTTTAATGCCTACATTAAGAATATCTTTGAAAAACATTTGTGTGCCTAACTCCCCTTCCCGCAGATTATGCTAAAAATATATGTATAAAACAAAAAATTATATACTTATATTTTACATAAAATTGAGAGAATAAAACAATTTTCAAAGTGTGGAATAATTATTTCATCCAGAAGTGACCTCATCGAAAAACTTTTATTTACATGTACTTTGCATTTAACCTCACATTTTTTCAAAGTGCGTTAATAGAGAAGACTTTGAAAAGAAATTTTATTTTTTCAAAGTCTTAATCAGTCCAACTCTTTTTTTCTTATACATGTATTGTACATAGTGCGTTGTAACAAAGATATTTCATAGATCTAAGGAATGACACTCATAAATGAGCTGCGTCAAGCGAAAAGGGGCCTTCGTGACATAAACATAATTATGTCACAAAAGCGCTTCAAAGACGTGATGCCTCGCATGTGCGTTTGCCGATAAAAAAAGTTTCATACGATAAAGCAATAAAAAAAAATGCGTAATACATATGTTCAAAAATAAACGCGTTATAACTGTCCGAAAAAAGTACAATGTCGTAAATTTAATGCAGGCATTGAGAAATCTCACAAGGGCAATCCAAGCATAGCACAGCTTCCTGTACATGTATTGCTTGATTCTACCCAGAGCCCATGCGGCCATGGAAAGACTACAAATGGCCGACCTTGGCAATGAAAGACTACAAATGGCTGATGTAGGCATTGAAAGAATCTACAAATGGCCGATGTAGGCATCGAAAGACTCTACAAATGACCGATGTAGGCATTGAAAGAATCTACAAATTGCCGATGTAGGCATTTAAAGACTCCACAAATGGCCGTGTAGGCATTGAAAGACACCTTAATGGTTCAATACAATCAATACAGGCAGTGCAGACATTTCTTCCATAAAATGCAATGCAGGCATTAAAACCCCTTAAAATGGCTAATGGAGGCATTAAAAGACTTTCCATAAAGCAAAATTTAAAATATATGCATTACTTCTCCTTCCAATATTTATAACTACATGTATGTGAGCTTTGTCAGACACGGACATTCGTTCCAGAAATAGAGAAAACTTTTAAATATTGTCAATCATTCTTTATGCTTTAAAATATATTCTTAGTACAGTAATACTGTTTTATATGAAGTTATATTAAAACATCAAAATTCTGTATATAATTTTCTGGCAAATTACAAAATATGGAAGTTATATTATAAATTGAATTCTTATATGCAGTGCAGCAGTTATGAAGGATAAAAAAATGAATCTTGGCTTTTAATGTATGTTTTATACTTAAGTATACGTGATCCCCAGCTGCCTAGAAGGATAACTCTTAAATTTATCATTTGATTCAAAAGTCTCAAAATGAAGTTTGAGGTTGAAATCTAATAATGCAACAATTTTCATCTTATGCATCTCAATCTGATTCAATGTTCTTTGAGGTCTTGGAAACAGTTCTACATGTGTATAGAGATGACATTTGCACTCCACAAAAGAAAATAAATTCATTTTCAGAGAAATTGAATTTCCTTTAATTCAACACTAGATATCATTCTTATCAGCAGTAAAGAAATCAGATGCGATATGTGTTAGCTTGCAAAGATAGCACAAGATTTTACACTGGGTATTTTATATTATTTGAAGTAAAGAAAACCAAAAAAATTGTACAAGCACGAAAAAGATGCAACTTTCTCCAAATCCCTGGATACCTATATTTTTATCCCAAAATATATATTTGTTGATCAATTTGGAATTGGAAACGGAATAGCTGGTTGTTTTACCCACTTTCATGATTATCTGTTATTAATAATGGTGTAGTATTATCGATAAATCTATGTTACTCTGTGAAATCAGTGACATTTTTGTCAGAATTTTCAATTATTGTAAAGGCTGATTTTAGAAACCTAAGGATCAGACTACTAGTACCTTAATAAAATAAAAAGATGCAAAAAATGAACACATAAGACAATTTTAAAAAAAGAGATATTTATTATAAAAACTAATCTTGAACAATCAGATTGCATTGGCGAAACATTTCATTTCTATTTTCAACTCGATCCAGTAGCTGATATTTTCCGTTTCTGGGCAGATTTCATGGCTTCAACTGGAAAAAAATTTAAGGTTAACTACTATAGTTACACAACAATGATGCAAATAAATCAAAAAACTGAATCATTTATATTTAATCACTGAAAAGATTGTATTTTTTGAATTAAAAAAAAAAATACTTTGTACAAATCAAAAATTATTAGAAACTCCACTTAGTGGAACATAAAACAGGAAAAGAGAAAATTAGAGACCAGAAAAGAAGGGCACAAAAGGAGAAAATATAAGACAGTGTAAGTAAACGGAAAAAGAGAAAAGAAGAGACAAAAGAAAAGAAAAGAGGAAAGGAAAAAAAGAGGCGGGAAAATAAGAACGGGAAAGGAGATAGGGATGGGAAAATGGAGTAGGAAAACAAAGGAGAAAATAACAGAGGAAAAAACAAGAGAGTCAAATTTATTGTACTTACCTGTCTACTTTTCCTCGGAAAATCACCTGAGACTGATTGTTAAAAGAAATTCTCATTAACCAATTCTTTATTGACTTCGACATTTTATTTCGTTTACACAAAAATTAAAATATCGAAACATTCTCAGGAAAAGCATAGCTAAATACAAAAGAAATATACTAGGAAAATTGTTCAGGGGACTATTAAAAGGGAAATAATACTTCATGTTAATGAAGAGGTAAACTTAGAGAACACAAAAGGACTAACGTCTCATATGGACATGAACTAACGTCCCATAGGAAAAGTATGTACAAGTTAATGCCCCATATACGAATAGTTTGTACAAGTTAGCGTCCCATAGGAATCGTATGTACTAAACTCTTTCTTCTTCCCAAGTCCACCGACAAATGGCGTTCCGTATCTGGTTTTTCGGGATTTGGTAGGAAAGGGACATATTTCATTATTCTGGCGTTTGCCATCCGTGAAGGTTGCCATGGTTTATAAACTTCGAATCCCTCCTGATATTTCCCGGAGGTGACTGTGTCTTCATCTGTCGACTGCCATGCTGCGATACCCCTCTCTTCTGGGGTACCTAACAATTAATAAAATGTTGAAATGTCTCCTTTTTGGATATTTTACTGGTAGTTTAACACACAGTGCCATTTCAAATTATGCTAGAACATGAATTATACCTGGTACAGTATTGTCAAGGAAGCAGGAGAGTATGGCACCCACCATGTTTGGGTTGCCAAGTAACATCTTTAGTATATCATCTGCTTCTGGATTTCCTGTCATTGAAAATCTCTAAATAATAAAGATTTAGTGCCACCAATAAGCATGGAAGATTGGCAGTATTTTTATTTTTGTGCAGTTGGCCTTACCTGTGTTAACGGTGTTAGGGTACCTTTCAATCCAATGTGGCATCATCAACCCAACTAGAAGAGAAGTTCCGATGATGGCCGAGTTTCTAGTGGAAGACAGATCTACAGATTGAAGGTTGGACAAGACTACTCCATTAAACATTCCAAACATAATGATTAGAGCTCCACCTAGCACTGGATGGGGAATCGTGATGAATACAGCGGAGAATTTCCCAATAATTCCAAAGAGAATATAAACCAAAGAAAGACAAACAAATACGTGGCGACTGGCGACCTGAAATGAAATTAGTGTCGTTTATGACTTAAAAAAGGAAGGAAATTGCTTGTCTAAATACATATTGAACAGGTAATACCAACATGCACTAGCAATTGCAGTTTAGGTGTGAGTATTTCATGTTGATTCCTATACACACTCTATTAGTTTTACAATGCAATATGCTCTAAAAATTCCAAAACTCAACCTTTGTCAAGCTTATAGCGCCAATGTTTCCTCCATATGTAGTGGTACCATGACCACAGCCAACAGCCCCTGAAAGTGCGGTACACAGTCCCTCCACAGCTATCCCGCGATTAACTGCGTGTGATGGAGGAGGCGGGACCCGGCATGTGGTGGCGCAGGCGTAATAGTCTCCAATAGAATCCAGAATAGAAACAATGGTGGCGATGAAGAAACCTACAAAGGCGCTGATGCTGAATCGGATCACGCCGAACTGCCCTGCAATTTTAAAACCAGATTCAGTCTAATTTCATTCCAAAGAAGTATATCTGCATTTGCATTTTTTAAAAAGCTTCCACAATTACCTGGGTAAGGAAATTGGAACCACTTAGCATTAGTAATGACGTAAATTCTGGCGTCAGTCCTGGCGTAAAAGAGTCTGTCCTTGACGGATGTAGCACTATCAAACACACCGCTCTCCGTCATGATGATACTTACAACCCAGCCAATCAAGATAGCGATTAAAATCTAAAGCAAATGTTCAACATACCAATGAAAATGTACAAAGCAAAAAACAACAAACCAATAAAAATTAAGATTACTGTCATGCAAAAAGAAGAAAGATTGAGTTGTTAAATGAGACTCAAGAGAAAAAACAGATGCTACAACAGAGTGAATTTTATTTGTACAGATCGACAATAGAAAACAGTTTTCTGAAGAGAATTTAATTGTCCTTACTGCAAACACTTGATGAAGAGGATATTTGATCACGTGACAAGATTTCTTCCTTGTCCATACAGGGATTGGCATGTTGTATTTAGAGAGGTAGAGGGACAAGACGATGGCTATTGCGCATGTCCTAAAAAGACAAGTAAGTTACCTGAATTACAAGTAAACTAGTTTTCTAAATCTTAAAATTGCTTACAAGACAATAAGAATTTCATAAGGAAGATGTTATCATGGTTATTTGCGCTTATTTTTGAGGCAATGGACAATGGTGGTTTGTATAGAAGATACCAATTAATACGGGGTGATGGGGCGAATATAAGATACCTACAAGGAGGCGATTCCCCAGTGAACTTGTGCGAACTTTGTGACTGAGGTAACCATGTAGATTCCTATCAACAGAATCGTGGGGACGATGGTAACCGGCCCAATAAAGCGTAATAAGATTCCAACCAATCCGGTGGCACCAACTATAAAATGGATCAGTCCTGCTAACATCAGGCTTCCCTGGAGCTGAAATATTGAATTTCAAAGAATTTATGTACAGAATGGAAAATATTCTATCGATTATTTTATGAGACGTTACGATTTGATACAAAGGATATTTACAGAAACTACATATTCAAGGATAGTGCTGTCAAAAGTATTCAGAGAACCTTCGATGATAGAAATGTTCAGTAAGATGTACTTAATACCTATACGTAGCAATCACACTTATTACCACAGGACAATTACAAGTAAATCTCACCGTTTGAATATGATAGATAATGACGTCATCTTCGTTGACGGGTACGGTCACTGTCGTATTGGAAGTGGCATTGAAAACTTGAACAAAAAAGAGAATCAAACTAAATTTATAGAATTTAAATTGGTATTATCATTGTTTGAACAAAAGAATGTCAAAATGAAATTCAGGTTAGCATTTATCTTAAAGTTTTGTAAATTTCAATTTTTTGAAATTTTTTTGAACAATTTTGCTTTAATAAAAATCTGCCAGAATGGAAACTACTCACATGTAGAGGTCATATTACACCTGTCTTTGTCTATTGCTGCCATGGCAACTAAGGGCGCCACATAATCTGGCGTGGCTCCTTGGTAAAGTGGCAATCTAAATTTTTAGAAGAAAACAAACAAGAAATAAAAATTAAGCTGTTTTTGATGAAGCGAATACTGCAAGAAAAAAGTAGAGACAGTATACTTTTCTCTGAATCGAATTTTTAATCCAAACCTGACACCTATAGTATTCATGAGAAGTGTAGTTATTCCATTCATGAACAAAGTAGAACTAAGCAGGCGAGATTTGAAATCCTCTTTGTGCTCTGCACATGCGTACTCAGCAACCAGCAAAGACACAGCCAAGGAGGTGGAGAGGGCTAACAGTGCTTGCTGAAAAAAATCAAAATAAATTGTGATTTTTCTCTCAACTACTGCCAATAAGTAAGCTAAAAAAAATGGAAGACAGAGATATCCATGTCTCTCTGGCTCTTCATTTTGTTTTCTTTTCTTCAGAACTTATAATAATCATGTTTAACCATACACAGAAGAAAGATTCAAATGAAGGATATGGTTTGCCTTCTTTTGATATTCAGATAATCAATGGATGAAATCTTTTTGATGCCACAGAACTAAAGGTGACAACGATATCTAGAGGAATAATAGACTTGGAGGCCAAATGCAAGACCAGAGGTGACAACGTCTGTCCGTCTGTTACGCATAGGGGTACACATCTCTATGCGCGTCTCCTCTTTTACCTCTGAATGAAATTTAATGAAACGTTCACAGAATCTTTGTTACATATGTAATGCCATTGTGCACCTTCTTTTTCATCTGATTGACACGTATTTTGGGTTTCACAGAGCAAAATATGAGCACTGCTATTCTTTCTATTACATGGAATGGAACCCATCTCTTATCTGCAACTCCTCCTATACCACTGAATCAAAATTAATGATACTTTCACAAATTCTTTATTACATAATGCCATTGTGCATGTCCTGTTTTACTTTTTTATTTGACACTTATTGCGGGTCTCCCTATGCAAAACATGGACTTTGCCATTATAACAATATGGGAAGCGGGAGTATCATTTAGTGAGCTCAGTGCTCACAGAACGTCTAGTTACGATGTAACTTATATCATCAGGGTAATGTTCCTGCAAGATTTTGCATTAAAAAAACCCGATGTATGATAACAATTTTCATTAAAAATTCTGAAGAACAAGGTTAAGCAAGTGAAGTATGCTTTACACTGTTTTCACACCATGGTAATCCTTGGTTAGTATATGTTATATACATTATACCTGCATGGCAAAGAAGAGGGTGAGATGAATGGGTGTGGCGTCACTGATTTTGTAGATAAGGGGACTGTCCTCCATATCTATTTCAGGACGTTTTTCCTGGACATTCTTGATGTCGTCTCCTGGATTCTGTTGATGATGGTTTGAAGTTTGTTTTGTAGTTTTCTGGTCATTTTGGTATGGACCCTACAATACCGTTACATTGTTAATCAGCTGTTCGACTGAGATACTTGTCCAAGGGCAAGAAAAATATTGCAAAACGTTCATGCAATTCTGTATAATTTATCGGCTATTCCACTAGGATACAACGTCTTTAAAATGGAAAAACAATTGCAAAAAATCCAACTGGGGCGACGAAACGAGTAGATATTGTAGAACAACAGGAAAATTACAAAACATAACAAAATTTCAAAGTTATTCATACGATTATATCTCCTTTTATAAAATGAAAAATGAACTTCCAGCAAAAGACCGTTGCAATATTTCAAAGGATAGGTACAGTTTAATTCTATCAATTCCCAAAGTATATCAAAGGTCATGAAGTCGTTAACCCTCTTTATAACAAAAAAAATTCGAATGCATCATAAACATCAGTAAAATATCAAATCCACAACTCTTACATCTTTCAAGATGTAATTTATTGACTGCTTTTAAGATACAAGTCGTGACAGATGGATAGACAGACGGACAAATAGACAGAGACGCTGGGCACAGTGATCTCTAAGTGTGACTGTTCCTCTGCTGTGCATACGACACATATAGATATTATCTATTTGGAGAGGAGTGGACATAATTATTTTTTACAAACTGAAAAGCCCTTCGCATCCATTCAGCATGAACTTTTCATTCACCGTACTTTTCCGCTCTTTTTGATGTTTTTATGGTCTGTCAGGGAATTCATTGTGTAGATTTTTGCTGATCAGAAGGTTATAATGGTTTAGGACCAGTCAACTCTTGCCACGATGACTACATGCTTGACCTTTGTCATGTATGATTAATGGGTTGTAAAGAATTCTAACCAGATGAAAATATATAGATTCAAAAATATTTCAAAAGTTTTTAAGTTAATAATGGCACAAATTATTCATGTTTGAGTATGCATATAGCCCTTTAAAAAAGATAGCGTAATGATGGTTGAGAGTGCTTAAATCCTAACATTTTTGGTGAAAAATTGCATCAAAATACAGTATATTTGTACTATCTTCAATGTTTATTTTCTATTAGAATAACCTTTAAAAATATCCATTACTTCGCGTATAACGCAAGACCTTTGCGTTTTAAGGTTGTTTTGGGAACATTCCGCGTCACAACGCAAAAGTTAGTGCTGATTTAAGTTTATAACCTTAGATCACAAAATATTTTATTTCCACTAATGACTTTTTGGGGGATCGCCTGGACTGATTTAGTAGATATACCATCCTTTATTTTGGACTTAAGGCCATATATGGTCCCTGCAGGGTACGAATTTAGTATTCCGCATGAATATAATATTTTTGCATGTAGTTAAAAGGAGGGCTACAACTCAAGTCCCAAAATAGTGCTTTGAGATCATGTGTTTTGATCCTATTTAAAAGACGAAGTGGAATGGAAGCGTTGCTATTCCATGTGGATTCACCATCAGTTTTAAATTCTAAATCAAGGCGATTGACATAGTTAAAATTCACAATGTAAATAGTGAACGTTGAGGAGGAGGGGGCATCCCCCGAAGAAAATTATTACATGTACTTAACCTCTGCCTATGTAACTAACTTTAAGAATTTTGTGGAACTTTTAAGTTCCTCCCCATCGCCGGCAATCATCTGCCCTAATAAGGATTTATTGGAATAAAAAATCTCAAAGAGCAAAACTTGTAATATAAGATTTATAGTCAATGTGGATTTCAAAGGCTTAGAGTATATTTTTATGTTTTTACTCTTCAAAGGAGATCTGCTCGCGCATACCTTGTTTATGAAGTCAGATTCCTCCACAAAGACTGGATTACTGGATCCGTCCAGATGTTCGGGATCTATGGACGTGAAACTAAGAGGACGGACTTCAATCTCCGTATCCATGCTTTAAGTCTCTACGCAGGTATAATATTTCCCAGATGAATTATACTTTCATCGCTCTGATGCCTTTATTAATGCCTTAAAGGATGTTTTGATGCATGGAATGAATCAAGGTGGTTTTCATTTTTTTTTTAACAGGGCTCTAGTGCGGGGGTGAGGGGGAGTGGTGCTTTTCTTGTATATATGTGAAATATTTGGTTAAGAGTATGACTTTGTTCAATATCTTGAGGCCCTACCCCTTAGAAAATTGTTACTAGCCATATAAATTTTTAACGTGTGTTTGTTTATGAAAATACATAGCAACCTTGAACTTATTTCAGCTTACTGCACGGTATCTTGACAATTGTGTATGTTCAGGAGAGTAAAGTTTGTACACTGTATTTTGCATGTTAAAGCGACTCTTTTATGTGCATTTATATATCCGTTCCACTTTGCATAGAAATATTTATGTTTTTGTAACTGGAATTGGATTTGGAGTCATTTTTACATACACGGGCACAATTGATCTCATTAATATATTCGAGAAATGATGTAAATCCTAAGGAACTTTTTCAGAATATGAAAACACAAAAAATTACCAATATCATTTCAACTTAATATACAACACTTCCTCACGATAAATTAAAATACATGCGTTTTTATTGACAGTTTTCTTTCAATAAAAACGAAGCTTTTACTTACCTTGTTATTGATCATTTCCAAAATGATTTTGTTAAAACATTCTGATTGTACACACAAGTACTCTGAAGTTGACATCAAAAAGATGCTTCAGTTTCTGATTGACAATATCTATGTTGTTTTTGGAGACCAGGTCTTCCAACAATATATTGGAAATCCCATGGGTACCAATAACGCCCCGTTTTTAGCAGACCTTTTTGTGTTCATATAAAGCAGATTTTGTCCAAAATCTTATACATGAAAAAGAAGTAAACAATTCATGTGGCATTCAATTCGACATTTAGATTTTTTTGAAGAAGTATTGTCAATTAACAGCGGTTATTTCCATTCTTATGTCGATACATCAATTAAAGATGCCACAGAGTCGGACACATGAAATATACATGTATGGAGATAACGAACAGTATTCAAGCTCAGAAGTCAGAGCAGAACAAACAAGGACCTCCAAAACATCAGAGGTGGGATAAAGTTTTAATTTAATTAAGATCATTTGAAGAAGGTATAAGATCCGCTATATTGGCAAAAAATAATGCATGATATCAAACTATAAGAAGGGGGCAGGTTCACGTTTCACTGAATTTGTCTCCACCTTACATCTGTACATATCATTGTCAATATATATAAACATTTGGAATTCTTCGATGTGTAAGCTTATGGTACCCCTTTATTCTGAATTTGGTTACCCAAGGATTCTTGAGTAGTGTGTATTAAACACTAGTAAATGGTTTTCCCCACGTTTGTATGTCCTATATATCTTTAATTGCCCTTTCTACACTGCCTTCTCTATAACGCCCGCAGTTAGTTTTTCAATAAGCTTAGAGTGTTGCAATCTGTGATATACATGTACTAAATATTCAAACGAGTAAATCTAAAGGGAGAAGCAATTTATACCACTCCCACTTTCCCCACCCGAAATAGTTTGACACTCCAATCACAACCCAACTCCAAATCCCTAGAAAGAACTTCCTGGATCCGTGCAAGGTTTAAAAATTCATTTCAGTATCTAAAACATTGAGCTGATTCACACACTCGAATATTATTAAAAAAAAGTTCTCTGGAGCCGGGGGTGGGGTGTGGGGGGGCTGGGTGTAAGGAAATATTAAAAAATATATTTTTTAAAACTTTATCTCTTGACCACTTTGCTTAACGTACATTATGAAAAGAATTTCTGACAAAAAACGCGTAGGTTAAGGAGATTGTAACTACTCCTACAGTAATTTTATCACTATAACATGTATAACAGGGCTATCAATCGGTCTGTCCTCGATGTCCAAATTATGTCCACTTATACATCAAAATTTCAAGCTAACGACAGTCAAAGATAATTCAAAATTGTAATTACCTTGGTAATGGCAGGTAAAAAGAGCGTGTCTTCCTCCTCAGAATTCATGTTTTTAATTCACATGCAAAAGAAACGCTCAGTAACATAATATAGGCCACTTAATTACAGACTCACATGCAGAATGTGTCACTATTTACAGGGCTGTCCTTGGTTGATAATTCAACTTTCCTTATCAGGGGTAACACGTACTGGGGATACATTAAGGTCAGCATGATAACTCCCGTAACTCAAAATCAATTTTATATCAGTTATGAAGATTTCTTAAGATTTGACTCGACCTTCCTCTGAACAAAAACGTTGATAACAAACTTTCCCCCTCCGATATGAGCATGATGAGTTTTGGATAGTTAGAAGTCTTTTCACATTTTTGACTGAATACGATTATAGTTAAGAACAATCGATTTTGTATTTTGGATCGAGGACATATAACAGTCGAGCACTTCTTTTCAAAGATTGGTTATTTTAAGTTAATTATTTTGCTCATCATGACCATTCATCTAATTTGTATGCTTATTAACCCGGGACACAGAAAATAATCAAGGAATGAATACGTTTTTCATTATGTGAACAATTTAGACCTGTCCTATCATCAGCGATTCTTTTACATCATAATAATGCACTATGGTGGTATACTTAATTTTTAGAAAGAGAGATTTCCAAAGAATGAATGCACATTCACTATACGATCATATGGGCTAGGTCTTCATACCAGAAACTGACAGCAGAAAAGAAGAAAAGTGATTACGTTAAAAAATGAAAGTAGGGAAAAAGAACATACCAGAAACTGACAGCAGAAAAGAAGAAAAGTGATAATTTATAATTTTCAAATATTAAAAAAATTGTATTTTTACTACGATTAAACATCAACTTTAAATACATGTGTATACTTAAAAATGTAACTGATTAATTTTTTAAGCAAAATATGTAAATTACGTGAAAAACTAGGGTTATGTATGAAAAATAAAGTGAACTTAAGGAAAATAAGTACTTAGGCATGTCCTAAGATTGGGCCTAAAACATACTAAAGGAGAAAAACTTAACAAGCTTTATGTTACGAGCCCCTGGAAAATAAGAGCAGTAAAGGAGAAAATTAGAGATGGGAAAATGAGAGCTGAAAAGGAGAATACTAGAAACGGCGAAGATTGGACAGAAAAAGAGAAAATTAGAGGCAGTGGAAAAAAAAGAAGCAAAACGGTTAAATTTAAAAACAAACATTGAATGAGCTGAAAGGGGGAAAAGAGACGGGAAAATTGCAAGCAGGGAAGGTAAAAGATTAGAAACGGGAAAATGAGTTCAAAAGAAGAAAAAGAAATTGGAAAAATAAGAGCAAGGAAGCAGAAAATTAGAGACAAAAATGAGAGCCTGAAAGGTTAAAAAGAGACGGGAAATTGAAACCAGAAAAGGAGAAAATTATCATAGGAAAAAATTACAGCTGAAGAATATTAGAAGGAGTGAATTCGAAGATGTAGCAGGAAAGAGGAAAATTAGAGAAAATAAATCTGAAAAAAAATGCATCCGAAAAAGTGTTAAAAAAGTGAAAATGAAAGGAGTGAGAAAATTACAGACGGAAACACGAGAGCAGGAAAGGCTGGAAAAATGAAGTAAAGGATAATATATGCTATAGAGACCGTGAAAATGGATTACAACAGCTGTAGAGGATAAAATTAGAAACGGCGAAGATGGTAGAGGAAAAAGATGGATAAAATGAGAAATGGAAAAATGATAAAGACATGGAAATGAGAGCTGGAAAGGAGAAATTTAGAGACGTGAAAATTTTTGTAAAAATATCATTAAACAATTTTAACCTCAAACTTTTATTTCGTACTGACAAAAATTTTAAAAATTGAACCATTTACAGGAGAAACATAAAAATAAGCAAATTTAAAGATATAAAATATTTTTAAAATGTTTACGGAACTAATAATGACATATAAAAGAAAAAAATATTTTAGTAATTTCAAGTTCGCGTCTCGTTTGATCTCGTGATCCGCGCCTGTCAACTCAACGTGATATGGCTCTTCGGATCAAGTTACTGTTATAATTAATAATAAATTTATTTATAATATTTCACCTCTTTGATTGATATGTACATGTTAAAGTCACATATGGATAGTATAGACAAGTTACTGCATTATAGGGATAGTATGTACAAGCCATCGTCCCATAGGGATAGTATGTGGAAGTTAATGTCCCATAGGGATAGTATGTACTAAACTCTTTCTTCTTCCCAATTCCTCTGACAAATGGCGTTCAAATTCCGGTTTTTCGGGATTAGGCATAAAAGGGATATATTTCATTATTCTGGAGTTTGCCATCCGTGAAGGTTGCCATGGTTTATAAATTTCGAATCCCTCTTGATATTTTCCGGAGGTGACTGTGTCCTTATCAGTCGTCTGCCAGGCTGCAATACCCCTCTCTTCTGGGGTACCTAAAAATTAAAAATAAAAAAAAGGTTGTAATGCCTGTTTTTTGGATATTATACTAGTTGTTTAACACACGTACAATTTCAGATTCTGTTAGAACATGAATAAATACATGTACCTGGTACAGTATTGTCAAGGAAACAGGAGAGAATGGCACCCACCATGTTTGGGTTGCCAAGTAACATCTTTAGGATGTCATCTGCTTCTGGATTCCCTATGATTGAAAATCTCTGAATAATAAAGATTCAGTGCCACAGTAAGTATGGGAGAATGGCGGCCATTTTGCAATTGGTCTCACCTGTGTTTACGGTGTTAGGGTACCTTTCAATCCAATGTGGCATAATTAATCCCACTAAAAGAGAGGTTCCGATGATGGCAGAGTTACGAGTGGAAGACAGATCTACCGATTGAAGGTTGGACAAGACTACTCCATTAAACATACCAATCATAATGATTAGAGCTCCAGCAAGCACAGGATGGGGAATCGTGATGAATACAGCAGAAAGTTTTCCGATAATTCCAAAGAGAATATAAACCAAAGAAAGACATACAAATACGTGGCGACTGGCGACCTAAAACGAAATTTTAAAGGCATGTAAAATATATACACTTCGAACAATATCCACTGTAGACTAGAGGGTGTGTATTTTAAATCATATATCTATGTACTAACAGGTTCTCAATACTAAATGTCCTAGAGTTCTTTAACCCCCACCTTTGTCAAGCTTATAGCGCCAATGTTTCCTCCATATGTTGTGGTACCATGACCACAGCCAACAGCCCCTGAAAGTGCGGTACAAAGTCCCTCCACAGCTATCCCGCGATTAACGGCGTGTGATGGAGGAGGCGGGACCCGGCATGTGGTGGCGCATGCGTAATAGTCTCCAATAGAATCCAGTATAGAAACAATGGTGGCGATGAAGAAACCTACAAAGGCGCTGATGCTGAATCGGATCATGCCGAACTGCCCTGTAATAAAAATATACACAAGCCAGGGTTACATGTCTGTATCTGTCTTTTTCTTTGACTATTCGTACACCCCCTCTCTCTCTCTCACTCACCATTAAACAAGTGTGGGTAAGTATATCTCCTCCAACTCCGTTGAAAGGAGATATTTAAGGTCAAGATCTAGTAAATGAAAGGTGCCTACAGATTTATCAAATTTGAGAAATAAATTCCTTTATTCATGCTTTACAACTTTAGCTTGGTCAAATCAGGTGTTTCGGGGCATAATTTGTAGGTAAACAAGATGAAAAACTGTATTTTAAACTGTCATTTTCAATGAAAAATTAAGAACACCAGTCGTGAAAATGGGAGTTTTTCCCATTTTCGACAAAGGAAATGTATCCAGATTGCCTACAGTCTCACAGAAAATGGTAATTAGTATGTTCATGGCCTCTTCTTTTAATCAATATCAAATTTAATATAGATATCCGGTTTACTTTTCATATGATTTCAAATTGAATGTTATGAATAAACCCATTTTCTACATAATTCTATTAAAGCCGTAAAGTACGAGAAAAAGAAAGTTGAAATTAATTATGACGTCATAATGGATCTAGCACCAAAAAATTAGTCTAAAGCTATTTACTAGATCTTGACCTTAACACAAAATTACCTGGATACGGAAATTGGAACCACTTAGCATTAGTAATGACGTAACTTCTGGCGTCAGTCCTGGCGTAATAGAGTCTGTCCTTGACGGATGTAGCACTATCAAACACACCGCTTTCTGTCATGATGATACTAACAACCCATCCAATCACGATAGCGATTAAAATCTACAGCAAAATTTAATCCACCAATGAAAATGTAAAAGCAAAAAGTAACAAACCAATCAAAATTAAGATTACTCCAACTTTTATTCGGACTTATTTTATTTCTCGCCGCGAACCGGTACTTAACGTTTCTCTGTCTATTTAAAACAGATCGAAAATGGCTTGATCGCGAAAATTAGTCTTCGTTAAAGATTTTAAAAGTTGGTTTACTTTTATACAAAAAGTTACAAACAAAGTTAAAATAAATTACACTTAACAAATCAACAATAGATAACAATTTTAATTTCTGAGAGAAATAGACTGTCCTTACGGCAAACACTTGATGAAATGGATATTTGATCACGTGACAAGATTTCTTCCTTGTCCACACAGGGATTGGCAAGTTGTATTTAGAGAGGTAGAGGGACAAGACGATGGCTATTGTGCATGTCCTAAAAAGACAAACATGCAAGTATTTGAATTGCAAGTACACTCCTTTTTATTTTTTTTTAAATCTTAAACTTAATTGCTTGCAAGACAATGGAAATCTCATACCACAAGGAAGGAGGGGAGGTGTCATTGTTTTCTTTTCCTTGTGGTGAGTACTTTTAAGGCAATATGGACAAAATTGTGCTCACTATATGACTGTTATACTTACATGGTGGTGATTCCCCAGTGAACTTGTGCAAACTTTGTTACCGCGGAAACCATGTAGATCCCTATCAACAGAATCGTGGGGACTATGGTAACCGGACCAATAAAGCGTAATAAGATTCCAACCAATCCGGTGGCACCAACTACAAAATGGATCAGTCCAGCTAACATCAGACTTCCCTGGAGCTGAAATATCAAATTCCAGAGAACATTTATGTACGGAATGGAAAATACCCCTTTCCACTACTAGTATTTGATGCGACTAAAATTTATGTACCAAAAATTACATATTTTAAAACATGTTTAAGGACAGTGTTGTCAAAACTATTCAGAGCACCTTTGTTTGATTATACCCATGCCTAGAATGATATTCTTTAAAAAAAAAACCTGGAAGTCGCAATCACACTTCTTACTACAAGTAAATCCCACCGTTTGAATATGATAGATAATGACATCGTCTTCGCTGACGGCCACGGTCTCTGTCGTATTGGAAGTGGCGTTGAAAACTGAACAAAAGGAGAATCAGTTTGAGTTAATAGAATCTGAATACATGTAGATCGTTTGAATATCATTTCAAAATACTCGATACTTAACTTTACAAATGTATCAAAATAACTAACAAAGAGAACGCCGTCGATAAAAACTCGCTCGGCCATTCCTAAGGATTTCTCCAAATTTCAAATATTTTTTCTTTCAAATAGAATCTTTTAGAATGGACACCACTTACATGTTGTAGTCATATTACACCTGTCTTTGTCTATTGCTGTCATGGCAACTAAGGGGGCCACATAATCTGGCGTGGCTCCTTGGTACAGTGGTAATCTGTATTTTACAAAGAAACGAAGTCGTACATTGATTAAGCTGTCTTAAATGGCGCTAAAACAAGAAGAACTTGAAGAGCACTGAAGTATGTAATTTTCTCGGAATCGAATTTTTTATTCCAAACCTGACACCTATAATATTCATGAGAAGTGTAGTTATTCCATTCATGAACAAAGTAGAACTAAGCAGGCGAGATTTAAATTCTTCCTCGTGTTCTGCACATGCGTACTCAGCCACCAGCAAAGATACAGCCAAAGAGGGCGAAAGGGACAGCAGTGCTTGCTGAAAAATATTTTTGAAATAAGTTGTTTTTTTCTTTAGGTAAATTTCAAATGAGTTTGTCCATCTTCGCTAGCCAAGGCTGACGATCCGCGCCTCTCCTCTTTTCAAAGAGGAGAGGAGCGGATCGTCACTCTTGGCTAGTGGATAGGCTTTAGGCGAAAGCCTGCCCACTTCTCTAGCGAAGATGGAGTTCCTCTGTCTATCTATTTTTGTTTGTGGACATTATGCTAACTTTAACATATATTTGTTTTGTTTTTTTTATCAAAACTATAGCGCTGTGTTTAGTCATACGGTGAAACTATTTTCGACAAGGAGGATTGAAATGAAAGATCTACATTGTCTTCCTCTATTACGTAATCGGTAATATGTCCGTCCGTCTGTTACGCTTTGGGATACTCATCTCTTATCCGCAACTCCTTTCATACCACTGAATGAAATTTGATGAAACTTTCAAAGATTCTTTTTTTACATATTGCCATTGTGCATCTCCTAGTTTACTTTTTGATCCGACACATATTTTAGTTTCCCAGAGCAAAACATGGACACTGCCATTATTCATATGGGAGGCGCGAGGTAACATTTAGTGAGCTCATTGCTCACAGTCCCTCTAGTTATACCACCCGCTTGAAAAGCGGGAGGGTATATAGTAATCGGTATGTCCGTACGTCCGTCCGTCTGTCTGTTACGCTTTGGGGTACCCATCCCTTATCCGCAACTCCTCCCATACCACTGAATGAAATTTGATGAAGCTTTCACAGAATCTTTATTACACATTGCCATTGTGCATCTCCTATTTTACTTTTTGATCCGACACATATTTTGGGTTTCCCACAGCAAAACATGGACACTGCCATTATATTCATATGTGAGGTGGGGTGTATCATTTAGTGAGCTCATTGCTCACAGTACCTCTAGTTTTTATCAGCAATCATATATTTTTTATACCTGCATGGCAAAGAAGAGGGTGAGATGAATGGGCGTGGCATCACTGATTTTGTAGATTAGGGGACTGTCCTCCATCTCTATTTCAGGACGTCTTTCCTGGACATTCTTGTTGTCGTCCCCTGAATTCTGTTGACGATGGTTTGAAGTTTGTTTTGTATTGTTCTGCTCATTTTGGTAAGGACCCTACAATACCATTACAAATGTTAATCAGCTGTTCGGCTAAGATACATTTGAAGGAGCAAATCGACAAGGACAAAAAATGACATAAGAGCGGCAATTATGGTCAATAGCTGAAAAATTTTACAGAATGGTATTGAACGTTTTGATTGCCGCTCTCATGTCAGTTTTTGCCCTTGTCGTTGGGGTACTCCATAAAACGTTCAATACCATTCTGTAAAATTTATCAGCTATTTGACCATGATCCATAAGTCTTATGGAGGGCAACAAACAGTGGAAAGACACGATCAAGAAATCAAATAAGGGCGGCGAAGCGAAGAGGGATACCTGCAAAATTTAGATTTTTAATATCTTAAGTGTTATTTTAAGTTTTAGCATAAAAATTTGTAATTGTGCAGAACACTTCAATTCAAACATATGAAAATTTTATTTTATTATCAAAATTATTTCTCCAGTTATAAAATATTGAAAATTTCTATTCTCAGTTTATGGTCTTGGGTCCAGGTGGACAAGGTGCGGGGGAAATGTAATCGGCCTCAGAAAAAAATACAAAACAAAATTTTGAAGTGATTTGAACCATTCTTACTGCCTTACTGCATGTTACTATTTCATATATATAAAAAAAAATCATAGTGTTTTATGGAACGCAGGTGCTTCCTGTTATAGCATCATTAAAGACAACAGGCTATTTTTTTTAACTATAAGCCAAAGGGGTCAAGTTGACATTTGGCCTTTTTTGCACGAGTGAATAATATATTTAAATTTTTCAAAAAGTCTTATAACAAGCCATATACATGTACTTCCCAAATAGCACAATCTTACATTTCAAATGTCAAAAAACTATATGTATCGATGGTGTATCAAAGCTCAGTTACCGTTAACCTTGCTTAAAATTAAAGACTTTTCTGTATTGCATCAAATACATCAGCAAAATGTCAAATCCACAACTCTAACAATTTTTAAAAGATCTAAGGTGTGACAGACGGACAGGCGTTGGGCAAACTGATCCCCAAATACATGAAGATGCCTCTCATCTGCTGACGACACATATAAGTGTAGTGAACGTACATGCACTATCTTCGGAGAGAAGATACTGAGTATACTGAAAATCATTTTATTTCGAACTCTAGACGTAGTTTTATAAAGCAGTACGTGTCTATTCGGTATGAATTTTACATTCATTGTTAATTTTCTCCGCTTCTTTTTTGATGTTTTTATGGTCTCTCATGCAATTATTTTTTATGTAGCTTTATGCTGGTCAAAAGGTTATGGTTTAGGACCTGTTCCCTCTTACTCTGACTATTATATGCATGACCTTGGTCATGTATGATTAATGGGCTGTTAAGACTTCTACACAGATGAATTAACAATCTGATGTCAACATCTTGTAGAATTCTATATATATTTCAAATCTGTTTGAAAAGTCAAAAAAAAGTTAAAGGTACTTGGACACAGAGTTGAAGTCAATAATTAATTTTTGTGTGAAATGCTATGTTTGTATAACTTGCCTTTAATAATGGCACAACATTATAGATGTTTGTATTTGCATAAGTAGATTGTATTAAGGGTTGGGAGTGGTTAAATCTTGTCATTTTAGAAGAAAATTTGTACTAAAATACATCACCTGAAAGGGACTTAACACAAACAAAATATGGATGCATGGATTGATATATATTTTTTGAATGATTTTGATTTGAAATGACATAAATAATAAATCCCCGAAATATATTTAGCAATCGTAGGTTTTCCTTGGTGCTATGAGAATTTGTTTTGCTTTCTATATAATTCCATACAAAATTTTGCACAAATTTTTAATCTTATGACAAAATCTTATAAAATTGTCCTACTATATTTGGTAAACATTATTCAGGTCACTAATTCAAATGTTAATCTACACTGTATGAGAAATATTGCTGATTTCTGAAAAAAAAAAGTTTGGTATGTGTTATGTATCCTTAAATTTTTAATTTCAAGTCCAAAAAGGACGTTTGCATTGTTTCGCGTACAAAAGCAAGACCTTCGGCGTGAGTTTCAAGTTGTTTTGCAAACGTTTCGCGTTGAACGCAGACCCTATGCATTGATTTATCGCAAAATTTAAACAAAAAGGTTTTCTTTACTTACGAAATTTATCATACTTTAAAACCAAATAAAACTTTTATCGTTTATTTGTATGGTCGCATTTTAAAGTTTAGGAAGAAGGCAACTTGAGTCCAAAATTGATGCTTGTACGATTTGCCAATTTTTACATATTGTATTTTGATCATCGTCGCAAACCATGGTCAAAATGTACGATCGTCTCACTGAAGGATTTACTTAAATTAATTAACTCTAATTAAGAGGAAGGCTAATCAAAGAAGGGTCTAGTGGATCTTAAAGGTTTTCCTTATTATTACAATATTTTTATGATTTTACTCTACAAAAGAGAAGATCTGTTATAACTTGATCTGCCCGCGCATACCTTGTTTATGAAGTCCGATTCCTTCACAAAGACCGGATTACTGGATCCGTCCAGATGTTCGGGATCTATGGACGTGAAACTAAGAGGACGGACGGCGGTCTCCGTGTCCATGCTTTAAGTAACCTTACAGGAATTAACCCTATCCAGATGACTTACATTGTGAACGGTCTGGTGCTTTTATCATGCCTTAAAGGATGTTTTGATGCATGGAATGAATCAAGGTGGTTTATATATTTTTTTTTTAACAGGGCTCTAATGCAAAGGGAGGGTGGTTGCTTACACGTGTAGTTGTGAAATATTTTGCTAGGAGTATCACCATGTGACATTGTCCAATATCTTGAGGCCCTACTCCTCAGAAAATTGCCACTGGCCATCTTATGTATTAAGTATTAGAGAGCAATGTATTAATTTTGTAAGTATAGAAGCGACTTTGTTAGTGTTCATATAGACCTATATATACCCGTATTCCTGTCAGTATTAAAAATAGCATAGATCTAGGGGGAAAACACTGATGCCCCGTACAGCAATCTATGGCGAAGGAAAAAGTCTCTCAATTGCAAGTTCAACTCCAAGGCCAAGAGATCAAAAATGATGTTTTCCAAAGAAAGGACTTGTACCTACGGAAGCGTATTAGTGCCACTTGGACACTTCACTTTTTTTTTTATTTCTACACTTTAAAGTGTAAATTTTACACTTTAATTTGTAAATTTTATACATTAATCTGTAAATTTTACACTTTAATCTGTAAATTTTACAGATTAAAGTGTAAATTTTACAGATTAAAGTGTAAAATTTACAGATTAATGTGTAAATTTTATACTTTAAAGTGTAAATTTTACACTTTAATCTGTAAATTTTACACTTTAATCTGTAAATTTTACACTTTAATCTGTAAAATTTACACTTTATTTTGAAAAACCTGAACTGCAATAGGTTATGATCGAACGGTCGATTTGTGATGTTTTACCTCTGACACTTGAGAAAAAGTATTAAACTGAGATGTTTACAATTGTTTGTATATTTTTATTTTACATGTACTCGTACTTGTTTATTAGTATATGATAAACAAGGATGGCCTATTTCCTCATAGGTCTCGTAATTTTCCCCAGCATAAGAAATCAGGGATCTGCTTTTGTTTCAGTATATATACATGTGTTTCTTTAGTTTTACTATAGTGTAACGAAAAGTAAAAATATAGATCTCAAAAGATTTTTTATTTGCAGTTCAGATTGATATTACGCTTCCGTAATTATCTTGCATGATTAACGGTCTGTTGGCTTTAAAAATGCGTTACTGGGAATGTGTGAAGTTGCTAAATTGACTATGTGAATAAACAAATAAAGTGTAAAATTTACAGTTTAAAGTGTAAATTTTACAGATAAAGGTATAAAATTTACAGATTAAAGTGTAAAATTTACAGATTAAAGTGTAATTTTTACAGATTAAAGTGTAAAATTTACACTTTAAAGTGTAAAATTTACAGATTAATGTGTAAAATTCACAGATTAAAGTGTAAAATTTACAGATTAAAGTGTAAAATTTACAGATTAAAGTTTTAATTTTACAGATTAAAGTGTAAAATTTACAGTTTAAAGTGTAAAATTTACAGATTAAAGTGTAAAATTTACAGATTAATGTGTAAAATTTGCAGATTAAAGTGTAAAATTTACACTTTAAAGTGTAAAATTTACACTTTAAAATGTAAAATTTACAGATGAATGTGTAAAATTTACAGATTAAAGTGTAAAATTTACAGATTAAAGTTTTAATTTTACAGATTAAAGTGTCAAATTTACAGATTAAAGTGTCAAATTTACAGAGTAATGTGTAAAATTTACACTTTAAAATGTAAAATTCACAGATTAAAGTGTAAAATTTACAGATTAAAGTGTAAAATTTACAGATTAAAGTTTTAATTTTACAGATTAAAGTGTAAAATTTACAGATTAAAGTGTAAAATTTACAGATTAAAGTGTAAAATTTACAGATTAATGTGTAAAATTTACAGATTAAAGTGTAAAATTTACACTTTAAAGTGTAAAATTTGCACTTTAAAGTGTAAAATTTATAGATTAAAGTGTAGATTTTACACTTTAAAGTGTAAATTTTACAGATTAATGTGTAAAATTTACAGAGTAAAGTGTAAATTTTACAGATTAAAGTGTAAAATTTACAGATTAAAGTGTAAAATTTACAGATTAAAGTGTAGAAATTTTAAAAAAGTGAAGTGTTCAAGTGGCACTAATACGCTTCTCTATGTACCAGTGAATATACCAGTGAAATACGAAAGCCCAAGAATCCAAAATCATGGCCAAGGTTAAAGTTTTTACAAAATGGGACAAATTCTAAGGTTAAGAGTCAAAATCAATGATACCCTAGGCCTGTGAAAAAATTTGGTACAAGAAATAGTATTTGAAATATTAATTATATATAAAAGCCCTATCATTTTTTAATACAGAGTAAGTAAAATTTCAGTCAAGTTTAAAAGGTCAAAATTGCTGGTATCCAAAGGAATGTTTTGTCACAAGGAATTCACCTGTGAAATATGAAAGTCATAGTTTACATTGTAATTGTTCAAGAGTTTGTTTGTTTATTGTTTCAAGTCCCTCTCGAGAATTCTTCACTCGAGACCCCACAACTTGCCGGACTGTAAATATAATACCTATCCTCGACACTCCGTTGAGCAGAGTTTGTGCCACATCTACTACGACACGGGACCTCAGCTTACACGGTCTCATCAGAAGGAACAGTCTCCATGTCCTCCAGTGGATTCGAACCTGCTACGTAAGGATCAGCTCCTTACTTCGCGACTTTAGAGCAGACTATCGAACCACTGTGCAAAGTAAAGTTTTTTTTAACAGGGGGCAAACTATCAAAGTATTTTTTAAAAAGCAGGAAGACGTACTATATGTAGTTTTTGCCATGGCCATTCGTCGGTCTGTCTACTTGTTAACTGTTTGTCCGCAAAAACGTTAACCTTGCCTATAGCTTTTGATTGGTTGGAACTATGGCTTTAATATTTCGCAAGTGTGTTCCTTGTGACAAGCTTTCTTTGGGGATGAATATGTATTTTACAACATGGCCTTGGAGTAATACCCATTTTGCAAAAAATTATCAATTACTTTTGTGCAGTTGATGCTAGGGCTTTCATACTTCACATATGTATTTATTGTGACAAGACCTTTTTGGATAAAAATATGTTTATTTCTATCCTTTTGAACCTTGGAGTTTGAACCACTTTTACAAATCTCATTCGTCTGTCCGTCTGTCTGTCTGTAATTCTGTCCATCCTTTCCAAAAACTTTAATCTTGGTCATATCTTTTGATAGGACTTTCATATTAGACAAGTTTATTACCTTTGACAAGACTTTTCTAAATATACTATGAATTTTGACCCCTTGACCTTGAATCTGTTCTTTTAAAAATTTAGCAATAGTTTGAATTGGCCATAAGTTTTGATAGAAAAGAGATAGGGCTTTCATATTAGAGATGTGTATTACCTGTGACAAGACCTTCCTTAATACACTATGATTTTTGACCTCGTAACCTTGACCTTGAAGTTTGACCTACTTTGCAAAAACTTTAACCTTGGTCATATCTTTTGAATGAGAAAAATTATAGGACTTTCACACATGTTTATTACCTGTGACAAGGTCTTTCTAAATACTTTATGATTTTTGACCTTCAAGTTTGACCTACTTTTAAAAAAAATTAAACATTAATAATTAATAAAAAAATTAAATATTAATAAGTTAAGATGACCATGGAAAAGATTAAGTCATCTTAATTTTAATACAATTTAATTTTTATTGACATTTATCGTCTATATAGTTAGTAAAACATCAAAACATGAAAAAAGAGGTTTCAGAAATCGAGTCGAGAATCGAGTCGACATATGAAAATTAATTTTAAAACTGTCGTCGATATATCTAAATGTCGAAATGAGGGCAACAGCAAGTGTTTTTCTCTTCTTTTGTAGAAGTTTTTGAATAAATCCTGCGTCATGTTTCCCCCATAACATTAATTCTTGGACAGCTTTGCTTACGTACGTTATGATACCCCCCCCCCTTTTTTTTTCGCCGTGCGAACTTTGTTCACTTGTTAATCAAAATTTCGCGTTGGTGACAATTATACAAAATTCTAAATTCTAATTACCTTGGTAATGGCAGGTAAAAAGAGCGTGTCTTCCTCCTCGGAATTCATGTTTTAATTCAAGTGCAAAAAACGCTTAATAACAAAATACAGGTTAATTAATTACAGACTCACATGGAAAATGTGTCCCTATTTACAGTGGTCAGGTGTCCTTGGTTGATAAAACAACTTTCTTAATCAGGGGTCACTGGCGATACATTAAGGTCAGCGGGTTAATTCCCCTCTCTGTCAACAACAACTCAAAAATCAATTTGATAAAATCATTTTATCAGTTATAAAGATTTGCAGGTTCTGACTTGACTTTGTTTTGAACAAAAAATTTATAAACAAACCCCGCCTGTTCCCATTTTATAGTGGTGGGTTAAGATAGATTCTTTTACTGGATACGGAAAAGGAATATTTCGGATGAAAATTCCATGATGACATTTCACACACAAACACGCAAAAAAAAATACAAAAACGAAATTCGCAATGACTATTGCGTTATAAACGCAAAACTGTGTTTAACAGAATAATGTGTTTCTTTGAATTGGTCTCAATGGGCTTCCGTACAAAACGAAAAGGAGGCCGATAGACCTTAATGGTAACCTGATTTATAGGTGTATAATCAAGGGGCATAACTTCTCTCAAAAGAGAGTAAAATTTTTGTACAAAATCAATGGAACCCTGTCTACAGTAACACCAGAACCTCTGACATCGAGGCCGAGAATTTCACACATAATTGGGTAGAGGCATCATTGCACTCCTTTGATTTAGTAAAGGAATTTTCATATGACAATTCGAGTCCTATCCTAGAACACAGCCCCTAACACTACGGTCTTGAATTTCAAAATTTAGGTAGAGGCACTTTTCGTCTTCATAACCAATCACTTAGTTTGATGGCTTATTATTAGTGAATGCACAGTCACTGTATTTGATCAGTTGAGCCCATCTTTAACACCAGAACCTCTAACTATGAGGCCGAATAGTTCACAAAGAACTATATGCGGTATATTGCATATATTTGCCCCCACAAAAGTCAAATTTTGAAAACTTACTGAAATGTGCTGAATTAAATAAATTGTATGAGAAATATAAATTAACAGAAAATATTATAGTGTCAAAGCAGTGTATTCACAATTGTTGTTTTTATGACGTCACAAACTAGTCCGATTTTATATCCTTTTTCAGAAAGAGGGCAAAATGGACAAAATTTAAACAATTTTAGCTTTAAAATTTATAGAGCGCAAGTTTGTTCAGGAACAATATTGACATATTTCATTGATATTATCATTCTACACATTATATCAAAATATTGATCCTGAACACACATGCGCTCGGTGACTTTTACTCAAAATATTGACGAAATAGGTACATTTTTCTGTAAAATTCATAAAAAACTGAAATTTACGTCATGTTTGTGAGGTCATTACGTACATATGGCGTCATTACTTATGAAAATGTTTAGTGCTTTGAAGTCAGCATATACTCCCGTTTAAGAACTTAATTATATGTATCTCCATCAAAGTTTGATTTGGGGGGGCAAATATTGGTTATTACCAAATAAGGTTCTTTGGAAGAGGTACCTTTACTCGTCATAATCATGCTCTTAGTTTGTCTGCTTAATGTGCATGGGAAAAGATTTTTTATTAGAATGTATACATTTTCACTATATAATCTATAAAAGATTATGAATTTCACAATGTTGGTAGAGTGCACAATGCATACTTTGTACACTGTATTTCAATACAGAATTCGGAAATGTCCTTGCAGAAAAATAGCTGAAAGAAATTAATGGCGAAGGATTAATTATACATGTGGTAGGATCCTACCAAATTAAGTCACAAGGTTAATAGTATTATTATACATCTTTTAGAGTACAAACATCTTATTTTTTTTTAATCTTCATGCAGGAAAGCAAAATTTATCTGACACACCTTCCAATTTGCAACCCTATGCCACTTGTTGGAATAACATCATTTATTAAAAAAAATGTTATACAATGTACATCAGTTTAATAAATATTTATTCATCAATATAATTCTGATTAGTTACATTATACATCTTTGTGCATGCAGTGAAACAAAACAGTCAGATACAATATAACTTAAGGACGGCAACAATGATATATTAGAGGACGGATACCAAACATGGTCTGTACAGTTTAATGGACAACAGTAATTTCTTTGGTATGTAAGCATGCAGTATGTTTAATGATGTGTATCTACAATGTACTGATACCATATGACTGGAAATTTCACAAATTATACAATTTTGACATATTAGAGATGTTAATCAAGTTTACTTAAAATTAATTTTGCCAATTTTATGAAGTGTTTTCATAAGTGACATGGTTTCAAGTATTTACCCTAGGTAATTCATTTTATTAAATAAAATAAATAATTTGAACATTTTTTTTGAAAGGGGGGGGGGGGGGGGACAGGTCATTTAATAATGGCAAAGTTTGTGCAAATATTGCTGAATTTGTAACAAAATAACCAGCTATTAGAAGTTGATATATTTATCCCCGATTTGTAATGGAATACAAACAAAGGAAATACAGTACATTTCAGTGAACAACAATACATAAAAAAACACTTCTTCAACTACTGTTCCCTTAAATATTCCAGCTTACTATGTATGGTAAAATTGGAAAACTACTAAGCTCTTTATAATGTCTACCAGAATAAAAAAAGTGTATGCTATTAAACTGACAATCCGGTTCTTAACAAAATCTTAAAATCGTGAATCGTAGCAAACAGCAAGAGGAATCATAACTTAGAATTAAAAAAAATTCAGTCTTCAAAATAAAAACCATTTATAGCTAAAATGACTTACCAGTAATTTAACAAAAAAATAAATAAATTTAGTAGTGATTTTGATTAAGGTACAAATTAACTCCCTTGTTAAAAGGTTAGTCAAATCATCTGAGTAAAAAAAATCCTTTTGTTCTGTCCAAAGTCCATTCACCACAGTTTTACGTAGACAATGGTAGAGTACTATAGTCCTGTTCTGTCAGGTACACAGTTACTGGTCAGTGTCTATTTCACCGCCGCAGGTTCCCTGTGGGTCGCATGGACTCCACTCGATTCTGGAGATCATCGATGCGTACATCCTTCAATTGAATGAGATGTTCCAGACGATGGACCTTTGCTTTCAAAATCTGTTGAATGCATGTAGGTTATACATTATTTTGATTTATAGTAATTAAATTGACAGATAATATAATCACTATTATACTATGCATGTATATATCACATCTCCCATCTTAATGTATGTTTTATCTCTCTCTGTTTATTCCACCTATTACCTGTATTAACCTTATAGTCTGCTCTTCATTAAATGTAGAGCTAATAGCTGCCACTTTCCCTTGATGTATCTCATTTATCCTTATTCTTTGCAAATAAGTGAATGACTGTTAAATCTTTAATGTTCTCTTGACAATATTTTATATTGTCAAAATAAATGCTTATCCCTCTTCTTCCATGGTCTACATATTTAACCCTTTTTTTTTACATTTTGCTTTTGACTGTAACCTAGAGAGCTTGGAACATCTTTGGCTACCTTGAGAGCTGAGAACATTAAAGAACAATTAATAAATGATTGCCTACCTGTATGGTTTCATCTTTGGCCAGACATTCCTGGACCTTATCCTCAAACAGCAGTCTTGGTACAGAGTTTGCCTCAGTTAGATGTGGGGGGATCCTTCTTTGTTTGGGTTTCTCTGTAAAGTTGCTAGGCCTGAAATTATTAACAATTCGAATCTATCAAGAACAAAACAGTTAACAGTGAGCCATGTCTTCAGCAAAGGTTTTCAAGAGGTCAATTACAGCATGAAAGTTATCCATTTACACTCAGTATACAATAAAGCAAATGTTTTAAGGTAAAACCCAATCCTTCACACCAACAAAATAATGTATTTACTTTTGAAAAACACAAAAACCTTAACCATGCAGTTACGAATTGCCTCGATCCTAATTATACAACGTGTATTCGATATATGCATGCATTGTATATTTTTCCTAAATCCAGTAAAATAAGTACTTGTATGTATGCAAATATGTGCTTTAAGGCATTTACTGCTACAGAGTCTATGTACTACATAGATGTTTTTTATAAACACAAAAAATTAATCTCTGATTAATATAAAGATACTTTAGCAGCAAATTTTCTTTTGGGTCCATTATTGATAAAGCATAAAGATATAATAGATTCTAAATAGATATTGTTATAAAGAGAGTATATACTGCTTAGCAGAAGTAAAAAGACATTTGCATAAAAAGAAATGTAGACAATTATAAATATTACAAACAAGATACACATATAACACCAAGGCTGTGTGCAAGAAACACTGCATCATTTTGTAAGAAAGACAATAGGACACAGAATATCTCCCTGTCTGATACCTTAATAACTTATCAAGTGTTACAACTTCCTTGCTATCTGCACGTCGTTTAATATACCTGTAAATCACCACACTATGTTATCAAAGCACATAATCAGATCAATTTTCTATAAAGTTAATTTCATGCTTAGTTATTTTTTTTAGTGTTACTTATAGAGCATGCATTGACAACAAACATGAAACCTATACCCCATCAGTTCATCTAATCCAACATGATTAATATGAGCCACTTTCCGAGTCCTAGAGAAAGTAGGTTACAAGTTACGATTTTTGTGAAATTCTCACCAATATTCTTGATGATCATCAAATAAGTATCTTGAAATATATAAAATGTGTCCATTAAAACGAAATGAAAAGTGATTAAAATAGACAGTTTTTCATACACCTGTTTCAGCTATAGTCAGTCTATAAGGAATACTATAAAATCACAAGTTTTCGTGGGGACAAATTTTGGTTTGTGGGCATATGATTTCATGGGTGGAAATGTTTATTAGTAACGCATATAAAATTTTACATTTTGTGGAGGTAATAACGAAATTCATGGGTTTCTCCATACATCAAAAACAAGGAAAATTAAACCCCCACAAAAATTCTACACTATTACTAATCCTGTTTAACATTCATTAACGTTATCGTTTTGTTTTATATGACCCTGAAAAGAAACATTAACATAACTCGAAATCTTAATGGCAAAAGCTTTTTTATATTTTGCAAGTAATACATGTATTCTACATTTTACATTGGCATTTAACTTTGGTAATACACAAACAACTAGATTAATTAAATCTGCAGTGTCAAAAGGCAGAAAATGGTGAGAATAGAGAGGTTTTGAGTAAAGTAAATTAATGGAGAGGGGGAGGGTCATTAATTAGAAACATGGAGAGGTTTTGGGAGAGGTAAATTATTGGGGGGTCATTAATATAGAAATGTGGAGAGGTTTTGAGTGAGGTAAATTACTGGGGGGGGGGGTGATCATTAATGTAAAAATGTATACTGTGTACAATCACTTACCCTCCTCCTCCTCGAGTAGGACTTACTCCTTTTCTACTCCGCCCGGGGGATCCTACAATTCATAGAGAAAATCATCCAATCAGATACAGCAATTTATGTCATGATAAACTATAACAGCTTGCACTTAACAATCTACAGTATAAGACTGTAGAATATGACACCAAATATCAATACTTTTGATGATTACCTATTTATATATAACTATTATACATGCCTTCCTATTTTCTGATGTCAGCTTTGATATCTAGACTTTGAAATAGTCAATTTATAGAATATATGCCAACATCACAAATATTTTTAAATATCAAATATACCATGTATTATGTGTGCATGCCTGAGAAGTTGGTGTCTATTTCTCTCTTTCCTTCTGTCAACTTTGATATCAGAAATTAGCAACACAAGAGAACTTACTGTTTATCAATTTATAGAATATATGCCATTATCACAACTATTTTAAATATCAAATATACAATGTAATCGATATGTGTGCAATATAGTTTTCTTTTACAAAACAATATTTAACCTATGCTATCACCATTATACAATGGTATAATAACATATTATATATCTACAATTTCTGAATTGTAAACATGTACCTAGTACAATAAACACTGTATATCAAAATATATCCAATGTATTTAATTTCAAAATTACTATATTAGCTGCACATTTTATCTAAATGCAGTATATCAAAAGCTTGATTTGTCCTTTCTTTACATACTTTTAATGACCTTTGACAGGTAAACAATTAAAGCAAAAAACAAAGAGAGAGCAGCTCTTGAAATTTTGTGTAAAAGAAATTAGCAAGACAAGAGAACTTACTGTTTATTACAAGATATGTTTGCCGATCGACGTACAAATAATTTCCTTTGAACAGTATCACCAACACATATGAAAATATTGATCTGTAAATAAATGAAATGGGCAATTATAAGTTTATTGCCTTGAATTCAATATTAGATGAAACAAATTTTTACATGTACCGCTTTATCCAACTTAATATTAAGAATCAAATAATTACTGTTACATTGCCTAAAGTAATCGATTACAGGACAAAACTGACTATAATCGATCATTAATCGATTACATAACATTCGCCAAAGTAATCAATTATTAATCGATTACATTTTACAGTAATCGTGCCCATGCCTATTGATTATGAATTTATGATAATTTAATCATTTCTATACATTTTTAATACATGTACATGAATTTCACTTGAGATATAATTTTGGAATTTCAGTGGATTGACTAAAGAACAGACTTATAGCTAAATACCACAAACAATTCAAACTTGTAATGCATGCCAAAGCTGAGTTTGACCTTTAACCTAAGATACACTGCACTCAGTAATGTGTGCATTATCCAAAGCACTGTGCTTAAAAGCATTCAGGTTTTACTTTTGAGAAAGTAGTGTTTCTTTGAGGCTAGACCTTGAAAAAATATAGCATAATTTTTATTCATTAATGATGTGTTTTGCATTTTGTACGAGATCATGGAGATATCTTAAGTTTTTAAAAATAATACAAAAATTATTGTATTTGATCACGAAACTCACCATTCTTTTTAATAATTCATAATTTGACAAATCAAAGCATTAAAAATTCAGAATTGATAGTCAATTAAGTCTCTCATGTCTGAATGGGGTATTTACTCTCTATTATATATGCAGTCAAATTTAAAGTATTTTTCATTTACATGTCGAACACTATTCCTTTTAGTAATGAAAATCTTGAGTTTTACGATATTTGTCACACATTTTGATATCTTTTCACACTGTGACTTAATAGCATTTTTAATCAATAAAAACATTACAGTATTTCACTGTTGCAAATATAATATATGTTCATACTATGTTAATATTTCTATAAGCCTATATTACCGTTAAGTGGCCCCGTTATATACCTACCTATATTCTGGTCGGCCTCCGGCTGATCACTCTCATTTCTCCTACCTCCTCCCTGCCGTTGGGGCGGATTTCTTTTCATTTCCCACTCTGCCATTTCTATTTTCCGTTTCAGCATTCGTAAAAGTAACTCAATGGTTCCTGGCTTGGCATTCACTAAATCCCGAATCAGGGCATCCGAAAGTTCAAAGTTCAGTTTCTTAAACACTTTTCTGTAGCAACGAAGAATGATTTTATAAAATATTCATATGTGGAAAAAATATGGATATTTATAATAGTTTGAAATTTATAAATCTTAATTTTTTAAGTTCAAGCATTCTTAATACATATTTTCTTGAAAAAATCTTTTGAAACACATTTACTTTTCTCACTTTTCCTCAAATGTTTAAAAATAGTTCAACTGTCAGTGAATACATTAATTCATAGAATGTAATATACATGTACCATGATATTATTCTAAATAAACATTACATAGCCACCAAAAAAGCAGAAGAAACATAAACAATTGCAAATTACAGAAAAGAAAGAATAAACAATATAACACGCAGCACTGAAATTATTAGAAAGGGGGAAATATATATTTATATGAATTAGTTTTAATAGAGAAGTTGAATGGGATAAGCCAGCTAAAAGATTTGTTTTTGGGTACACAACACTCAGTCCTGCTTTATATTCTAGCCTAGTCCATAATAACAGGTTTTCTATTTATGTCTTATACCTCACTGTTTAGTCTTAGATGACACAGAGACTCCCTATATCTCACAGCCTAGTCTGAGAGGACTCAAACAGAATCCTATATATCTCACAGCCTGGTCTGAGAGGACTCAAACAGAATCCTATATATCTCACAGCCTGGTCTGAGGGGACTCAAACAGAATCTTACATATCTCACAGCCTGGTCTGAGAGGACTCAAACAGAATCCTATATATCTCACAGCCTAGTCTGAGAGAACTCAAACAGAATCCTATATATCTCACAGCCTAGTCTGAGACAACTCAAACAGAATTGTATATCTCACAGCCTGGTCTGAGAGGACTCAAAGAGAATCCTATATATCTCACAGCCTAGTCTGAGAGGACTCAAACAGAATTGTTTATCTCACAGCCTGGTCTGAGAGGACTCAAACAGAATCCTATATATCTCACAGCCTGGTCTGAGAGGACTCAAACAGAATTGTTTATCTCACAGCCTGGTCTGAGAGGACTCAAACAGAATCCTATATATCTCACAGCCTGGTCTGAGAGGACTCAAAAAGAATCCTATATATCTCACAGACTAGTCTGAGAGGACTCAAACAGGATTGTTTATCTCACAGCCTGGTCTGAGAGGACTCAAACAGAATCCTATATATCCCACAGCCTGATCTGAGAGGACTCAAACAAAATTGTATATCTCACAGTCTTGTCTGAAAGAACTCAAACAGAATCCTATTTATCTCACTGCCTGATCTGAGAGAACTTAAACAAAGACTCCTTTATAAATAAATCACACTGTCTAGTCAAAGATGACTCAAACCAAGGCCTCAAATAAATATATCTCACAGCTTAGCCTTAGTCAGAGAGGACTATAAACATTCAACAAAGGCTAATATATAAATATATCCCACAAACTTAGTTTGAGAGGACTTCAACAAATTAAGGCTTATAAATTCCTGGGTATCTCACTGTCTGGTCTGAGATAACTCAAACAAAGGCTCTTATATAAAAATATCTCACAGCCTATTCAGAGAGATCTTAAACAAATTAAGGCTAAAATATCTCACAGCCTAGTTTGAGATGACTCAATTTAAGACTCCTACCTATATCTAACCAACTCAATAAAAGCCTCCTAAATACAAATCTCACAGCCTTAAGCCAGCAAAGACTGGATAAAAATTTTAATTTTCATGGAGCAATCCTACACAACATGGTCATTGAGAATGGAAGTGAGATACAGCTATTTAGATATTAATTTTATAAGAGAATCATTACCTATACTTTTACTGAAAATAAATATCTTTGTTTTAATTATGTGTGTTGTGTATTTAACAATGAACTCCATATAAAAGGTAACTGCCCTAAAAGAACAAATATCAATATGGAAGGCACAAAGAAATTCACAATACAATGTATATGAGAATATATCCACTTCTTCACTGACCCATCTGTGATATACATATATTTATCATATCCTAAGTTTATCTGCAAGGACTCAGTAATGAACTCCTATATACTGTATCATGTGTTTAACAATTCTCCTCATTTCAGTCACTAGATCATTGATACAGAGATAGGCTTATGATCGTGGCACTGAGTGTAAGTATTTTAGTTAAAATTCAAGAGAAATTAATGAACAAATCTTCCAGGTGTTGGCTTTGGGTTTCAAAAACACTGCATTGGAAAAATAGTGAATTCAATTTCAACATGATTTCATGAAATATGGTAAAACTATAATGTTTAAAATTGAACCTTCAGAGCTTTCTTTATAAAATGGTGAATTACATGATGAACATTTCTTTAATGACAAAATTATTTACATGCAAAATTATTTACATGCATCTGAGTCTGAAAGGAAGGGGCGAGGGTGGGGGGTGGGGCTGAAAAGGTACTGTTTTCTGTTTTTCTAACAAATGTGTCATTTTCAATATATAACAACTCATGTTCAGTAAGAAAGTCTAAGACCAAAATGTTCCATTTTAAGAAAAAATTAAGTTACTTGTACAACTTCATGTAATGATCATAGTACTCATACTTTTGGATTTTAGGACTCCATAACATTAATCTCAGACAAGCTTTGAAATTTATAAACTTAAAGTGATGGGAGTGGTTTGTCAATGTCAAAAAGAGTTTGGAAATTTTGTAAACTATTCCTTTTCTTATGGTAAAGCATGCTTTTAATAAGAAGATAAATGTACTACTGAGTATTCTAACGATGTTTTCTGTTTACATAAGCATGTATATGTTTAAATTTAAATTCAAGTTTAATTTTGAATGTCAAAACAATTTGCAATTTATCAGTCTTTGACAAATTAAATTAGATATAAAGAAGTGGGGTTCGGAGAAGTGTTTGTATAGGGGGGTGTTCTAGCTATATGTCATAAGGAGGGGAGAGGTTCTGATTTAATAGGGAACCAAACAAACCAGGTTAAATCTGTACAAGGGTCTCCACTTGTTACCTGTTCATATAAAACCAATTCTCCATCTTTTTTGAGGTGGAGTTTGCCGTGCTATAGTTGTGTTTCTGCACCAGGTGGGGGAATTTATGATACATAATCTCAGAAACCAGTACTGAAAGTAATTAAGCAGAATGTAAAGCATATATTGCCAGTAAATGATACATATGTTATGTATGTCTGGTCAGATATGACGCTATCATAGTGAGTCTGCCACACATACACCTAAATTCCACTTGATTGACCTGAAATCAAAATTGTTCAAAATGATATATGAATAAAACATGATCTATTGGAAGCAATAATCCCTTCAATGTCTGAGTGGCCTTAATCTGTACTGACATTTGACCTTGACCTGAAACATAAAGTGTAATTTAAATCTCTTTCTGTTAAATTTAAGTAATGGCCAGTGAAATATTGTATGCTTTAACACTTACATACAGACAAGTCTTCAACAGTTACATACAGATAAACGTCTTTAACAGTTATAGCTACAGACAAAAGTCCTATACTGGATATACACTTGAACTCTGAAGAACGCTGGCATTTTCTGTTTTACAGTATAGCTTCATGACATTAAATCATACTCCTGACACAGAATTTATATACCACTGTCATCCTGACAACTGAATTGTTTCGATATCTAATGACCAAAATGCTGAGCTAAATGACTTTTTTTACACTCGGATTACTTGATATTTTACTGGAAGAGCTAAGAGCTATACATGGATTACATGCTATAACTGGAAAAGCTAGGAGTTATACATGCTATATAACAGCTAGCTATAGTTTACACTCAGGTGGTAGTACTTGACATCCATTTACTTTACTACACTTGGCTAGTATGGGGCCGCCCCACCCTTTTCTCATACACTGTACTGTGTGGAAATAATGACCTATGTCTACATCAAAATATTTTATCTTTAATACTTTCAAAAAAAAAGAGAAAAATTAAAACAAGAGGCCCATGGGCCACATCGCTCACCTGAGAAGCTTTGACCATTCTGTTCTTTACCAGATTTCACCCTTGTTATACATAATGCATCCCCACCCTACCCCACTGATCATAATTTAGACATTTTGAAATCTACACTACCCCATGATCCTTCCATGGGCACATATGTTTCAGCTTTTTTGGCCCAGTGGTTCCTGAGAAGAAGATTTTCAAAGATTTTTCCTATATATTTCTATGTAAAACTTTGATTCCCTATAATGGCCCCGCCCTTCCCCCGGGGGTCATGATTCCTACAATTTAGAATTAACACTACCCAAGAATGCTTCCACATAAGCTTCACTTTTTCTGGCCCAGTGGTTCTTGAGAAGAAAATTTTCAAAGATTTTTCCTATATATTTCTATATAAAACTTTGATTCCCCATTGTGGCCCCGCCCTCCCCCCGGGTGTCATTTTTTGAACAATTTAGAATCTACATTATACCAGGATGCTTCCACATAAGTTTCAGCAGTGGTTCTTGACAAAGATATTTCCTATATATTTCTATATGAAACTTTGATTCCCCATTGTGGCCCCACCCATCCCCCGGGGGTCATTATTTGAACAATTTAGAATCTACATTATACCAGGATGCTTCCACATAAGTTTCAGCTTTTCTGGCCCAGTGGTTCTTGAGAAGAAGATTTTCAAAGATTTTTCCTATATATTTCTATGTAAAACTTTGATTCCCCATTGTGGCCCCGCCCTTCCCCCGGGGGTCATGATTTGAACAATTTAGAATCTACACTACCCCAGGATGCTTCCACATAAGTTTCAGCTTTTCTGGCCCAGTGGTTCTTGAGAAGAAGATTTTTTAATGACCCCACCCTATTTTTGTCTTTTCTTGATTATCTCCCCTTGCGAGGGGATATGTCCCTTCATTTTAACAATTTAAATTCCCCTTTACCCAAGGATGCTTTGTACCAAGTTTGGTCAAAATTGGCCCAGTGGTTCTTGAGAAGAAGTCGAAAATGTGAAAAGTTTACAGACGGACAGACGGACGGACGACGGACAAAATGTGATCAGAAAAGCTCACTTGAGCCTTCGGCTCAGGTGAGCTAAAAAAAATAAATGAATTTTTGGAAAAGCACATTTCTAACAAAGTTCTAACACAGGAATACACACACACAAAACCTAGCTTACTAACAGTATCAAATTATTTACATTAGTTTTTAAGAAAAAAAATAAAATCAGTAAAAAAAATATATATATATCAACTGAGGTAAGTTTAATCAGTGCTTTCAAAAAGATGTGAAACATGGTACTTTGACAAAAATAGGGGAACCTTATGGAAGCAATTTTATCAAATTTTCTCCAACAAATATTTTGGCTGATAATTAACAATCATGATTTGATTCAGGTAAAAGTACCATATCTCAGCAGATTCTGAAAGCCCTGATTAATATGACAGATATGACAAAATGAGAGATCTAGCATGTCTTAATTGTACAGTAAAGGGTGACTACTCAGTACTACATTAGAACTGAGGGACAACATACAGTATAGATATAAACTACATTAATCCTAGACATATTTATAAGACATTGATACAGACGCTATCAGCTGCTACAAAGGGAATCACCTGGATATCAGTTACTATAGGAATTAATTCAGCATAGGGCAAACAGCATGAAAATAAACAAGATGGTTAAAATTTACAAATTAAAAGTAACCTCAAAGATATATATAAAATAAAATTAAAAGCTGTATATCTATAATCATAATTATAGACAAGAGTGTTAGTCCCAAATACTAGAACTTAAGTATGTGACATGTCACTGAGATTTCCAGGTGATGTTAAGTGAACTACAGCACCAAAAACCACAAAGGCAGCAGAGCATGACCTTCCTGTACCTGTTGAGGAGGAGCCAGTTCTCCCTCTTTTGACTGGTTGAACTCGCCGGGGTGTAGTTGTGCATTTGCACCAGCTGAGGAAAGAAATTCTGGACTATCTCGGCCACCAAAACTACAGGACAATCATCAGTGACAACCATCAATGATTTTTTTAATTTTTGTGTGACAAAGGATGAAATACTTTGGTTTCAGATTTCACAATAAACTGAATACATTGATTTTAGTGTATACCAAAAACATATTCCAGAATAGTTTCTTATACATATATAAACATTTGATTTTGTCAACCATAATTACAACATACTGAAATATAATAGTAAATTAGTAATGTCATATGAAAAATTGTACTGTAAAAGATCCAAATAAAAACATACTATGTACTAAAAATGACCCAACTCAATTTTTAGCTGAGGAAATAGGTGCATCGATTTACCTAAACTCGGCGAGATTCCTAAGGACTAAAATTTTGGTCTGGTGTCCCTATGACTCTCAGAGCAATCCCATACTACGTGATTCAGGATTTTTCATGGCTGTTTACTTTTCATTTATGACTATTACAAGCTTCGTGTGGACTTTCAGTAAGGCGTGGCATTCTCGACGTTACCTAAGTAAATTCTGAAATTTACACAGCTTCCCTTCACTGTTGAAATATACATATGATAGAAATGCGGATGAATGTCAACTGGTGTAGTAAATAGCCAATTAAAAGTTCTCTCACGGCACAGAGGTGGGGCACAAGTCGTCTCATCGTTGTAAACAACAATTTAAATAACCTATGTTATTAATTTATTAACCAATGAGAATCTACTAGTATTCGCCATTACGTAGCGCCGAGAATGCCACGCCCTACTGAAAGTCCAAACTAAGGGGAAAATCGTCCTAACTCTCCGACTCCGACGATGAAGAGTTCTGCATGATCTAAAGTACTATTTAATAGATCACTCCTATAAGAAATAGTTGCAGAATTAATTATTCGAAGCAGACTATTGCCGAACTCTTCAGTGTTCAAGGTTTAAATGAAAAGCAAACAGCCATGAAAAATAAACTCTATATTTTGCTGGATTTAAACCTTTTCAAGATAAGAAACGATTGTTTTATAGTGATAGAGACTTAAAAGGATGTCCAAGGGAATAAGTTGAAGTGGGCAGCTAATTCATTACAGCAGGTAGTGATTGAAACGAGCGGTTGAATTAGGGGCAAAAAAGCCCGAATCACATAGTATGAAATTGCTCCGAGATTCTTAAGGACACCAGACCAAAATTTTATTCCCTACGAATCTCGTCAAGATTATGATTTACCCAAATGAACCCAAATGCATTCAGAGATACCCTAATTTATAATTCAATAGCTATAAAGTATATGCAAAATATTCAATAAAAGAGAAAATGGTTGTTACAAAGCCATTATTTAACGTAGGTCGCGGGTTTACAGGGCTTTTAAAAGTGTTCGAAAACATACCATGAAAATTACCTATATAATTTCTCTACCTTTGATTTCCATTCTCTGAAAATTTTATAAAATTCGTCTGCACCGTTTTTGTGTAATTGAATTCCAAAGATGTCATTGTTGTAGTTACATTTTCAATGGTATTCTATTGAATTATATAGGAAAAACGTCGTTTTTGGCTTGTTTTCATTTTGATTTAAAAAATATCATTAACTTTTAAATCGTGCAGATGAATTTGTTTATCCTTTGGTATTTAAAAATAGAATTGATTTGAAATAAATCTATGTAAAAAAATTAATATGTGTTCGGGTTCATTTTTTCGTAATTTAATTGTAGATAATTGCTTTGATATTGACAAATGTAGCATTTTTAAAAACAACGTCATAAAATATCGTGACGTCATGCTTGGCGTTGAAATAAAACTAAAAAGAGCACAAAAAAAAAAAAAAAAAAAGTACGGATTTTAAGAAAAGGGAAATTCACGTATATCTGCTTTCAAGTGACCAGTATCATAATAATTCAATAAAATAACTATTAGACATTTTTCCCTTTCAGCTTATTTCCTCTAATATTAGTGAAAATTCACATAAAAGGCGTAAACCAACAATCAGTCCTTTAGTTTTTTTTTATATATATATTTTCTTTATGTGTTTATTTCTTACCGTTTCCGTTTTTTTTATTCATGCGCGGATTTTCACGCCAGAATTTGTAAAATAAAAGTGACCTTGTATTCCCCTCTGGAAAAGGCAGACTTCCCATCCCCGTTGAAATCGCAGATCTGTGATCTAAGTTTGTTTGAAAAGTCAAGGACTACTACCACCCCCAACCCCAACCCCGAAATATGTTTTTACGCTTTGTTTGGCGCAATCAACAGGCAGATTTTATTTTGTTCTTAGACTTTCAATTTATACATATAACATTAATTGTACTGAATGAATATGGAAAGCAATGCAGCAAATAAAATATGTACATGTAACTAAAAACAACGCATGCCGTTAGTTATACAGGCAATTGAGTATCGACCCCCCCCCCCTTTCTGTTTTTTCTGGGGGTTTTCCTATTTTAGATTTTTAATACCTATTGCATGTGATTAATAATGTAACCCTTTTATCTCTTTACGCTGTTTTTAAATACATGTTTTTCGTTTTCGACTGATACATAAGAAGAGACAGCTTGCAATTTGTTCTTAAAAATCTCCATGCCTCACTTTATCTTCACTTGCATGATCACTATCTAATACGTAGATAATCATGGAATATGCAGGCATTGATAAATTTGAAAAACCCTCTTCTTCCTTTTCAGATTTCCATTTATATAATTCTTTATGTGCCTCCGATTAGTAAATATTTCGATTAAATCAACATGCACATATAGGGTGGAGTTGAAATTTTAAAAAATGGAAAACGTTTATTCCCCCCCCCCCCCCCGCGTTAGGAAGTAAGAAATGGAAAGAAGGGAGGGGGTCATATCCTACTTGTCTGTGGTTATTTACAAGAGGTCAATGCCGTTCAAAAATGTATATTTCAGTAGTATTACCCCGGTAGTGCCTTAGCAGTTTTTAATTTGTGGTCAACCTGTATATAGATTCGTCCGAGATTAGCACATACCGTTTCATAAATATTGAGTTCGACTTTCCATCGGTGAGCAAAGTTTTGACGCTGTTTACGGAGATAAATGAAAACAAAGACATGCATTCCATAAATGGTTGTGTAGATAAATTATTGTAGAAGACAATGGTAATAAACAGTTTGTTAGTGCATTTCCACTGAAAGTGTACACTAAAATCACAAAATGACTTTTATTTTTCTTTTAATATGAAAAAAAACACACATACCTAATAATACTCGTTTATTATTAGGTATGTGTATATTTTTTTTTTTGTGTGTGAAAGAAAAATAAGTAACGTCAGGTGCCTGTGACTAAAATGAGTGCTTTTCTGAGGAGGGGGTATCGAGTGTAATTCGGAGTTAGATAACCTGTTTTATAATTATACACATTTAATACATGTATTTAATATTTATAAATTATACATGATACAAGGGTTAAAATTTATTTCGAAACAAGTACATGTGCTCTCAGAATAGACCCGAGAAGATGCAATTAATAACACATAATGAAACGCTTTCTAACACTTTCAGTGTTGGTCATTGGAAGGCCATCCTTAAAAAAATTTTTTTTTGCGGTAACGCGCCTCATCATTTTAGGTGTGGGTAGGTAGGTAGGCTTATTTTTTTTTTTTTTGGAGACAAAATGTCAGAAATAAATTTCGATTATATAGAGGTATTAACTATGTCTTAGATTTCACTTTAAGTTACTAATCAAACAAGAAAATTAAGGCATTCTTAATGAATCCAATCTTTTATTGTTCAAATATCAGAACACATCAGTTCTTTTTTTAAAAACAGCGTAGGTGCAATGGAGACGTAAAAAAATGTCAATTGGATAAAAATAGAAAATGGATACGTAAAAAAAAAAAAAAATTCTTTGAACCGATAAAAAAAATCCAGTAGGGTGGATTTTGGTGAGTCGGTCGCGTTACCGCAAAAAAACAATTTTTTAAGGATGGCCGAATCAAAATAAGCCTTCATTATTTTTTTATAACTTCAGCCTGTTCTATGAATATTGTTACACTAAACTACCCATTTTTACAAAAGTTATAGCTAAATAATGCACTGAATTTTTCCCTTTCTCACCGTGACGTCATAATCAGATGTGCACAATAAAGTCGCCCAAATCATATAAATTGCGTACCCAGTTTTAATGATGTCAGCAAACCCGCGACCTATGTTAAATAGATATGTTTACAAAATTTAAATACTTAGAACGTATCTGTTTAAATAATGTTGCCCACCTCTTGCCATGTGGAGGCTACCCATATGAAGAGCCATCATTTATGTTTTTAAAAAATATGCCAAAGTTCTCCAAGATTTATTCATTTCAAAATGTCAAAATAGAAAAACCAGTATAAGTCATTTGGGTCGGCATATGAGTAATAGATGTGCTGGAAGAAACAATAATTTTGTTCACATTTAATTTTCTTAATCAACAAGAATGTTGATTTTTTCTGATTTTTTTTACCTATCTACCGACCCAGTTCTTTTAGCCTGATCTGAGTTGGGAGAAGGCAAACAAACATTATTGTTAAGATGGCCTTACTGTATAATTTTTTAATTCATTTATGATAGGAGCACCTGTCTGACCTGAAACAGAATTCAACTGAGAATAGTTGACACTTTATAAAAGATCGCTTTTAGCACTTTAATTATCAAATATACCTCCATCAGCAAAATCTCTTGCTATGTTTTTCTTCGGTCTGGAAAGAGGGATGCTGTCAATCCATGTGTAAAGATTCTCCAACTCTGCATCGTCGAAATAATCCAGGCCGGATTCAACTGGGTGGATTTTATCTACAGACATTGTTCTTTTACACTTAGTTCTATGAAAATGTTACAATCATGACATACTGTATAGATTTTACAGAAATAAATGACGTCTTTTATCGCTAAATACACAGAAGATCGTAGAAAGCGTCCATGACTGTTTTGTTGTCAACGAATTTCCCGTCATGCATCATAAATTCCGAAAATTGTCTACGTTGATAAGTAGTCCGTAAAAAAGTCGAATTAGGTATTACACTTCAAAAAACGCATAGTTTATCCTAAAATAACAGTAAGTCAAGTTATTCATAGTAAAAATTCATATTTTATCTATTGTTGTAAATATTTCATCTGCAATATGCTGGCATGGTTTTGTTATTTTTCCGAGTTGATGAACGAGCTATCCTGTATTTCCCGTATATGGGAATTGTGGGAGTTTCGTTGCGACGGACGCTTTATTATGATTTTGTGTATTTAGTGATAATCTTGTCCTCCTTTCTTATATACAGTGTAAGTAAACTTAATTTTTCATATATACCTTTGCTATCTTACACATGTTATTGACTAATCAAATAATGACGCCGGGGAACCTTCAGATTTTCTTAAAATAGATTTTATTTGGACAGAATAACACCAATTGATACAGTTATCATGGTCATGCCTAATTGAAGACCTACAGGTAATTGAAGACCTACAGAAGACCTACGGAAGACCTACAAAAATGGGGGATATATACAGCAAAACTGATATAATATTCTGATTAAGCATGTCTTAAATATATAAAATACACAAAAAAGTTTTATAAAAAGAAGTTTTAAAGAGTATTTTTTAAGCTCGGTAAGGGGAACTATTTCTTCTCTCAGAAGACCTACAGCAAGAACGATAACTCGCGTAAATAACAAATCAGCTGTTCACCAAAACATCAAGAAAATGTAATTATCAGAAAAATGTAAATAAAAAATAATGTTAAAAAAAATCATTGGAGATACTTTATATATACATCAAAGATAAAAAAAAAAATATTAATAAAATGAAATATTCAGTCAGAAACAATTCTTTTTTGTTAAAAAAAATTATTTATTAAAATCAGTAAAATTGTAAACACTGTACATAATTTATAATACCATAATATATTATGTCAATCATAAAATCATTATAAATACATACACTTGTATATACATGTACGTTATATTTAGTATTCTATATGTGTTTATAAATAGATCAGTATAATATTTAGTTCAGGTTTGAATTGTTGATCATTAATAAAAATTCATAAATGATTTGTGTTCTTGTTATTAATAATACCTAGTAATGTCATTTATAACATCTGGAAATTTTTATAAGATTTGCATTTATGTAGAGAATGAAAATTTTAAAATTGCAGTTAAAAGAATTTGAAGTAATTTTTCAAGAACATAGACATAATCACTTTCAAAATCTTATTTCCCCCGAGTCAAAGCATCATTATTTTTTTTTAAAATATGCATGCATTTCTTATGTGTGATAACATGCGTGTTTATTATTTTATTCAATTTTAAAAAGTGTGTATTTTCTTTTAATTTAATTATTGAATGGTATACCTGGTATCTTCAAGATTTGATATAATGTACATGTATATTTTGGCTCAAAATGTAAAAGAAATAAATCCTTATGTTTCATATTATAGTGCCTATTTCTTGGCATACAGCATGTTATCTGGAAATATACATTTAATTAAGTTATTAAATATTCCTCGTGAATGTCATATAAATGTGTTATATTGAAAAAAGATGACCATTTTGAATATTAAAAAAAAAATTCAAAACGTAATTCATTTTAGTATAAAGTTATATTCTGAATAAATGCACAATAATTTTATTTGTTTATTCTTGCTAGCATTTTTAAGATATAAAATAAATATTTTTTTTATATCTTTGCTCTGTTGACTGCAAATTAACATTCATCAGAGCAAGTGGGATGTGTTGATAATTGCAATCAAAACACGGATATATCCTCAGGGTGTCTGTGTATAATACAACAAATTAGTGAAGATCGAAGCCCTTAGTACAGAGTAATATTGGTTAATTGAGACAAATCCACAGCATACATATCAATAATTTGAACTTGAATACTTAATATTTATCCCATAAAACATATTAAAAGAATTACAATATTTATTAAATATTAACTATAGATTTCAAGTAGAATATTAATTTGATAAATGAAATAATGATAATTATTGATATTTTTACCTTCATCAAAATTCATCATTCAGCTGATTTCTTTATCATAATTCATAATTAAAAAACTCAACAAAATCATTTGCATTTTTTTTATTATGTCATATACATATATAATTCTTCCTATAAACTTCACATAAATGAGCGTGTTGGTGTTTACAAGACAAGTCAGCCAGAGTTATCGTTCTTTCCGTATCGTCTATAGTTCCCCTTACCGAGCTTAAAAAATACACATTTAAACTTCTTTTTATAAAACTTTTTTGTGTATTTTACATATTTAGGACATGCTTAATCAGAATATCATATCAGTTTTGCTGTATATATCCCCCATTTTTGTAGGTCTTCCGTAGGTCTTCTCTAGGTCTTCAATTACCTGTAGGTCTTCAATTAGGCAGGCCGGTTATCATGGCTGACGACGCGGAGTTGGAGGAGCTTTATGCTTGGGTCGACAGTATACCACTCAGCAGGCCAAAGAAAAACATATCTAGGGACTTCTCTGATGGAGGTAAGATCCTTCAAATGACAAATTAAAGATAGCCCAAAGAAAACAAGGAGACTTCAATTAAATGGCAAATTTAATGTTGAAATCTGGTACTGCTTCTGCTAACTACTGGTTGTGGCAGTTTTATTTTATCTGTAAATATTCATCATATTGCTGAACAGAATAAGTTCATACTTGTCAGTCATGTTTTTGCACTGAAATACATTCACAAATACATCTACATCTACATAATACAGCGTTCCATCAAACTTGATGATAATATGCTAAATAGTTATAGTCATAAAAATAGTTTTTGAATTTTGACTCCTGGTGCTTCCAAGTAAGGATTTTTATTACTCTTCTACATTTCATAAAAAAGAATCCATTTCAACTTCTTGGTATACTTTCTTTATTGATGTTAATCCCCTACATAAGTATATAAACATTGTTACATACATGATAATGCCATTTAGCTGTCCAAAAGCATGCAGTAAGATATCTGCTACATGTATACTTATATTTATAAATGTAGAACTAGAAATCTAAAATGGATGTTACTACTTATAAGTTATTCTTGGAATTGCTCATGCCTCAATAAAGTCCGTAAATATTTTTTATATTTTTATGTGAATTAAATTCATAATGATTAAGGCCTCTGAAAAGTTTGGACCAAATCTGTTGAGTGATGTGGAGAATATCTATGGCACGCCAAATTCACGAAAATGAGCTAAACATAGTTTCACAGTCGATAAACTAGGTTTAACCGTTTATCGGTTGTAAACTATAGTTTACAGACTGTAAACTATAGTTAACAACGTTAATCTATATTTTACATCTGTAAACCATAATAATAATCTATGTTTCACAACCGTAAACTATACTTAACACCGAAAACAATCATTTTCAATTGCAAAACATAGATTATCTGATAAATACAGCTTCACGATTTGTAAACTATAGTTTATACAAACCGTTAACTATAGTTAACGATCTGATAAATATAGTTTCACGATTTGTGAAACTATATTAACAACTCTTAACTATAACTATAGTTTACGATTGTTTTCGATTGTAAACTATAGTTTACAAATGTGAATCTATGTTTATCAACAAAATCTGTTGTTAACGCTTATTACAGACAGATAAACTTAGATTAGCATTCGTAAACTATAGTTAACAACCGTTAAATATAGTTTTACAGATGAAAACTATACTTAACAAATCGTTAAGTATAGTTTACGTTTTGTAAACTATAGTTTACAGTCGATAAACCTAGTTTATCAATTGTGAAACTAGGTTTATCTCATTTTTGTGAATTTGGCGTGCCATGAATATCAATAAAGAAACATTTAATCTTAGAGTGTCAGGATTTGACAGCATTATAGATTAACTGCCTGCCAGTTTAGATAGGTATATATAGAGTTTGTTTGTCATAAATGCTTGCCTTCTAGTTTTTCATGGCAAGAAATTTACTGATCCATTTTTTTTTTCATTAAATTCGTTGTAAAACCAAAATATCAGAATATCAGTCAAGAGGGACATAATGAGTTTGCAAAATGTGATGTCATTATAAATCTACAGGCTCACAGTATATTTATTTTATTTGGACTGTAAGCCCTGTTCTAGTTAACCTTGTTTGGTCAATGATTTTTGGTGTGCCTAATAGAAATGTACATACAATAATTCACTACTATTAAAACTGACTTTTTTTGTAATGAACTGACATTATGGCAATAATTAAGCACGGAGTTTAGCAAAGCTTATCATACTGCTATTGCAATTTCCCTTCAAACCTCCATTTTACACATCTTATTTGTCTTTGTATCCAATCAAAAAATATTCTTTAGGCTTTTTGAAAGCCATTGGATAGACTGTATTAATTTGGTTTGATAGAGAACATACATAACACTGTCCAGAGATCAATTTACTGGTCTTCCTCATAATTCTGGTCAGATTCAATGTTCTTTTACACCAGGGGACAGTTTTGACCTGTATAGGTAGAAAATCATTCCAAAACCAAAATATTTAATCTTGGATAATAACCAATTATGACAGTATTTTATAAAGTGTTTTTCATGCAGAAAGCATGACAATCATGGCTTAAATGACAGCTATTTTGCAAACTCATCCATGGAACACTAGCTTCACTCAGATAATATCCACTACCTTGCTGGAAAAAGCATTAATTGATATATTATGGAATCACTTGCTCAAGTCATTCTATCATACTATCAATGTAGTCATGTAGTTTAAAGACCAAGAACATGGATTCAGAATATTCGACCCCATGAATATTTCATATATAACAGCACAGCAGCACTAACTTAGTAATATAAAATGTAACATGTAATCTCATTGGTTGTTGTTTAATCATAATTGAAAGAAGACATTAATTTTGAATTTATTACAATTTGATCATGAAAACAAAGCAGTGATGCATTAGATACTGTAAATTGGCAAATATTCACGATGGTTTTAATTTCGCTCTGTTCGCGATTTATAATTTTTCCGCGAAATTAACCCCTTCGTTAATGTTATTATTTGTTTTTAAATCATTTAAATACTTAAACGAAATGTTGAATTAATTTCTGGCAGCGTGAAATTAAAGCCATAGCAATTGGTACTTTTTGAGATATCGTGATATTTTAACACCGTAGAATTAAAACGACTTACAGTAGTCTAATGCTTTTCCATGTTTAGTGTTTTGGTTGAATTGAAATATTGTTTGATTACCATGCTTACTGATGGTTGAAATATGAATGGTAAATGTGAGATGTGAATGGTTGATGTTACTACTGTAGTGTTGGTAGCTGAGATTATCCGCCATTTTAAACCACAGTTGATACAAATGCACAACTACTCTCCTGGGAGTGCGCTAGGTATTAAGAGGGATAACTGGAAGGTCCTCAGCAGGTACAGGGCACATGTCTCCACAAACTACATTGATGTGACTCATATCAACGTCTCATTCAGGCATTCATCATCTTGACATAATCCAATTCCTTGACTACTTGTACTTATAATATTAATAAATATTATAGGCTTTCTTTCATTGGATTTTCCAAACAAGAAATAATCAATCTTTAACTTTCTACGTATATAACTCATCTGTAAATAATTAATTCCAAAAAGTGATACAAATGATAGGATGTGATTGATCCAGATGATGAATGTATGGAACAATGCAGTGTACAGTACAGTTCTTGTGTGTGTCTGCTGTGCTAGTGAGTTTCTCTACAGAGATGTTCAAATCCAGAGATAGATTCCTGAATTTATCAACTTATAATTTGAAAGCAATGATCAGGTGGTATAAATATTTGAGCATCTCTGTACTCTTCTATAATCTTTTCTTTCTCTCTAAAGCTCTGGAATTAGTCTGTAATATTTGGTTGTTTTCAGTCTTGGTAGCCGAGATTATTCACAATAAGTTTCCTACTCTGGTGGACCTACACAACTACTCCACTGCCAATTCTACAGACAAAAAATTGCTCAACTGGAAAGTTCTCAACAGGTAACTGTACTGGTGTCTGGTCCCATATAATCTGTCAGATTTTATAAAATACCCTAATTGGGTGCCAATTATTTAATATTTTATATTCTTGTGATTGTCCATCTAACAACCAGTTTTGTGTTAGATCACCCAAATATACTGGTATTCTATGAAATAAGTTCGGGCATTTAATAAAAGTCACATCATTTCTAAATTGAATAGAATGCACTGAATAGATAATATCACAGGCACTTCAAATTTTAATTTCTTATTTAACCAAAACTATTTAAATGAAGCTCATATGAGTAAAATTAAATAAGGATTCATAAAAGTTTCCATTTCAATGAGATTTCCATATAAGCAAGTTCTTTATAACCAAGTTATACTGTATAGGTAAATGGCACAGAATACTGAAGATAAAAAGATACAGGCAATAGTTTTAAGGAATGAAACCTCGGGATCCCAACTATATAAAAAGTAGTGCTTTTCTTGCCTCCTACACAGCTCTGATCTATAAATAGTGCTACATACCTGGCGGCATTCCCTCCCCCAGTGTTCTCCTCGTTACTCTAACTCTGAACTGTACAAGAGCATGCATGCTGCTTGATTAGCTTAAATGTTACAATTTTTTTTTTTAATTGATAAAAAGTCTAGAATTGTTCTTTCTGATTTTCCTATCTTGCCTTTATGAATTGAATGTACAGACTATATCACTTTCTTTTTACTTATATGCACTGATTTTTTTAAAACAATATTTTCAAATCACATATCAATTTTCTACAATCACATTAAAATGCATGAGTGATATGAATTAAGCTTTCAGTGACAGAGTATGGGTTTAACTCATTGACAGTATTACTAAGATAATCATATTACTATTAGATTTATAAGTTAAGACCTGTCTGAGCTTTGCTACATAAGGTGAAGCAATCTATGTGAGTAGTTTCAAGGATGAAATATATGGAGATAACAAACAGTATTCAAGCTCAAAAGTCCATTAAACAATAAAAAATAGGAGCAGAGCAAACACAGACCTCTGAAACATCAGAGGTGGAACCTGGTGCCATTGAGGAGTGAGCATCCCCTGCTGACCAGTCATGATCGAGAAATAACAGAAAAAATTGTTGTCAATTCAGTGTGTAAATAATGGACAAACAATTAGTATGAAAAACATCAGTCAGCATTTGACTCAATGATATATTGTATTTGCTGACAAGGTCATTGTATCAACCATAGAACTTATGAAGTGATGTCTTAAAACAAGACTGCTGATATTCTTGTTTCTTCAACTTGTTTGTATAAATTTACCTCGTTTTAGAAATTGTTCTTACTTATTAAATCAACTAAGGATCTGATTTGAACTGGACTGGATACAGATTCTTGAGAGCAATCCAACTATTTTAGAAGTGACCTTGAACTTTCAACACCCTTCCCCCTTTTTGTTTGCTTGAGCAGTCAGCTCATTTATTAAAGAGATAGAGAGTGTATTAAATTTTACAAAACCATATAAAATAAAACATAGTAACTTTGTTCTGATAAAATGTCCTAAATGATAGTCCAATTTTCATCTTATCCAAAGCTTTCTGATCTTTACTTTGGTTTTAACCAAAACCATAAATATTTCTTATGGGCATATGATACTTAGCATAGTCCTAAATTAAATATGTATAGTTCATAATCAAGTTGTCCTTTCTTTTACTGTAATAACAAATATTTAGTTAGCTACATTTACATGTATTTAGACACCCTCCTCTCAATATAAATGTACACTGTATGTCGTGTATGTGAACTGTAAATAGTGTAGGACTATGACTATTTATATATGTTTAAGCTCTAGGCAGTATAAATGTTACTGAATTCCAGTGAGTATATTGCAATGAAAAGGGTTTTAAAAGAGATCGATACATTTGAGCAAATGGTGCTTAAATTTTATATATTAGAACTATTTCTTCAGGATTATGATATATCAGAAAACATTTTGAATACAGTTTAATATTTTCTAATTAAAAGTTTCATTTTTAAAATTTTATCCAGAAAAGTTTTGAGCAAACTAAATTTTACCCTGGGTGATGATGTCATAGGAGATATTATCATGGCCAAACCTGGCGTGATTGAGAAGTTCCTGATGATGCTCAGACGCAAGCTCGAGCGAGCCGAATGGGAACTGACCAAGCAACCTCTACAGTCGACACACCGAGCCAAAGGTGGACGTCGGCCCGAGAGTGACAAACCCGAGGCTGATCAGTATATGGGTCAGTGTCTTAGAAATTCTTTACTGCATGTTTACAAAGAATAGGTTTGATGAATAAAATTTTAAGGGGCCTCTTAAGGCTCTTTGCTTTAGATATTTCAGTTGTTTATCAATAGTAAAATCTCTAATCTTTCACTAACCTTTAATTACATACAGAATTGTTTCTTTATAGCTGTTCCTGGTCGGGGAGTAGAGAAGAAATCTCAGAACCCCACAAAAGGAGGAGGGTAGGTACATTTTTTGACAAATATTGTTTATGTGTTCACTTTAACTCAATATATATACCGGTATGTGTTCAGTTTATGTTTGTTGCTTTAAACACTGTGTTAAATTTAAAAACTCTTTTGAGGAAAATGTTCCTTCAAGTAGCTCTGTGACCTTACGTGGTTTATAAATCGTAAACTGCCCCAAGTTATGTTATATCGTATAATATAAGTTGAAATTAGCTTCATTCCTTAAATATTCTCAAAGTACAAAAACAAAAATTTATAGATCTAAAATGTTTTTTACTAATAACTTTATTTGACACCATAAATAGAAGTTTCATGGAAAAATTATTAGTGCATGTGAGAGATTTTAATAAGACAATGAGAATAGTTTATTTCCATTTGTAATTGTATGGCCAATTGGCCTCTTGTTTTCAAGTTAGTAAAGCAAATGCAGAATAACTGACATTGTTTGTTATTTTATTAGGTTTAATACGATGTCCTATTATGACAATGGACTGTATGAAACCTCCCAGTACACTCAGTGGTCTTATGCACTGCGATCATGTTAAGTAAAGAGCATGTCTACTAATGATCAACTGAAAGTATTTAACTGAAAGTAAAAATCTAATTCAATGGCTTTGTGTATTAAAATGTTTATATGCTGTGTGCATGGAAGAAACATGGAAAGCTTAGAAATAATAAAAGTCATCATCTGCTTGTCAGTTTTACAATACTTTCATCAGAATTTCCATATTTTACAGTCAGTCTTTAAAGAATATATTTAAATCACAGTGTAAAAAATATTGGAGGTCATTGATACATTTAATCAAGTTCATCAAAACTATGTTATACATTGTTCTTGAACATTTCTTCATTAGTATTTCACATGCATGCACTTCTTACAAAGCATAGTACATGTATTAGACATTCTATAACTTGTCTAGGTATAACAACAGACATTAGTATACAAATTATCTCTGTAAACTAAAAAGGCAACAATTTTGATAGAGTTTGGTGATTTTCAGAAATGTAATGCTGCATGCTGAAAGCAAGGAAGTGATAACATTAGAATCATTGGCCAGGTATCAGACAGGGAGAACCACTTTATCTTCATTCATCTACAGTGTCTGTTTTGAACTCTTTTTTCACCTATCCTATAATCTGCAACAACTTCCTGTATTGTTTTATTTATATATATATTTTTTAATTTCCCTGCTGTCATATATAGAAAAGAAGTATTCTTTGTGTTTGAAATTTTTTAATGGAATACAGATTTAATCTTTGAATTTAAATTTCTCTAATGAGATGAAGTGTGATGTAAAAACAGAGTAAATTAACGGTAACTGTTAAATTCCCAATTCAGTGATTCTATTTTAAAATACATTTCTAAACAGGCATGACATAAGAAAACAATATTTACCAATTTTTAACCATTTCACCATAATAGAAACCTTGATACGTGTAGGTACAAAACTATTTTAATTTCATTTATCTTTATTATCACACACACATGGATATTGAATGATGCTCCCTTTTGAACATTGAGCTCGATCATTTCATGATCACATAAGAAAACCAGCAAAATTAAATTTTAATAGCTTAAAAATTTATGTGTAAATAAAGTTGTAAGTCTGGTTTTGAAGTCTTTTTCTAAATCATTGCAAACTGCTTCAACACTGACATTGGTGTCGGGTGTCATGGCATCTGGATTTTAAATTGTTGTGATTTATCAGAGCCTTGGGTTTCTATAACAATAACAAGTATTGTTCATTCAATCAAAATAAAAACAAGGAAATTTTGCCCCCTTTTCATTTTTTGCCAATTTCACCCTAGTCATCAGTTTCGTGATGGGGGGGGGCTAAAACTGTACAGAAAGAGTTGCATGTATTGTTCTTTTAATACATGATGAAGGGTGGACTTGTTTGCAAATTTGATAAGGCAAAATGAACCCTGTTTTAATACATGTGTATATAAATCAGGATACAATGGAGGATGGGTGAAAGCATTGTGCAATATAAAGTGTACATCTCCTAACAATAAATAACTAACCTTTATATTGTATATTAATTTGTCTTTTTATAGTTATGTGTCTGAATATTCTTTATTAATTTAATTTGTCAATTTGTTGTGTGTCGGAGTATCCTTAATATTTTATATCACTTTATATATATATATCTGATAAACCTTTTTTATAACCATTGAATAATAAGTCAAGAGGGAAATATACAAGTGAACATGCAAGCAAGAATCAATTGAAATTACATGTATAGATAATTAATATATTATTAAAGGTTTCATTTAATTTCTTATCCCCCTCTAATCTGAGGTTTACATTATAGATATTTGGGTTTCATTACAGGCCTGATTATTATCCTGACCCCCCTCGACAGAAAACCCTCGGATCTAACAAACTAGAGGGAGATAATGTCCCCAGGATACTATTTGAGGAAAAAGTTCAGGAAAGTTTGACCAAAGAAGAAACCATTCAGGTCAGTTCTAATCAAATCAAACATGTTTTGAAATCTCTTTGTTTTTTAGCTCACCTGAGCCAAAGGCTCAAGAAAAGTAAAGTTATATGCTATATTAATACAGAGGCATCCTCAAGTAGTATAAAATTCAAACCCCCACCCTGGTAAAGTTTTCAATACTGAGCTGATTTGTGGTTTTTCCTAGCAGATTTGCTCAGGTGAGCAATGTGGCCCATGGGCCTCTTGTGAATGATAATATATTAATTGTTGTTTTGTTTGAATGTCTCTGCTAATTGCACTGACAGATCCTGAAGTTTATTAAATGTTTGACATCATACACAACTGATATTCATTTTCCATGTAAATTTTTAGTAAGAAATATAATTTTAAAGCTTAAAACTTTTACTGCATTTCAACAGTTGACAAAATCCAATCCCCTAAACTAATTTTGGCTCTTTGGCTGATATAAGAATCTTGGGATTATATTGAATGCTGTCATTTAAATGAAATCTTAACATTTTAGATCTTACAAGCAAAGATAAAAAGAATGGAACATTTGATACACCTGAAGGATGTCCGAATTGATGACCTTCAGAACCGAGTAGAGACCATGCGACCAACAGGAAGCATTGTACGGCGATGAACCTAAAATCTCTGTAAAAAAAAGTACCATACAGAATATTTATGTCTAGAATCTCTGTATGCTTACCCTAAAATGTGATCTTGTATTGGTAGCTTATAAATCCAAACTGTATATCTTTAGAAAAATGAAGGGATTTGGAAATGTGCAATTTATGTTAATATGCAAGAGTTCAGCAAAGATTCAGTCTCTGAACAGACATATTCAACATTCTGTTATAAATTAACTCAATTCAGCAAGTTAAATTCCTGTCAAAATTTTCTCAGCATGAAGATTTTTCTAAAAATGCTTTTTTTTAAACTGAATAATATTGTATTCTAAACATGTAATGAAACCAAAGACTCTATGTGTTTTGTCTTTGTTGTCACTGCTTATGGTGTAGATCTTAATTATACTGTACTTGTAAACCATGTAAACATGTTTATTAAAATTATCAACTTGTATCCAAATAAAAATTAATACATATTAAATTGTATCAACCACTGAGTTTTGATTCATCATGCATATTGATTTATGTTTAAAAGAGAGAGAGAGAGAAACAATTTTTTGAACTTACATTTGAATTTACATTTATGCATGTTTCTCAATTTCAAAACTGTCATTTGATGATGATAACTCAAAATCTTTAAAAAAAGTTCTAATAAATTTGCCCATTATACAGTTAATTAAGTTCATTGTATCTAATAATGTACCAGGGGGTAGATCGGTACGTATTTCTGTAGAAGAACCTATAATTTGTTGTTTATATGAAAGAGCAATTCTTCCTTTTTATGTCATTCATCTTGAATAAATAAAATGAATATGTATGAAATTCAATGTCAGTTGTTTTTTTTTTCATCTTCATAATTTTATATCGAATTAATAGCCAAAATATATTTCTGCACTTAAATTTTGCCATAAGATAAATATAAACAATGAAGTACATGCCAATTGATATTGGCTGAACACTTAAAACAGTTAAAGATTACAGCACACATTAGACATTACAATTTTGTAGTCTACATTAACTGTGTTCACTGTCCCAGAACAAATCTTTTAACCAACACAAAAGAGTTATACATTGCTATGTTTTCAACATTTTTTTCAACAGAAAATTTTCCCCAGAAAAGAAAATCTGCAGTACCAAAACTTTGCATAAACACTTTACAGATATATTGTATCACTTCTTTGATGAGAAAGACACCTATTTAATGAATGATAAATGAATTTTGAAGTATGTGCTTTCAATCTAACTATAATTGGACCTGACTTTTAATAAGATTGGTGAGCAATAAGTCATTTTCTCTTTGAGAGTTGTCTTTCTTACCACATTGCTGTGAAAGAAGAAGGTATTGTGCCCTAAAAATTTAATGTTCTTAAAAAAAGTTATGAAATTGGCTATAACAATAGTTGAGTAGATGAATATGATAAATCATTAAAGAACATGGCACGAAGGAGGACTATTGTGGAAATATGACGTCACTAATTTGGTACATTTCTAGGTTTAATGTAGAAAAGCCTCAGAATGACTCATTTTTATGCTTTTTTTTCTTTAGAAAATAGTGTCTGCCACTGTCAACCGCTTCAATTTTTGGATATATTGTGTAAAATGCTTTGAAAAATCACATATCTCAAAATCTTTGTGGGCGACGGTGGCAGAGTATGTTTTGTGAAAGAAAATTCCACTAAAAATTGATGTACGTCTTCTGCAACCTTTTAAGAAAATACGGGAAAATGCACAAGTATATCATGTCATAATTAGCATTTAGGAGGTCAAATGAGAAAAACGATTTGTGTATTCTTACTGCGTGGAATTCCTATGATTCAGAAAGAGTAAATTTTAATTTCTTGTATCACTTTCATATTTTTGAAAAATACAGGGCTTAATTTGTATTGATCGAAACTATACCTTGTTCTTAATTTGGCTGAATTTCAGTCAATGATTGCATACGAACATGTGGAATTGGCAATCATAAAAGAATCAAATGGAAGAAGTAAAGCAAAAAGAATATGGAATGTGTCGCTCTACTGTCTTTTAAAAATCTATTCATTGTATACCTACAATGAAGACCTGTAATGTATTTGTTTACCAATGAATTACTTCCCTTGTTTTTCTATTATAACCCCAAAAAGTATAATTATTAATTTGTTTTTTTATTTTTTTTCTAAATTAAAATTACAATATTAATTTTCATTCAAAATAAATACTCATTATTTTATAACTTGTTTATAAAATACTTATTTTATGCCATTTTTTGGTTTAAACATTTTCAAATATTTTTATGTTTTACAGTCAGTAATCAATCCAGTGGTAACGTGTGCATTGGCTGCTTCACGACGGACGAAAACAGATAGCATATAAACCGCCTTAGCGGGCATCTGAGTATCTAAAACAACTAATTGTTAGAAATTTTGATGTCCCCGTTTAGGGGATAAATAACGAAAATATAAAGGATGGAAAAAAACTATGAAAAATGTAAATCTTGATTACTGGTTGAGTAGGGACTGGCTAAAGTACCGTTTCACGTGTTTTAAGAACCTGAAATCAAGTTTATAATAATATAAATATATATTTAAAAAAAAAAACAAACAAACATTATCTTTTGTGGTAAAAGGGGATTGATATAAAAGCTTCTAAAATCCCGAGTAATATGACTGGACACTTCGATCTACATCGTACTTGATTACTGCAGTGTACTGAATTATTCCCCTTGTTTTGGAATTGTAAACTCCAAAATTCTAATAATCAATCTTTTCTGATAAAATTATTGATATAAAATATTCAAGATTTTGAATGTTTTGAAAAGAAATCCACTTTTGAATTTAAATATTTAAGTAAACCTTTTATTATGTTAATTTTTTCAAAAACATTTTTAAACGCTTTCATGTTTTATATAATATATATTTCATGCTTTGCTTATGTAATATTCCTTTCATACGCACGCACGTACAAATGGTCTAGCATTAATCCGCCTTGGCGGTCTTCTGCTAAATTGTACAAATAAATTTTGACGTCCTCACATGGGGACAAAATAGCCTATAAGATAGTGAAATAGCAAGACACATCAGCTAGATAAGTAATATGATGTACTGAAGTGTACTAGGGATAGTGTCCCTATAGTAAATGTTAACCCCCATGACCTTTGATTGGATACCAAAAACTTTGACCCTATTACCTTGATCTTGGCGTTTCACTTATTATTATTTTTTTTTTTTACCTTAACCTTGGCCTTAACTTTTGAACAGTTACTCATATGACTTTCATACTTCGTATTGTAATGTTTTTGCTTTTATATAAAAATGCTATTGTTATAAATAAAACAGAGATAAGAATTTTGTTTATTTGATAAGCCCTAACCATGGTAACTGATTAGCGCCCTTATCTTGGAAGTCTAATTAGTGTCCTAATTAATATGGCGCTTATCAGATGCTAAATGTATCAAGTGTCTTGATACCTAACAATGGTGCAGAGGCCCTAATACTTGGAGCCGATTGCCCTAATAGGTGCCCTAATGATGGAGCCGATTGCCCTAACAGGGTGCCCTAATGATGGAGCCTAACGCCCTAACAGGTGCCCTAACGAGGGAGCCTAACGCCCTAACTAGGTGCCCTAAATCACGTTAGGTGTCAGACAGGGTATATAAGGAGAGAGAGTTAGTGAGTTGATATACATAGCTTGGAATTGATTTGTAAAACTACTCTTGAATATTGTTAATACACTCGTTGAAACGAACTTTGTCGTTGTTCTTATGTTAGATCTATAAAGATCTAGAGTTCCTGAATTTATACACGGGATCCACAATATTTTGTGACGCGGGTAGAAACAAACACCCCATGGAGAGAAAAACGTTACAATTGGTGGCAGCGGTGGGATCCAAAGAAATTATTTTACGTGTAACACTAGACAGCACAGAGTTTGAAATGGAGACACCCATCGTAAGGAAGAGAGTTATGCCTAGAAAGGTAGGACAGTACTTCGAAAGTCCAGCTCATCTGAATGACTCAGGAATAGAGGTCGATACGGGGTGTAGAACAAGTTTGCAGCCCACAAGTCGAGTAATGCCAGACAGTCCTAACTTTCAGGAGTTCGGGCAAAACTCGCAGGGTCTTTCTATTAAAAGCAAGTACGATCCAAGGCCAAGCTTAAAGAGAATCCTATGTATTTGGATACTCTTTGGTTTGATAGGATATGTTTCCTGATGGTGATGACCTGGATCTATTTTCCAGAAAACAAGATCGTGCAGGAATCTCAAGAAAATGCAGTAATTTCTCTAATATCGATAACAAGTATGATATTCCTTGTTACGGTAATCAGAGTGTTATGGAAGTATGGATCTGGTCTGCTGAATGCCAGTAAGGAAAGGGAAATTTCTTTGATATCCAGTGATACACCCTATACTGGTGGTAGTGCACCTAACGCCCCTACAGGTACCTGTCAGGAACCTAAAGTTTCTGGGCAATCTGGATACTCCTTATTTGGGTAATTAGTCTCCTCAGGGACTTGGGTACAATTTTGAATTTCCTACTACTGACGGGACACCTACAAACAGTCTTACGACACCAAATGCTGGTCAACGAACCAATGAATATCCAGTAAGGAGGACCTTCTCAGGGGCCAATAATGATGTTTGGGATGAGTTTCTACAATATTTCGAAAACATCTCAGAATTAAACTCATGGGGACCTTCTCGCAGAGTTCTACTTAGCACCTTGCGAGGACAGGCCGAGAGCTATGCCTATGGAATGCCCCTTACTGTACAGAGTGATTATGAGCAACTAAAGGATAAAATGAATCAAAGATTTGGACATTCTGCAATGAAAGAAAAATATATTGCGGATGTAAAATTAAGGAGACGACTACCGGGTGAGTCCCTGCGAGATTTAGGACAGGCCATCGAAGATTTGTACCGAAGGGCCTATCCAGGAAATCCAGATTTAGTTGAAGAAAATGCTATACAGTCCTTCTTAGATAAGTGTGGACAATCTGGGGATTTTCGACTTGCAGTGAAACGGACCAGACCCAGGACACTTCAAGAAGCAGTTCTTAATGCGATGCAAGAAGAGTGCTTGCGGATTGGAGAAAAAGAATTGCCAAAGGAGACAAAACCAGGCTATAGGCCTGTGTATGAGATTGAAGATGGGGAATGGAATAATGAAATAGCAGCTGCGGATACTGCCAAACCTCCAAGCGCGGGTGACGGATTCAACAGTATCTTTAAAAATGTGAGAACCCCAAGTACATGTACCAATGCAGGACCAGGGAGGAGGGGACGCCCTTACAACCCATGGTACCAGAGAGAAGGAGGAAGATTTCAACCAAGTGACAGTTCTCGAGACCTGAATTGTGTTGAAAAGAAAACTGTAAGGAATTATATTAACTCAGATGACTGATGCCGCAGGTCAGGTATCAGTCAACTTTATATGGCCTAAAAACCCTAGGGAAGAAAAGCCTAAATCAGGAAAAGGGGAAGAGAAAAGGTTGAAAATAAGGCCAGGGAAATCCAAATGTGAAGCTACTAGTGTGATAAACTTTTGATTTAATCTAATTACATTTTTATTTGATATAATTTTGTTCTTTTACTTTTTGTCTTTCTGTTGATTTTGTTTCGTATTTGTGTAATTTTGTTTTACGTATAACTCATGTTCATGTTTTAAATATTAATGACAATGGAAGTCATGTTTCAAAAGGAGGGACCAATGTAATGTTTTTGCTTTTATATAAAAATGCTATTGTTATAAATAAAACAGAGATAAGAATTTTGTTTATTTGATAAGCCCTAACCATGGTAACTGATTAGCGCCCTTATCTTGGAAGTCTAATTAGTGTCCTAATTAATATGGCGCTTATCAGATGCTAAATGTATCAAGTGTCTTGATACCTAACAATGGTGCAGAGGCCCTAATACTTGGAGCCGATTGCCCTAATAGGTGCCCTAATGATGGAGCCGATTGCCCTAACAGGGTGCCCTAATGATGGAGCCTAACGCCTTAACAGGTGCCCTAACGATGGAGCCTAACGCCCTAACTAGGTGCCCTAAATCACGTTAGGTGTCAGACAGGGTATATAAGGAGAGAGAGTTAGTGAGTTGATATACATAGCTTGGAATTGATTTGTAAAACTACTCTTGGATATTGTTAATACACTCGTTGAAACGAACTTTGTCGTTGTTCTTATGTTAGATCTATAAAGATCTAGAGTTCCTGAATTTATACACGGGATCCACAATATTTTGTGACGCGGGTAGAAACAAACACCCCATGGAGAGAAAAACGTTACAGTATATATAATCCTTGTGACAAGACCTTTCTTTCTCAACCAACAACTTTTACCCTTTGTCCTTGCAGGGACCTATATACCATGTATACTAATATAGTAAGTTAATATAGGTCCCTGGTCTTTGACCCTAGAGTTTGACCGACCTTTCAAAAACGTATCCCTTTCTTTGGGTACCAAAATAATAAATTCTTTGCATTTAAAAAAAGTTTAATCTTTGCTATGTTACCATATGGGGACATCAGTGTTTCACAAACACATCTTGTTTGTCCTGCAAATAGATCAGAATTAAGGGGAAAAAACATCATGCAAAAATATTTTAAAATAAGATGTGTTTGTGAAACACTACACTACGGAAGCGTATTAGTGCCACGCAATATTTTTTTAAAAGTTGGTAATTCCAACTTTAATCTTGGTAATTCCAACTTTAATCTTGGCTTTCCTTCCTTTGGATACAACAAATGTACCTTTTGACCATGAAATTTTATATTCTTTTGAAAAAAAACTTTAACGTTGGCCACAACTTTTACACAGTTGGTGCTAGAGCTTAAATTAGCATTTCTTACATTAGGCCTACCCCTGAGTACCTTAAATTTGACCCTTTGACCTTGGAGTTTAACCCATATTTTGAAAAGCTTTAACCAGCTTGGTCATAAATTTTTAATTTTTGCATGCTATATATATCTGGTGCTTTGACTTTTATATTTCTGGTCACAGGTAATGCACATGTCAAATATGAAAGCCCTATCTCTTCTCAATCAAAAGTTATAAGGAAAATTAACATTTTTAAAAAGTAGGTCAAACTTCACGGTCAAGGTCACAAGGTTAAAATCATAGTGTATTTAGAAAGGTCTAGTTACAGGCATTGCACAGGTTTAATATGAAAGCCCTATCTCTACTTTTTCAAAGTCATGACCAAGTTTGATTTTTTGAAAAGTAGGTCAAAATTCAAGGTAATAGTCTCGAGGTCAAAGCTCATAGTGTATTTAGAAAGGTTTTGTCACAGGTAATACACATGTATAACATGAAAGCCTTATCTCTTATTCAAAATTAAGTTATGGCCAATTATTTAACTTTTAAGTAATGTTAATTAAGAAAAAAAAGGGTCAAACATCATGGTCACAGTGTCAAAAATCTTACTGTATTTAAAAAGATCTTGTCACAGGCAATATGAATGTGTAATATGAAAGCCCTATCTCGTCTCAATCAAAAGATATGACAAAAGGTTAAAGTTTTTGTGATGAATGGACAGAACTACAGACTGACAGATGGACAGACATAAATGAGAATTAATGTCTTCTCACTTTCGTGAAAGCAGGGGACAAAAAGAACAAGCTCCTTGTGACAGTTCAAATTTACATAAGTTGAGATAATAACGATAGATATCACTTTATTATACCCCCCGCTTGAAAAGTGGGGGTATATAGTAATCGGGATTTCCGTCCGTCCGTCCGTCTGTTACGCTTTATCTCTTATCCGCAACTCCTCTTATACTACTGAGTGAAATTTAATGAAACTTTCACAGAATCTTTATTATATATTGCCATTGTGCACCTCCTATTTTACTTTTTTATTCCACACGTATTTTAGGTTTCCCATAGCAAAAACATGGACATTGCCATTATATCTTTACCTATGACGTCATATGTATAGAAGCTTCTGGATAACATTTGATAGGACGAGTTATTCCTCTTTACACATTACCGTAAAACAATATATAGCAACACATGGACATTATGGGAGGCGGGGGGTATCATTTAGTGAGCTCATTGCTCACAGTACCTCTAGTTTTATCACAATAGGTCGATCATTTCTTTTTAACAAAACTGTGTGTTGTTTTATGCAAGAGGCATGATAAATTTAAAAGTGTGAAAGCCCAAAGATGCCCATATATAGGTATCTAACATTTTCACTGTGTGGATCATCAATTTACCACAGCCACCAGCTTGTGTACTTTGTAGCTTCTCTTCCACCCCAACCTCTTATAGCAAATTATACACTGTACTTTAAGTACCTGATGTATCAAGTTGTTTTCATTTTTTCAATATCTATAGGTTTATCCTTGATCAAATATGCTATATTTAACTACATTGAATCTTTTTTTTTTTTACAGTGGCCTTGAACCAAGGTCATTAATAAGTGAAATGTCATAGGAATTTGAAATTTAAAGGACAAGATAGGCTAAGACCTGTTTTTGGCCCCCTGATTTTGGGTGTCTTTCAGAATGATGCAATAATTTATCCATAAAAACCTGTCGTCATTCTTGCCACAAAATGAGCATCGATCGGTTCTAAGATTTGGAATACACAGAGGTCACAGTGAGGTTAGAAAATAGGCCAAGTTTCGAATTTTCTCATTTTTATACAAATTTTCATCGATTTTACACATTTTGTACTGAAAACAAAGAGCACAAGCTTGCCTATCTACCAAATTTATATATTATTGTCCCCCGCTTGAAAAGTGGGGGACATTAATTTGGATCTGTCCGTCCGTCCGTCCGTCTGTCCCTCTGTCCGTCCGTCCATCATTCTGTCTGTCTGTAACGCTTTCGTTTCCACACGATATCTCGAGAACCCTTTGAGCTTTCGCAATGAAATTTGGCATAGCAACTCCCAATGGACTAAAGATAAACCCTATTGATTTTGGGGTCAAAAGGTCAAAGGTCAAGGTCATAAATTCGCAAAGTCAGTCTGTTATAACACTTTCGTTTCCGCGCGATATCTCGAGAACCCTTTGAGCTTTTGCAATGAAATTTTACATAACAATTTCCTGTGGCCTAAGGAAGACCCCTATTGATTTTGAGGTCAAAAGGTCAAAGTTCAAGGTCGTAAATTTATACATTCTGTCTGTGTATAACACTATCCCTTCTCGGCGATATTTCAAGAGGATTTTGAGCTTTTGCAATGTAATTTTATGCCAAAACTCCATAGAACCTCTCTCACCCCTCTCAAAGTGTCCCGCCCCGTTTGTTTTATTAGTATTTATTATACCCCACGCTTGAAAAGCGGGAGGGTATATAGTAATCGTTAATTCCGTCCGTCCGTCTGTTACGCTTTGGGGTACCCATCTCTTATCCGCAACTCCTCTCATACCACTGAATGAAATGGGAGCCAGTCAAAGCGTTCCCAATTAAAACCGTCCCGGTCAAAGCGTACCATGATTTTGGTCAAAATGTCCCCTGATTTTGGTCAAAGCGCCCCCTGACATATTTTATAGAAATATGATACTACGAAACCGCCCCCTGATTTTGGTCAAAGCGTCCCTTGATTTTGGTCAAAGCGTCCCCTGACATATTTTTATAGAAAAACGAAGTTTCCAAAGCGCCCCCAAATATTGGTCAAAGCGCCCCCAAGTATTGGTCAAAGCGCCCCCTGATTTTGGTCAAAGCGCCCCCTGACATATTTTTATAGAAAACGAAGTTTCTGAATTGCCCCCAAATATTGGTCAATGCGTCCCCAAAATTTGGTCAAAGCGCCCCCTGACATATTTTTTAATAGAAAACGTTTGAGGTTTGGTTAAAGCGCCCCCAAATTTTGGTCAAAGCGCCCCCAAATATTGGTCAAAGCGCCCCCTGACATATTTTTATAGAAAGCGAAGTTTCCAAAATGCCCCCAAATATTGGTCAATGCGTCCCCAAATTTTGTCAAAGCGCCCCCTGACATATTTTTAATAGAAAAACAACGTTTGAAGTTTGGTCAAAGCGCCCCCAAATTTTGGTCAAAGCGCCCCCAAATTTTGGTCAAAGCGCCCCCTGACATATTTTTATAGAAAGCGAAGTTTCCAAAATGCCCCCAAATATTGGTCAATGCGTCCCCAAATTTTGGTCAAAGCGCCCCCTGACATATTTTTAATAGAAAAACAACGTTTGAAGTTTGGTCAAAGCGCCCCCAAATATTGGTCAAAGCGCCCCCTGACATATTTTTATAGAAAGCGAAGTTTCCAAAATGCCCCCAAATATTGATCAATGCGTCCCCAAATTTTGGTCAAAGCGCCCCCAAATATTAGTCAAAATATATATTTTTTAATAGAAAAACAACGTTTGAAGTTTGGTCAAAGCGCCCCCAAATATTGGTCAAAGCGCCCCCTGACATATTTTTTAATAGAAAAACAACGTTTGAAGTTTGGTAACATATAGCGCTCCTTACAGAAAATTTATATTTGAATACCACCCCAAATTTTCAAAGCGCATCCAAATCGATTTTTAAACGGAATTTGCTGTTATATGTATATTTTTTCCTGACGTCCCAGAGTCAAAATATGATAGCTAATTTTAAAAATAAATGTTGATGCTCACATACACATTTTCATAATCTGTAACTTTCTTTTAAATACAACAGGTGTATGAATATAAGGATCTATAAAGTATAAACACGGTGGATACGATCAAGGAAAAATTTCTAATCAAGCACATAAAATACGCCTGCCGACGCCTGCCAGGGGAAAATGCGCCTGCCGAGAAAATGTATACGCCTGCCGTGTTATTAATGGAATTAATTTGTTTTTTGTTAGGTATATTACTTTTTCATACCCTGTAGTTAATGTTTTAGGAAACAAAAATAATGTTAAAAGCACAGAATGGAGTTTTTAATCGTTTTAAAGTTTGCATACGGCGTGGAGCATGCCTGACGAAAAATCAAACGCATGCGGCGTTGTTTCTCTAATTTCTCTTTACAATTTGAAATGTTACTTTTCAAAATTATTTGGGTAACATTTGACAAAAAATTAATAAAAAAAAAATTAAATATATATTTTATTCATTTAGTGTTTGATATAAGAGTATACAGCATTTAAGGAGATAACTCTTACTTGACAATAGGAACTGCTGTGTGAAGACCATGGACATCATGTTTTTCTTTCTTTCTTTTTTATAATAAAAATATTATTAATTTCGTATTTATTTATAGAATTTACAATGACTCAGGAGCACACATGCAGTAAAAACTGTGCGATTCACGGGTTTCCGTAGTTGATTTGAATCAGAATCTGAAATATTCAATGTTAATTAAACTGGTTAAACTTTTTAAACATCAATGAAATAATTATTATTTCTGATTTTCAGGTTATATTACCTTATTATATGCAACAAAGTTATAAAAATAAATATAAAATTTTACAGGTAAGAGAAATGGTATAAATTAAACTATTCCTACACATCCATGTATACATCAAGCAGAGAAGGAAATAAACGAAATGAGTAAGAAAATCAGTATGTACATGACATGTGTACAAAATATCGTTTATACCTGTATGTTCAAAATCATTCCTATTCATTCATTTAGAGAAAAGGTTCATAAGGTAAATCAAATTCTAAAGAAAAAACAAATAACACATAAATGCACCTGATGTTCCACACATCTCGAAAAAAAAAAACAAACAAACAAACTTGAAACCCATACCTAATAATTCGGTATGGGGTTTTTATTTTATCATTTTTTCAGATAAGTAACGTCAAAGAATAGTCTGTAGTGTAAAATTTACTGAAAGCATGATGTGTTTATACCATGTATGCAACATGTATAAGCGATCTGGGCTGTCATGAAAATAATAAACTTTTTAAAAAGTTACTAATTTTCAAAATATAAAACACGTTATTTTTCATCTTAATTAACATTTCAACGTTTCACAATTTCTTCGTCTAGGCAAAGAACTCGATGATTTAAGAAAAGTGATGAAAATAATCTATTTTTCATTCATTTATTTCAATTAAAGCCGCTTGGTCCGATTCTAATCGCTAAAAATATATATTCGTTTTTCTTCTTGAAAAATAATTGTCCATAAATTGTTTCAACTTTTGTCAAATTATATCCCCAAAGTCTTTTTCCTTTAAAAGATATCAAAATTCAAAAGTTAAAAAAATAATTTTTGTTAGGTCACACAAAAAATAATCCTTTGTTGATCATTGTTGATATAGCGTGAAATCACCTTCGAAAAATTAAATTTATCGCTTACATGTTTATCTCATGAAGAACAAACCCGAGCATTTTTTTCACAACAAAGTGCATATATATTACCTGTACACGGACAATATTCTAGCTCCTTTAAAAAAATCATTTAAAATATCTGATTTTCCTTTATTCTTTAAATATGCATATTGATAAAAAAAATTGCTTTGGATTATATTCAATTAATTTCTTAATTTTGAAAAGATGTATTATGACTAAGGCTTCTACTAATAGAGAAAAAAAAACTAGAGGTACTGTGAGCAATGAGCTCACTAAATGATACCCCCCGCCTCCCATATGATTATAATGGCAAAGTCCATGTTTTGCGATGGCCAGGAAACCCAAAATATTTGTCAGATCAAAAAATAAAATAGGAGGTGCACAATGGCAATATGTAATAAAGATTCTGTGAAAGTTGCATCAAATTTCATTCAGTGGTATGAGAGGAGTTGCGGATAAGAGATGGGTACCCCAAAGCGTAACAGACGGACAGACGGACAGACGGAAGGACGGACGGACAGACGGACGGACGGACAGACGTACAGACGGACGGAATTAACGATTACTATATACCCTCCCGCTTTTCAAGCGGGGGGTATAATAATCGGGTTTGAATTATCTTCATTATTAGATATATCCGATAAACTTATTTTATTCAAAATTGACTTCACAACAGATCTTAACTTCCGTCAGGAACTACTGTTTGTCAATAAGGTTTTTGATTTGCTTTTTCATGTAAGGATAGTTGTAATAAACCATTAAATCAATCTTATAATTTATTTTTATATATTGTCTATGTAATGACGTACTTTTGATATTGTGTAAGATATGTGCCTGTTTCGGGTTAAGCGACTTTAAAGAAAAAACAAGAAAACATTGACGTTACCATCAATTGTCGCCCGGGAAATATATAAAGTAAAAAATGAAAATGAGTCTTGATCATCAAACCGCTTTGATGTGTGTGAAAAGGCATGCGTCTAATTGATGGAGACGATAGTCGCGAATATTTTGAAAACTTGTAGTCGGATAAAAGTAAATAAAAAAAAGATACCATTTTAAACTTGATCAATTCCTCAAGTAAATGTTGGCTGTATAAAATATAAATTGAAGTTAAACACACGCATCACCTATATTTAAAAATGTATTAATTTTCAATTTTAGAATATAAAATACGAACTGTGCAGAGTACGTTTTTATCCGAGAAGTAAAATTCGATGTTCTAAAAAAAGGGACCTGTCGTTTTTTCGATAGTAAATGATAAGCAACTTTATATATTAAATATGAAAAACATATATATTTTTTTACAGATTCACTTTATGGAAGTAAATATATTATATATCTCGTAATTTTTAAACGTAAAGAACATTTTGATTAACAATCTTTTAAATGTTGAGAAAACCTTCAATTCTAAATAACTACTCCCATCCCAATCCCCATACACCAACACTTAAACTTATATGTATAGAGCAGCCCGGTCCTCCGGGCTGCAATAATCCATCGAAAGTTCCAAATATTCTCGCTATATATTATTGTTTTATAAAAATTCATTATTGTTAAAATTTGTTTACAATGATATGAATGTCTGAATTCATGTTTACTGTGTATACACAGACTTCAAATCTCATTGAAACTTAATGATCGATCTTCCTGTATACCTGTGCGTAATATTATGTGGTATTACATAATTAGGTACATGACAAGTGAGAAGATTGGCACGTGCGCTATACACACTCTGAGGTGGGATATTATGAACCAGGGCCACAAAATCAGAATTAGTAAATTTTTACATATCTGATTAAATAAATGAATTTTAAGAAAATATGGATAAAGGAAATTCCGAATTTATTACAAATGCATGTTTATCAAACTATTGAAAAGATCGTCAATTTACATTTATACAACATACCACACAATACGCCCCAGAGCTGCAAATAATTTTTTTCCAGTTCTTCCTCCTCAGATAAGTATTGTAGAAATTGTTAAAATGATTAGTATTGTAGAAATTGTTATGATGGTTGCACAATCTGTATCAAGAATCAAATTACATGATCTTCATGGATGGTTTCCGTGGTTATTTCTTTCTTGTCTATGATTCGGGTCTTGGACATATCTAGTTTTAAACCAGCGACTTTAAAAAGAAGCACTTCACGATGTAAAACCAACTCATATATCAACTGAGGTAGTCCGTCTATAAGAATTATCGGTATAAATTTGAATCAGATTTTCAAAATCTGGTTTCCTTAGATTTTGTAGGTTTTTTGTGAATTTCGACCCTAGGGCAGGGGTGCCCCTAAAAAAATCCTATCTTAAATCATTTCTTACATCATAACCTATCAAAATATCACAATTTTATTTAGGGGCAGGCCTGCCCTGAAGGACTTCTAGACCAAAATTCATGCAAAAATCAACGCTTAAACGGACAAATTTGAGTTTCAACCAACTTTGGAGGTTTATTGTAAAGTTGTAATAAAGTAATTTTAGGTATGAAATTCAAATTTGTCTCTCTTATAGGTCAGTTCTTTTGTCGAAGCGAATACATCCTTTGGCCGTATGTAATAATAATTGAAATCCAAATTATGCAAATATACAGTCTTACATATGTATGTGTGCAACGATGGAGAAGTTTTTTTTACGCATTTCCCTAATAGAAAACTTCGATCGTCAAGTTCAAATTTCAAATTCTTTTTCAACATATTACATTCCATTCCATAATGTTTAAAACTAGAAATTACCGGTATATTAGGGAACGGTTTGGTCGAAATTAGGGGACGATTAGACCGAAATCACGGGACGCTTTGACCAATATTTCGGGGGCGATTGAATACATAATTTTTTTTTTTCAAACAAAGTATGTCTGGGGCTCTTTGACCAAAACGAGTGGGCGCTTTGTGGACAATTTAATAACATCATTTTTTCACACAACAAATTTGAGTGGGGGCGCTTTGACCAAAATCATACAGGGGGTGGTTTAGAAACTACGTTTTCCTATCAAAATATGTCAGGGGGCGCTTTGACCAAAAATCAAGAGACGCTTTGACCAAAATCAGTTGGGGGGGGTTTAGAAACTATCAAAATATGTCAGGGGGCGCTTTGACCAAAATCAGGGGGCGCTTTGACCAAAATCAAGGGACGCTTTGACCAAAATCAGGGGGCGGTTTAGAAACTATTTTTCCTATAAAAATATGTCAAAATATGTCAGGGGGCGCTTTGACCAAAATCTGGGGGCGCTTTGGTCAAAATCAAGGGACGCTTTGACCAAAATCAGGGGGCGGTTTAGAAACTATGTTTTCCTATCAAAATATGTCAGGGGGCGCTTTGACCAAAATCAGGGGGCGCTTTGACCAAAATCAAGGGACGCTTTGACCAAAATCAGGGGGCGGTTTCGTAGTATCATATTTCTATAAAATATGTCAGGGGGCGCTTTGACCAAAATCAAGGGACGCTTTGACCAAAATCAGGGGGCGGTTTAGAAACTATGTTTTCCTATCAAAATATGTCAGGGGGCGCTTTGACCAAAATCAAGGGACGCTTTGACCAAAATCGGGGGGCGGTTTTGTAGTATCATATTTCTATAAAATATGTCAGGGGGCGCTTTGACCAAAATCTGGGGACATTTTGACCAAAATCATGGTACGCTTTGACCAAAATCAGGCAACGCTTTGACCGGGACGGTTTTAATTGGGAACGCTTTGACTGGATTTCTTACATGTCGCTATTTTTAGTACAGGGGCATGAGGAGAGTTATTGCGTATAAAACAGGTTCTCGGCGGATTTTATATTCTTATTACATCTATTAGAACTGTTTAATAAAGGTTACATTAGACACCATTCATTGTGTAAAATTTTGACAATATCGAACATGAATATATACATGTATGTGACTTCATTTTTAGCATTTAATTTTCTTGTGCGGCAAGTAGCTCTGTGGTCTAGTGGTATGTCTCTCGCTTCACATGTGAGAGGTGCCGGATTCAAATCCCGGACGAACCATTTTCTTTTTTTTTCGAAATACTTTTTTTTTTAATAAATGATAGCATATGAAATGAAAAATTTATGAGGTCTGGCTTGCACAAACTCATAAAATCATCATTACAGTGTGATAAATATTCCATATAAAAAGGATCTTCTATACACATAATAAAGAATAAGCAATCAAATCTTTATATCCATACTGGCATATTTCATTTGTTTCAGTATACATGTATACATTTAATACTTCTACAATAATGGCATAATAATCCAGTCAGGGGGATCCGACTCGATCCCCTCTCCCCCCCGAAATGCGTTTACGAATTCCCTAAGCGGGGGACACAGATTCTCTGAATTAGCTTGTATAAACTAGTATCAGATGCATTTTATGATTAAAAAATCTCAGATAGGCAAGCTTGTGCTCTTTATTTTCTGAAGAGAAAGTATCTCAACTAGAGGTACTGTGAGCAATGAGCTCACTAAATGATACCCCCGCCTCCCATAATGTCGATGTGTTGCTTTATATAGTTTTAGGGTAATAACTCGTCCTATGAAATGTTATCCAGAAGCTTCTATTATGTGACGTCATAGGTAAACAAAAAATGGCAATGTCCATGTTTTGCTCTGGGAAACCTAAAATACGTGTCGAATAAAAAAGTAAAATAGGAGGTGCACAATGGCAATATGTAATAAAGATTCTGTGAAAGTTTCATTAAATTTCACTCAGTAGTATAAGAGGAGTTGCGGATAAGAGAAAAAGCGTAACAGACGGACGGACGGACGGACGGACGTACAGACGGACGGACATACCGATTACTATATACCCTCCCGCTTTTCAGGCGGGGGGTATAATGACCCTAAATCAAGGACCTATAACGCATGTTTAGACCTTTTTCTAGCTTTGTGCCAAGGTTTAGCCAATGTCCCTCCATTCTAAACCCAACCTACACACGGGTCAGAAAGGACAAGGCAGGGTAACGTCCAAATCTGGCCCGGTATTGATGTAAAAATCAGATCGATCACTGCAGTAAAATTATGATAGTTTGTAGTTGAGAACTTAAAATGGTGCTTGCTTTAAAACCAGCACTAATTTGGATTCAAAGCTTACATGAAAGCAACTAGAAGTTGTTGCGTTCAGAAGTAGGACATTTTCTGGAATTTCCTCAGTTCTGTCAGAATTTCATCATATTTATACCCCCCGCTTGAAAAGCGGGAGGGTATATAGTGATCGGGATTTCCGTCCGTCCGTCCGTCTGTCCGTCCGTCTGTCCGTCCGTCCGTTCTCACGAAATAATGGTTAAGTGACAGTTTTTGTGCCCATTTAAGATTTATGTGACTCTTTTGTTTTATGTGACTGTCACATACAAATTTGATTTTTTTTAGCAGAAATGAGTGTTATGTGACTTAAAAATCACTCTAAAGAAGTGTCACATAAAAAAATACGGACAATATTGTCCGTATATGGACGTCCGTCAAAAGGTTTTGAGATTTACCTCCCTTACCCCATGTATCATGTTTTGCGCCACATAATTTTTTTGGAAAAAGTCACATAAATTTGGAAAAAGTCACATAAATTTGTCAATCACATAACCTGCATTTCGTGGGTCCGTCCGTCCGTCCGTCTGTTACGCTTTGGGGTACCCATCTCTTATCCGCAACTCCTCTCATACCACTGAATGAAATTTGATGAAACTTTCACAGAATCTTTATTACATATTGCCATTGTGCACCTCCTATTTTACTTTTTGATCCGACACATATTTTGGGTTTCCCGGCCACAGGAAAACTTGGACTTTTTCACCAGTTATAACCATATGCGAGGCGGGGGGTATCATTTAGTGAGCTCATCGCTCACAGTACCTCTAGTTTTATACAGTTAGGATGAAAAAAACTATTGTCGATTGCTTCTGAATGAGAAATAGCAAACATTAATGTTTATTTGAAAGGTGTGACCCTGGCTTAAGGATTTGGGAGAATGTGAATAATTTATGTGAATTGCTTAGAGTGGGAAATTTATTTTTATTTTAAAATTAGTCTGAAATATCTTATGTATATGGGGCTTTTTTTTTTTTTTTTAAAAAAAAACGATTTTGACATTTTACATGTTAGGAAAACATAAAATATCAAAATACTAAAAATAAAAAAAAGCCTGGAAAACTTTAGACATTTCGAGAATATAAAATGCAGACCTGCTCCTAGATGCTGCAGTTGATCACTGTTATTTTCTCTTCAAGAAATCCCATTATATCTAGAAAGTGATTTTCAAAATTTTTTAAATTTCTAGCTTGCCTAATAAGCCCAAAGGTGGACACAGATTATCTTTCTTGCTTTTGATTCTAAGAGCCATCTAGCATGCCCAAGTATTGAAGTCTACCTTGACCAAACTAGTGTAGCTAGATGCTGCATCTAGAACATACACTTCTAATCACCATATGATTTAAATGTTTTGTAAATTCCTAAGCTGACATTTGATACTGTAGAGATGTTGCAACTTTGTTGCATGTAAGTTTGCATATAAAATGATCATGTTAAAGCTATACGAGTTGCTTCAAGTAAGAAATAAAACATTCTGGTAGAAAGTGTTTATTTGAACTTGTAAATAAATATACCTCCTTTACATAAATAATGATAATGAATACATCACAGTCAAATAAAGAATAAAGAAATATCTCTCCTCTCTATAAAGAAACTCTCACCCCTAAAAAAAAAATTAGTGTTACATTCTAGAGAACAACCTATAAGTGTTATAATATAGCAAAACTGTGACTTTCTTCCTGGACTGAAAAACTGTCCAATACAGACATTAATATTTCATAATATGATGCATATATATATATATATATAATATTTATACCTATAAAATCTGTGAATAAACCATAACAGTCATTGAAAGAACAGTCTGAAGCTGTCTGAAGAATTTTACAGAGTTCTGACATTTTACTATAATGCCATCACTTCCACAATAAACAGAATCGGTACCGGTAGTTGTGCCAAACTCATTTACGTGAATCAAACAAATAACATATACTGTAAACCAACTTTTATTCGCATGCGAGAAATTTTCGCGAAGTTCGCGAGAGGCACGTCATCACGAATATTTCTCGCCGTGAACCGGTCCTTAAAGTGTATATGTGTCTATTAACAAAACCGATCCAAAAAGGCTTGATCATGAAAATAAATCGTTGCAAACTAGTTTATCCGTGGTAAATCGCGAAATAAAGTCGTCGCAAATAAAAGCTGGTTTACAGTAATTTAACAGTCTATATCTTATAATCAAAATAATTATCAAAATGTCATTTAATTTCAGTGCAATTTCACATCTTTATGAAAGTGTTTCCTCATGTCCTTAATCCACATAAATTCACAATATACATCAAGTACGAAAAAATCCCGGATTCTAGGAACAGCACACATTTTATCAAAGTAGACTTGAAACATATAATAAAAGACGAGAGATGTTTGTAAAACACTTATGCCCCCCTCCCCCCAAATTGGAATTTTTCTAAATCCAAAAGGGCATAACTCTATCAAAAATGGTGCGATTGTACCCAAAACAGAACTTGATCTAGATATTTATCTGATAAATCTGTATACCAAATTTCATCTCAGTATGTGCAACCTCTACAAAGAAAATGAAGGAAAACTGCAAATAATTGGAATTTTTCTAAGTCCAAGGGGCATAACTCTGTCAAAAATGGTGCGATCGTACCCAGAACAGAACTTGGTCTAGATATACCTCTGATAAATCTGTACGCTAAATTTCATTTCAGTATGTGCAACGATTGCGAAGAAAATGAATGGAAACTGCAAGTAATTGAAATTTTTCTAAGTCCAAGGGGCATAACTCTGTCAAAAATGGTGCGGATCATAAACAAAACAGAACTTGACCTAAATATTCATGTGATATATCTGTATCCAAAATTTCATTTCAGTGTGTGCAATGGTTGTGAAGAAAATGACTGGAAACTGCAAATAATTGAAATTTTTCTAAGTCCAAGGGGCATAACTCTGTCAAAAATGGTGCGATCGTACCCAGAACAGAACTTGGTCTAGATATACCTCTGATAAATCTGTACGCTAAATTTCATTTCAGTATGTGCAACGATTGCGAAGAAAATGAATGGAAACTGCAAGTAATTGAAATTTTTCTAAGTCCAAGGAGCATAACTCTGTCAAAAATGGTGCGGATCATAAACAAAACAGAACTTGACCTAAATATTCATGTGATATATCTGTATCCAAAATTTCATTTCAGTGTGTGCAATGGTTGTGAAGAAAATGACTGGAAACTGCAAATAATTGAAATTTTTCTAAGTCCAAGGGGCATAACTCTGTCAAAAATGATGCGTACCCAGAACAGAACTTGGCCTAGATACTTATCTGATAAATCTGTATACCAAATTTCATGTCAATGTGTGCAACTGTTGCAAAGAAAATGAACGGAAACTGCAAATAATTGAAATTTTTCTAAGTCCAAGGGGCATAACTCTGTCAAAAATGGTGCTATCGTACCCAAAACAGAACTTGACTTAGATATCCATGTGATATATCAGTATACAAAATTTCATTTCAGTGTGTGCAACGGTTGCGAAGAAAATGAACGGAAACTGCAAATAATTGAAATTTTTTCTAAGTCCAAGGGGCATAACTCTGTCAAATAAGGTGTGATTGTACCCAAAACAAAACTTGACCTAGATATTCATGTGATATATCTGTATACCAAATTTCATTTCAGTATGTGCAAGGGTTGTGAAGAAAATGAACGGAAACTAAGTGGACCGACAGACCGACCGACAGACCGACAGACAGCAGCAAAGCAATATGCCCTCCCTTCTTCGAAGGGGGGCATAATAACAAAATCTGTAAAAATTAATAAAAACATGCAGGTAACATTTCTAAAAAAATCTACTAAAACAAAACTTGAACAAAAGGCCAGACAAAACAAGGGAGAGAACACAAGGTGTGAGCAAATCTTGGAGAGTTCAAACAAAATGGCTGTCTACAATGGATTACATTAAATATTTACAAAGAAATTCCCTGTCCACATAGTATTTGTTGGGTATTGGAAATTTAGTACTTAGAGAATATAACAAAGGCAGTTAAAGAGATTCGCTAGCTGTTATAAGATTTAGGCACTGTTCCTCTATGTACAAAAGTTTGGCAAACATGGAATACTTCGTAACTTACTTGGTATTAGTTAAAACTTTTGTTATACTGAGGTATAGATGGATAAATTATTCACAAGTCTTATCATTTTAGCATCTTCCCTTTCCTACCTCCTTCTCCCAATGAAAAAAATAAACTAAATATAAACATACTATAGTTAAGTATGCATGTATACTTCTAGGATCTGACGAAACAAAAATGTCAAAGGGGGAAAATAGGTGGGATGAGGGGAATATTTCGTTTTAAAAATATATATGGTTAAATTCTTACATTTCAGGAGGGGGAGGGGGGATATTTCCAGAAATCCAGAAAATAGGATATCTATTTAACCCTTAAGCAGTAGTTATCAAGTGAATAAATATTTTTACCTCATAAAATCTATGTGACTTAAAATTGATGGTTACTGCTGGGTATCATTACAAAATTCTGGCAGTTCTTAATTCCTGCCCTAATAGTTTTATATACATAAAAAAGATTAGACTACCTTGATTATAGTCTTGGGAAAAAGAAAATGATTTTTAATACATGACTTCTATGACAAAAACAGAAAATAAATAAGCACAACTGCAAACTCTCGATGGCAATATATACACTGATAATCTGAATTATCACAGAAAAATATCACAGTCGATTCGGCACAATCCTTCCCCACTGATCATGCTTGTACTATAAGTTAGTAGGAGACGCCCACACACCATTTGTTAGGGGACTTGTGATTGGTTACTTATAATATGTACATGTATGATGAGACAATACATACAAAGACATAAGCAAGAGAGAATGGTCTCATGAAATATTTCAAGATGCTGTTTTCATGCTGCGAATCCAATCTGACTACATGCTTGAATCATGCTGCTCATGCTGGTGAGCAGTATCTTATTTAATAATGTGCTTCCTGCTGGTCACGTAGTACAAACCCTGCTCTCTTGCTAACTGTCCTTGTAGATCAGACATTCTGGTATCTTTTAACTGTAAGAGGTGTTCAAGTCTTCGAATTTTTGAATTGAGCATCTACAAAATATGACATGAGAAAAAAAAAGTGAACATGCAATAGGCTTCCCTGATTCCAGAATATGCATTTAAAGTCTGAGAATGAACAAACTAAACAAAACAAAGAAGATATGATATACAGAGGAAAAAATGTAAAACTGAAATAAAAACCAGTGATGTTAATGAAATTAGAGGGAGTTAGAGTGGAATGTGTGAGGGGTTATCGTAAGATGTTATTTCTAGCGGCCATATAATACAGTCTTTGCTCGCGAGAGTATTGTCCTTGGAGCTCAAGAATCCGCGTATCTTTAAGCTGTATAAGATGTTCTAATCGCCTGATTTTGGAATTCAGTATCTACAAAAAACGGAAAATTCTTCAGTTCATTAATGATTTTGTTCTCAAATGAAAAAAATATATCCCCTCCCACCTTCTTGTGAAATCTGAAGCAGTTGATAAGCAATTCTCTTTTTCTCTTTGTTGCAATCTGTCTGAGCATTAAAATCCAAATAAGCTTCAATAATTTTTTGTTTTTATAATCTAAAAAAAAAAAAAAAATTCATGCATTCATTTGGGATACAGTATATTAGTAAGGATATAAGTGATTGTCACTGCTAGTAGTTGGAATTAAAAAAATCAAAAGAAAAAAAAATATGCAGATAAAATAAATAAATCAAAGGGAGATAATTATGGGTTAAGGTTGTGCAATCAGACTAAATTATTTAAGGTAATGTCTTCTGTTGGTAAAATGCATGATTTTAAAGTCATTGACAAGCTGGAATTTCATGTCTGTAATTCTTTCCTCTTTAATTCTGTTTAGCTGTTCTAATCTCTTCACTTTAGTATTTAAAATCTACAAAATAAGTGCAGAACAATTCTACAAACCCCATCTTCTGTAATATTATCACACACATTTAGTTATTCTCTACAGATCTATTGCATGTGCAGTCAGTTTGAAATCTAAGATAAATTCTAGTGAATTACCGTACCAGTGTCTTGAAACTACATGTACCAGTAGTAGGTCCCTATAAATGCTGATTATTATGAGACAGTGTTGTAAAAATAATTAGCTATCAGCATTTAACAAGTAATACAAGGAATACCTACCAGTTACTCAACTTAATCTTGACCTTGCATTTCAATTGCAGTAGACATGGAATATATTATGCAATTTTACTGTGACACTGCATCATAGACACCAGATCCAAATTACTGTAGACATACTTTTTTCCACGGGCCGGTCATAATTCCACGGAATCTCAATTTTTGTTAAATCCGCGGGTAGAAAGAGTGTCACTTTATGCCTTACATTTGTTAAGAACGCTTGGACAAATTTCTGCGGAAAATTTGTGACTGCATACATAGCGTAGATTAATACCATTACCATGTGGAAAAAAAGTACTTCTACAGTATATTTTAAACAATTACATGTATCAGCTACAAGTCTCATACACACCACAGTCATACAGTGTATGATACCCTCTCCCATTCTGGCAGAGTTTGTATAAGAGAACGAGAATTTCATGGCTTATTAAATCATTGACCAATGCGAGTAAAGCATAATCTGATAAAATAGGACAGATCTGAGATATGAGTGGACTCGGGACTGTTGAGACAATGCACATGTCTCAAACATCCGACATCTACCCAGCCTTTAGACACTGGGGTATCAGTGATGATCTGTTACTTACTCTAATTGTTTCATCCTTAGCCAGGCATTCCATCTCCTTCTCCTCGAGATAACTGCGGGGCACATTGTCTGACGTGGGGTAGATGTAGATCGAAGGATCAAAATATCCCTTACCCTCAAAGTGGTAAGAACTGAAAAGAATATATACTGATTTTAAACTCATCCTATAGCAAAATGTCCATTTTATTTTTACTGGAAAAAATAGATAATTAGGATTTCATAATATCTATTTGTTGTAGCCATTAATGAACTTAGGGTTCTAACAAAAAAAATGAAAATGTGAGATATTCTGTGATAAAAAATGAAATACACAGCTTAAGGTACATGTTATCCCCATCCAAACACTATCTGACTATCTATAGCTATAAAATTCCTCGCGTAAGATAAAGCTCTGCACATGGTTTACATGTATTACTAAGTAATATGTACAAAATAAGGCCAAGGTAACCTACTTCTGCATTGCTTTACACCTTTCCTACAAGGTGCATCAACTGTCAGTGTTTGGTTGTCCTAAGCATCACAGTAAATTGCAAGATATGATCAGGACACTATTTGATATGTAAAGGCACATTAAAAAGAAAGCCCCCTCCCCCCCCCAAGTGACCTTCTTCTGGGTTGCATCACACACAATACCCAAGATGCTTTAGCTGACTAAGTTTGACGTTCCAAGATCTAAGGGTGCAAGAACACAATTTGATCTTGCACAGTCACTAAATTTTGAAATGAGGTCATGGTGACCTACTTTTAGGTTGTGACATACTTTCATCCCAAGATGCATCAACTGAGAAGGCTTGGTGGATGGAGCTGACTCAGTGTGAATTGGCAGACACCAAAGAATGCTAACAAGTACAGACTGATAGACTGAAATCTTAAAAAATATAAAGTCTGTCAAAAAACAGGCATTAAAAATATGAATTGCACTTTTTTGCAATAATCTAATCCATTAGTTCTTGTCACTAAGTATGTATACAGTCATGCAGTTACAAATAAAGTAACTTAGTAACTCTAATTCCTTAAAAGCACCTGCTATTAAAAACTGATATTTTATCAAAGCATATTTTTTGAACAAATGAATATTATAGTTGTATTCTGATTATATATATATATATAAACATCAAGGGGAGATAAGCCAGTGATGTGATTTGCAGTCTGACTAAATACAGTGATCTATGATTCTACTAATTGGTGGCGGGTGTTTTCTTACCCTATATCATCCAATCCTCTTTTTGATTTTACACCAATACTTCAAAATATGGAGTAAATATATCAAAATCTCAGAGAAAAACTCACATTTTTAAATTAAAAGTAATGTTATCATTTTCTTCTACTGAACCTTACTTTAATTTTAGTATACATGAACTGCAGCATATATATGTCGGAGCCTTAGATGAATCAATCTAATCTTAAGTACTTATGATTTTGGTTCACTTTTTTTCAACTATTAAATGTCCTTTTACAAAAAATGTTAAAATACACAACACAACATTTAAAATGCATGTAAGGTTAATATAAGCTAAGCCACATAGTTTTATAAAACTTATAAATAAATGCTTTAATTTTTGATTTTTTTTTTTAAAGAAAATCTTAAAGATTGCTATCCAAAACTGAAAAGTAATTTGTGAATAATAAATACAGAAACAGTTTTGGTATTTTTTCGTGACAAAAATTATTTTCCTGAAAAAATGAAAAAAAAGGTTTGTTTTTATTTTATTAATAAATAATCTTTGAATTGACCAGTTTTCAGTTTATAAGGATCAAGCAAGGGCAGTAACTCTGGCAAAGAATGGAACTATTTAGATACATATTTCTCAAAACCATTTGTTTGCACTACCGGTATTAAAAGGTCTCTCTGAAGGACAAAAAGGATCTCTAAAGAAGAAATCTAGACTATATAACATTTCTATAGAATATTCATCACAATTGAAACCCATGGTATGTTCACTATGTTGATCAAATACATATACATAATATATTATATCCATGCATTTCATGTTTTATAGTTGAGTGAAGATTGTTAAATCTGTACAATTATTTGATAAGCATCAGTCACCCTCATGCCAATTAACACACAAAATAATTAACTTACATCACTGCATGGTAACCATGGTAACATTCAAAATTCACCTTACCCTAAAATCACACCATATTGCTTAGCACAATTATTGTCAAAAGCAGTGCTGGTTTCAATTATGTTTGCATTAAGTTGTTTTTATCTTTTTGATGCTGCTGCAGCAATATGGCCAGACACCTGCATATTTTTATATTAAATCCCGGCCCCTCCCACATTTTCCACCAAACAAATATACCTTGGATACTCCATTATGTCAAATCTCCCAGGACTATATGATTTCAGTCTTATTGCTGTAATTCTGAAACAGTTTATGTAACTCTAATCACTGATTGTTATTCACATATTCAAAAGTTTTGTCAGTGATAATCAGTCCAGTAACATATACGAGGGGTTATCAAAAAGTTCGTGGACTAGCGTCATAAAATTAAAACCGTTTTAGGCACATCAATGAATTTTAAAATATCTAGTTAGCATCATCTTTTCTATAAAGAATAAACCATAAATCATAGATTTTATTTTTTAATAAATTAGTCATGTTTTTGTGAGCAATGGTATGTCCAGGCGGCGCTACCTCGCACATGACGTTTTTGCGATCTATGTGGAACTGAGAAAAACTCTTTTGAAATAATCATTTGACATCCAAAAATCCCGTTAATTAAGGTATGTGTAGGGACATAATTGTTCAATAAAATATGAAATTTTCACTTCATTCTGGATGTTCTATGAAATTTTATCGTAAATTTTCACGGAATGTCCAAACAAATGACGTCAAAAAGGGGGGAGGGATTCCGTTTCCAACATTTTATAAAGTTTTGCCCCTGAAAAAAATGGTATAGACCTAAAATATTTTGAAAATGGCTACAGAGAAATAATATGCATCCAGAGTACTTGTCTTTTAATGTCACAATAGATTCAGATGGAAAAGGGATACACCGTTTATTTCGATTTGCAGTCAAGGTGTGAAAAATCAATCGCGTCAAAAAATGACGTTGATCATGTGTTGTAGGTATTGAACTCCCAAAAGCAAAATATGCCGGCACAATCAAGCGCGGATCTCTCCCTATGTATTAATCCATTTGGAATATTATATTCATTGAAGGCCACTGTTCATGACATTGTAAAGTCATATAAACAAGGCAGGTTTAAGTCCTTACTCAGCTCCAGGGAATCTCATCAAAAAAGTGTATGGGGTAGAAGAACACATTGAAAAAACAATGACGTTATCGGACGTCATAAAAAAAAACGACGACAGCGCCGGGTGACCATATAATGTAGTTTATATTTTATAATAATTTAGCAAATAATGAACGTATCAGGCTAAAATTTTCAACATTTCTTTATTTTTTGTTGTTTTATGTTCCATATAAATTTTAAAAGCACAGACTATATAGTACTAATTCTATAGCTCAGTCCACAAACATTTTGATAACCCCTCGTAGAGAATTTGTACCTAAATAAAGAGGTATATCTCATAGTTAGGTGTGGTAATACATGTATATACATATAAGTTGGTTCTAATGATTTGGAAAGAAATAAGGAGCCAGATGAGAATAGAGCAATAAAAAGAAAGTTATAAAATGACAAGAGGCCCATGGGCCACAACACCCACATGAGTCACTTTGGCCCTACTGTTTAGCATCAAATCTTTTTTCCCAAATTAAATGTGATCCTATGTTAAAATTTTGGTTGCCTTTTGTGCACCCTCTCACCCTTACATACCTTCTAAAACTGGTCATGATTTAAAAAAAATGAATCTTCATAATCAGAGGATGCTTCCATTAGAACTGTTATGATTTATCATGACTATGCTGTTCTTGAGAAGAGTTTTCCCTACAAAATCCTCTCTATTGTGGCCCCACCTTACTCCTCAGGGACCATGTTCTGAACAATTCACAAACTGCAATACCTCAGAAAACTTCTAGCTAAGTTTCATCTTATTCTGTGATTTTCAAAGATTTTTATGCCCCTGAAATTGAAAGATCCCGGGAGTATATTGTTTTTGTCCTGTCTGGTTTGTTTGTTGTTCATCTGTTTGTCTCTCTGTCTTTGTAAAAACCTAGCCCATAAGTATTGAGTTTCCTATGGCTTTCATATTTCACTGGTGTATTACTTGGGGAATGACCTTTCTTTTGGTACCACCAATTTTAACCTCTTGACCTTGGGTCTGATTTACTTTTACAAAAAATATGAGACTTTAACATTGGCCATAACTTCTGAACAGTTGGAGCTGGGGCTTTCATACTTCACATGTGTATTCATTTGAAAAGACCTTTCCTGTTATAAATATTTTTGATCTTGACCTAAGAGTTGGACCCACTTTTTAAAAACTTTAACCTTGGTCATAACTTTTGAATAGGTAGGGCTTTCGTATAAATTTCTTGAAACAAGACCTCTCTTTTGGAAAAAGTTGAAAATGTGAGGAGGACTGGCAGACAGATAGACAGATGCCAGACACCCATTGATCAAAAAGCTCAAGTGAGCTTTCAGCACACTGGTAAGCTAATAAAAGCCTTAATTACGTATTGGTTATTTTGTTGATAATAAATATGAACCAGTTACGCAGGTAATGATTTTTGTAATTACATTTACTAGTACTTATTTAAATTTCATGTACCGGTACCACACTGTTCTAGTGCTAAAACAGACACTGAATCTATTATTTAGGTAGGACACTTAAATTACTGATCAAGTCAGAAACCATTTCAGTGTGACACAAAAAAGTAGCCCTCAGGCATTTCACCTGTCTCTTGATAAATATCAGCATCAAACTCAAAACTGAAAATTATCCAATCAAACAAACAGAAGATTCCACGGGTAGAATTTTTAAATTAACACTTATTTTTTACCTAAATTTACAGTTGTTATTTTTACAGACCTTATTTTAAATAGCAAATCATATGATAAGCAGCTTAATTTTTTTTCATTAATTTCTTTACAACATTAAGAAGTGTGCAATCAAGTAAATGTTTTAATATACATGTATATAAATGTAATTAAAAGTAACATATTGATCCTTATTAACATCATTGAACTTTATTGAAAAAAAATGTGTGCAGAAAAAAGCATTTGTGAAGGGAAAACTCTAAATATATCTTATATGTGTCGTATTAATACTACAGAATTTTACCAAAGTATTGGCTCCACTTTCTTTTTCCTGATGTAATTTACATAACACAGAGTTATATCCCTTGAACAATTAGCTCAGAAATTATGAATGAGAATTATATATAAAAGATAAGATTTACTCCAGTAAAAATTCCTTATACCTAGAATTTTTCTCTTTGAGATTTTATACTTTGAAGAATGGTCTGTTCACTTTTCTGTCACATGTATAAACTGTATGTTTTAATTAGGTGATAATGTTTTCTGCTCTTTTGATCTTATACTTTTTTTCACAAGAAAACAACACATTTCAGAGAACATAAAGAGCTGACCAAAAGCTTTAACTTACAAAAAAATAGTTTGTGACTGCACCTGAATTCTTTGTTCCAGGGCCCTTACATTATTAATTTCTCTTTAAAAAAAAACAAAGATATTTTGAAATTATCTGAAGCATAAAGAGAGCCAAGTTTGACACTGTTTTCATGTTGCAGACATTCCCGTGAAGGAAACTGAGAGGAAAAATGGTTACTGTGACTAGGGTGGAAAATATCGCATTTATTCACTTGACCTTGACCTCAGTCATGTAGCTTCCATGGGAACACTCGTCATAGACCTGCTTCAGCTTCTGAACTATTGTATATCCCCCTCCCCTGATTTATTGCTGTACCCTGGGATTATTGGGTCTGTACTTACGATCTGTCTGGATGGTTGTGGGGGATTTCTCCCTTCCCTAGTTTGCGGGGAGATGCCAGTTTTCCCGGTGAAGACCTCCCTGTTTTTACTGGAACTAACGCCTCTGCAAGAAAGAGGAAAATTAAAATTAAATATCTGCACTTTAACTCTGTATTTAATAACCTTATTGAACAATTTGTTTTCAGTAAAAACATTCAATGAAGACTTGATAAATTATGCATTAAAAGTTTCAGAATTAATTTAAACTGTTTGTTAAGTGGCTCAGTGTTTTCTGCGCAGTGCAAGGAACTTGAAATCAATAAAGCAGTTAAGCACTTATGAGCCGCTTTCATGAATGTAGACTTTTAGACATGCCTCATATTACCGGTATATGAAATAGAGCAAAGTGAAAAAAAGCAAAAATAAACAGAGTCAAAGGAAAGGAATAATTTTACAAGGGTTTATGTTGTCAATGAATATTAAGCAAGGAGCTGTTTAATATAAGGTCTATATAAATAAAGTTTCATTTTCATGAACAAACACTTATAGGAAGCCTTTGTACAATTCTTATACAAAAGAAGAAAAGTTTTTCATATTCTTTTCACTTCAACATTTATGAATATCACAACTAGAACCTTTTAAAGTGCATTTAGAAATTTAAAGCCTAACAAACCCTCTTCACATTTAGGTAAAGTTTTTTAATCATAAAGATAATCAGATACTCTCTGTTTAAGTAACTCTCTGAAAATGAATTGTCAATTTCTTTATTTAAGCAGACTTAAATATCAAGGAATTTAAACTGTGTTTTCTTTATATTAGACACTTTATCAGTGCATGGCCTTCAGCGGAGAAATTTAAACTTCCAATTATCAAAAAGAAATTTCTCTATAGCCTACAGTCATCAGATCATTTTAATTGACAGTCATTCAGTTTTTTTCACTTAAAAAAGAAACAGTATAACAGATGTAGGATTTCTAGTGTTGGCAATGCTGATTTACCTAGCAACATGTGAATACCAGTGGATTGTACGATCAATGAAGAGCCAACAGGAGAGAGACAATTACCGTACAAATCCCAGCACCTGAAACTAGGGGTTACTGCAGCTAAACCTTTGGTCTCATTATAAGTGTGGCAAAAACCGTTAACAACATTAAACACTGACACATCAGATCAATATCATACAAATAATGGATTACAACTGACACTCAGGATTTCGTTTTACATTCTTATTTTTAGAGACTGACACTTTGTTTTACAGGACAGACAGTTGTCCTTATATAAGTTCTGCTGAGAATATTACCATATCCTCAACCCTCAAACAGAGGAACAACATTAAGTATCAAAAATTCATAATTATATGAGCTTCCATGTTTAGCATTCATAGTCATTTTTCCTCTGCCTTTCAAAAAATTTCCCAAAAAGTTGAATTTTTGACTTTCTGTATATTGTGAGCATTTATTGGTCTCTGGTGTAGAGGAAGAATTCATATGAACCAAATGAGATTAAACATTCTCAAACTGCCAGATAAGACCCTGATTTTATTTGACAGAAATCCACTAACGTTTGATTTGTTTGTACAATTAAGAAGTCCACTTTGAGATTGAGGCTTTCTGACTCGTGCTTTGTGACTTATTCGTTTAATTATACTGTTACCCTACCCCTCTCTGATTCAGGTTCTTTGGTTTGTTTTCCTTGATTTTTGGGTTTCATTGCTCGTTTACCACTGCCGTTTTCTCCACTTTGCTTGCTGTTATATTCTCCACCCCCTTTACTGGGCCTATAGTTAGGATAAACATCTCTTGCCTCCCTCGGCTTGTCACTAAGTTCACCACTCCGTCTCTGCTGCCCGGTCACATTATTGTTCTCTATCTGTCTCCTGTTTAAATCGTTACCTCTGTAAGTTGCATTAAATTCCCCACTTTCTTTGCGAGAGGTTCGACTGCCGTTAGTATATGCTGTATTGTAACTTTCCATTGAGCCTGGTTTGGTAGGTAGTGAAGCATTGCCACTATCTTTAGAACTTAGTTTACTACGACTGTCTTTTGAGTCAGTTCGTGAATATCGCTTATATCTCCCTGAGTAGTCCATAATTATTTCTCAATTACATGCTTTTTTAAAATCCATCAAAACTAGAAAAGCCAAGCCACAATTACAATCCCACAACTCGTAAATGATTTCCAAAGACAAATTGGTTGGAAAAAAATTGTCACTCAAAAGCCATTCAATGATACGTCATTGGCAACATTGTTGACTATTTTCTAAGTGCTGGTTTCCAATTGAAAAATTCTAAAATTACTGCCTATTGTCAGAAAGCTATATTCTAGCCCTTAATCTGTAGCGTTACCGATAAAAGAACAGTAAATCTGAGCAGGGATTAATTTAAAACCATTAAAGGCAAAGTGACCATCATAAGAAATGTGGTCACTGAGTAATTGTTTAGAATTTAAAAACCAAAGACTTTGATACATCTCCTGGTTGCGTGTATTATAGCACGTCTTTCATCAACAAAGGAACAGCTATACAATTTTTTTATACTTGTATGCAGTATCTCAGAGGTTTCTTGATAAAATATGAAATCATCATAAGAAACAATAACAAGGTTTTTTGATCAATGTGGTCTGAATCAATGACGACTCGAACAACAGGTATTCTGTGATGCTACATCTTGGACCTATACTGTAATAGCTACAGAGCTACAATTCTTTAGAACAGAACATACAGACAGACACACTACCAATCTGTTACTAGATTTGCCTCTTTGCCTCTTCTCTGGTTGTCTGTCTGTCTGTATGCTCTGTTCTGAAGAGCTACAGTTCTGCAGCTACTTGTGTAACAACTAAATATCTAGATAGAACAACCTGTCACCTTCTGTTACTATTTGATTATGGATAGAAAGGATGTAATAATTACTGGACATTTATGCTGTTAGGGTATTTAACATAAAATCAAATAGTTTATTGATTTTACTACTAAAATGGAGAATTGAGGTCATATTTGGCCCCCTAAGAAGTGGAACCATTTCAGATAGAAGTCTCTGGGTATTATAGGTTTTATATAATCCACAAGTACTTTAAACCCCCACATTTTGACAGAAGTAGCCATTGTATTTCTATTTAGGGGATTATAATAATCCCTGTAAAATATAATAAGCTTCAGCCCAACAGAAGTTATCTGCTTTTATTAAAGAACGTACTGCTTGATTTCACTTAACAGTGGACCTTTTTGTTTATTTTTATATAACAATTATAACATGTGTGAAAAAAAATATTTACCGGTATGAAATGATCCAATAATAGACCCTGGGCCTTTTCAAGTTATATTTTATATTAAGAGAGAAGTCAATTTCTTGACATATGTAAATTAATATTCCAAGAGTGACATTTTAATAGCATATTCAGAATTTACAACAATTTAGCATCTTTATACCGTAATTCAGAAATAACAAAGCTAAAAAAAATTAAGTCATGAAAAATGATATATTAGAGTATACAAAGATTGAGAATTGTGAAAAGATTTTTACAATAATGCATGATCCACTGAGTGACTTTACTTGTAACAGAGTATATAAGATGTGTCTTAACATGAGAGTCTTATGCAATTTCATAGGATACAACACTCATACATTATAAATGATCATTTGTTCTCATTACTTCGGAGTTTTTCTCCAAATTCAGCTTTTGTCAAATGAAGCCAAAAACACGATATTACTTTTTTAATTTCTGAATTTTTATTTCAGGATTTGAATCAATGTTGCAAGAGATAATTTTTTTTAAATTTATTGAACTAGAAAGTTTAAAAAAATAGTTGTTCCAAGTTCCACTGGTAAGCCAAGCTTAGGTTCTGTCATACAGTTATAATTCAAACTTTAAACTTATGAACGTTCTTAGTATTATAGCTTTTATTTCTAGTTGAAGGAAAATTTCATTGAAATTTCATCTATGTGAGGAATTTTTTCCCTTTGAATTTAATAAGCCAATCATTCTAAGGACAAGAAATTTTTTAAAGTTTGTACCATTTACGTTTAATGATATATGTAAAGTATAAACATTTTTACAACACACAAAATTGTGAGATATAAAGTCAAAGTGACAGAGAGCTTGAAAAATAAGGGATTTTTTTGTAATGTTTACGATATCATAATGCCCCCCCCCCCTCAACTAACTCATCTAACTACAAAACATCAGTTTATAAGCATAAGTGGACAGACCTTTGATTAATTGATAGAAAAAGTAGTCGTTTAGGGTCTTCTTTTTTTTTTTTTTGATAAAACAGTTTGGAAATCTTAGAGCAACCAGTTTATCTCTTAATATTATACAGGTTACATACATAAAGTCTCAATTTTCTTATGATGCAAATATTTTGGAAAGACAACTAATTATTTTTCAGTTCATATCATCTTAATTAATGTCTTTGAAAATATTTGATATGCAGTTAAACAATGGTTAAGAAATTGCCCATAAAAAATCTTCTAGCTAAAAGAACAAAAGAAAAGATACCCACTAACCTCAGAATTCAATGTGATTGTTAAAAGTTGGAGAATTAGTAATATGCATTTGAATATACATCAGAAATACTGCTCAGTTCCATTTTACCAGATCCTTAAAAGTTCAGGAGATTGGATCAAGAATTTAATTTTTAGCAGTGAAGTGATAAGCTGTGAAGAGTCCAAAGCTCCGGAATACAACAGAAAATGTGAGGGCCCACACAAATAGTGCCAGCAGACATCAGGGTCAATTCAGGTGTATGAAATTAAATAAAAAGACTTAACACAAAAACAAGCTGAAAAAAATAATATCTAAGAAAGCTATCAACTGCTTTTTTCATCTTTGAATTTGAACAGAATTTGGAATATCACATGGCTGTTTCCTCTATAAATACTGTTCTTACTGTTACCATTACACCTTAACAAATTTATCACTGATTTTGTTTCAATGCAGTGGATGACATTTGTTCAGTATGTGTACAAACCAGAGGATTTGACCTGATGCCTGTTGTAAAGTGCTGGGGCAGGGACCACACATGGATACACAAGACTTACGACTATTTTCGGCAGCAGGGGCAGATTGGGATTTTTTTTGTTCTTTTTGATCCATACTCTGGGCGAAGTTGGCATCAATTTCCATGCGGCTCCTACCTTGTCTCTGCAGATTCTTGTCTATCTGAAGTCGTAGGAGCATCAGCACTTTCTCTACCACTTTAGGCTTGCAGTTTGCCAGAGCTCGAATGACCTCATCTGATAGGTCAAGGTCAAGCTTCCGTAACACTCGCCTTTAAATATAAAGAACACAAAATCAATGAATAAATGCTCTTTAGTAATACCCCCTCTCTGATGTAATGTGAATATATAGAGAATAATAGTTCATGCCCTTTTCCATATCATATCCTGTATGATCAGTCCGAGACACCATTATCAGTAAGAGGGCAAAAGGCCCAAGGGCTGATATTGGTCGAGGGCTAATACAGGATGTGATGTGGAAAAGGGTATGTTTTATTATGTTTATTACATACTTAGTAATGAAATACAGTACACAATTAAGTTGAGAAGAAAATAAGTACAGTATATAATAATGCAAAAACCTTTTACATGTACATAGTTTATTGTCTCAAACAGTTTGGGTTTCTTTCTAATTCTATTTCAAATGTGCCTGATCCGTAATTTGAAAATTATCTTTTATTTGTCAATGAGATTATCCTTACATTCAAAATGTTAAAATTAAGAGAATATGTACCCCCAAAAATATGTGTATGATCACAATTACTGTTCTTTTTAGGTTTAATTAACTAGGGGTGTGATATTGACCCGTATCAGCCAACCAAATCCATATCAGCCCTGCAGGGCTGATACGGCTATTGTGAAATCAGGCATATCGCATATGCGAAAATCCTGTATTTATTACTATGTAACTTTGAAATAAATGTTCATATTGGAAGGGACAGATGCACAGATAATAGAAAGTTGTCATTGGATAAGTATGAAAATTTATCCTGCAACTACCCCTTGCATTGACCTAATAAAGGTAACCTAATAAACCAAAGCTTTATTCGGTCACTGCCCTAATAAAGCCTCGTGCATGTATTCCAACATTCTAAAAGCATTGTGAGGTCATGTATATTACATTGTTTAAGCCATGGCATCATAGTTTCAACTGCAGAGATGTGCCTAAATCTGTGCTCAGCAAGCCTCGCCCTCTATCACCCTTTCTTACCCTCGCCCAAATATCGCCTATATTTCAAGACAGTAACCATGTATTTTATATGAATCCCACCTTATGGCATGCTTATGAAAATTTATCCTGCAACTACCCCTTGCATTGACCTAAAAAAGGTAACCTAATAAACCAAAGCTTTATTCGGTCACTGCCCTAATGAAGCCTCGTGCATGTATTCCAACATTCTAAAAGCATTGTGACGTCACATATACTGCAATGTTTACTCCATGGCGCCATAGTTTCAACTGCAGAGAAGTGCCTAAATCTGTTGGAAATATCTTATTTTGGACGTTCAAATGTAAAATTTTGTTGCAGGATAAACAAAATACATGATAATTGTCTTGAAATATAAGCGATATTTGGGCTCGGGTCACAAACGAAAGAAGGCTCAGCAAGCCTCGCCCTCCATCCCGTTTTCTTACCCTCGCCCAAATATCGCTTATATTTCAATACAGTAACCATGTATTTTATATGAATCCCACCTTATGGCATGCCTTAGCAAAGACTGTGCTAAAATTTCAAGCATCTGCGAAGAGTAATTGCTAATTAAACTGATGAAAATTTGTTACGGACAGACAGACAGACACACAGACACACAAAATGTTCAGTAAACAGTTACCCATTCAGTAGATAGTTAACTGTTCAGTAGATAGTTACCTGTTAAGGTAAATAGTTACCTGTTAAGGTAGATAGACACCTGTTAAAGTAGATAGTTACCTGTTAAGGTAGCTAGACACCTGTTAAGGTAGATAGTTACCTGTTCAGTAGATACCAGTTCTCCATCTTCTGTTTTGTGGCAGCAGCGGGTGAGTAGTTATGGAGTTCCACTAGCTTAGGGAAGTAGTGGTTTATAATTTCTGCTATAAGCACTGAAAATAAAACAAAATGTATTAGTAATAAATTATTTGCAACTGTATTTTGAGCACATAAAATCTATCGTCCATTAAATCGGCCTTGTGTCACTTGAAAATTAACAAAATTAAAGACAAAAGGTTTGAAAAATTAGGTTACTTATTTACTTTATCATGTACTGTTTATGGATTGTATATATAAATTGTCCAATACTGTATATTTTTTTACAAAAACAGTGGTGGTATGATTAGCAAAAGTTTATTTCTTGCTTCACTGATATTTGTGTCAGGAAACACATCAGCTTTTATTAAAATTCAATGACTTAAAAGGTAATGATTTTCAGGGGTCCAATAATACTTATAGGTGAATAACTAAAATTGATCTCAAATTAACAATATAAATATTGATTCTGCCTTTAGTTTTTTGCTACTACTTTGTGGATAATGTTCAAATCAATAACAACACAAATTTCATTTAAGTTAAACACGAGGCTAGGATAAGGCTGCCCATAAAATATCAAACTGTTCAAACCGTAGTTACTTCTCTGAACTACCTAGATATGATGTCATAATAGAATATGACGTTATGTCACTGTATACTTGAGCTTGCATGACGGGGAAAATGTCATTATTTTTACACGGCATGTAGATTTATTTTGGGGACTTGTTGTTTAATTCAAGAGTTAGAATTGTATTTAAGCTTGGGTATGCTATTATGATGTTATACATTTGAAATTTAAATATCCTTATTCCTTTTGCCTCTCCGATATGCACATGTTCAAATAATAGTAAAAAATTATGTGTGAAACGCTCCCCTTACACGTCCAAAGACAGAGTCAGAATTTATAAATCGTGTTTATATTGGACTGGCACAAGTGATAAACAAGGAGAAATTGAAGATATTTTGTGTGAATCTACAAGAGAAGTATGTCCTCTAACTGAATATTGCTGGGGAATTATGTGTAGTTTATTCATTTTTGTATAAATTGTGATACAAAGTGGAAAATACCCCTTTTCATGTTATTAAGTTGAATTTCTTGTAAAATATTTTCTTAACAAGTAAAAATTAAACCTGCCCCCAGCACTTTCTATGTACTAGAGATCACGATGAATTGATCTATGTAACAAACTTTGCACAATATTTTTGTTTTGCACTTGTGCCGAAGCGATTTTTGTCCAACAATTAGGAATATCATAAATGTCCGTCACGTGATCAACACAGTCATGTGACGTCACGGAAATGCTTTAAAATACTGTAGACGTACTTTTTTCCACGGGGTCTTAATTCCGCGGAATCTCAATATCTGTTTAGTCTGCGGGTAGAAAATTACGCGGATTTTCTAGATTGTCACTATATGCCTTACATTTATATTAAGTACGCTTGGACAATTTTCCGCGTAAAATTTGTGACCGCGTACATAGCATAAATTAATACCACGTGGAAAAAAGTACTTCTACAGTAAAACAGGGTTAAACTATCATCTCAAGTTGTCTGCAATTTCAAACAAAGATTACATATTAAAATTAAAATCTAGCTCGGAAAAAAATGTATATTTTCAAGGCATTTTAAGCCTTCGGACAGCCTTATCATAACTGCGCAATGGATTCTCAGTAGATAATGTATGTACATAAATATGTGAATTTAAGTCTTTTTTAAAGTTTTACCCATTATTTTCCTCGTATGTCATTAGTATTGAACTTTCAGGCTATAAATAATGTACATGTTGTTCTCAAGCATGTACTGAATGCTCTTAACATAACACAGGCAAGGTTTTATCATCAGATAATAGTTTTACAATGTAAAATATACACAACACAGTTCATAAAGTTTTACCTACTGTACATCACTAAATTTTCGCGACAAATTATTTTCACGAGATAGTCATTGACTCTTGATTAGCGAGACAAAATTTTCACGAATTGTGGTTATTGCTCTATATAATCTTAAGGAATGCCATTAAACGCGAGAAATAAATTTTCGCGAGCACGCTGTCTCGCGTAATTACACGAAAATAAAGTTCTCGCGAATAAAAAGTGATTTACAGTATACATACATGTAATTACATATATTGAGTACAAATAATTTAGAGAGGGCAGAAATTAGATATCTACAGCTCATCCCCTCCCCTTAAAAATATCAAATAATTACTTTGGGCAAATCTACAAATTCAGGTCTAAAGTGCTAACTATATGTATGAGACAAGGAATCTACAAAACGAAACAAAAATGGCACCAGCACTTTTAATTTGAATTCACCTAGTCTTTAGTTTTAGAGTTTTCTCCTTTTTTTTTTTTTTTTTACATGACCAGGGTACTGTAATCACACTTTTATTTCGTGATGACTTTTTTTTTGCGATTTACCAGGTATAAAATAGTTCATGACGATTAATTTTCACAATCAAGCCTCTGTTGTATCTGTTGTTAATAAACAAATACACTTTAAGGCGATCGGTTTGCGGTGAGATATACATGTATTTGCGATGACAAGGCTCTCACGAACTTTGCGAAAATTTCTTGCACACGAATAAAAGTTGGTTTACAGTATCTTTCAACCAGATTCTCTTTGTACATATGCTCCACCTGCCTATTACTGCAAGCTTGGAAAAGGGGTGTCCATTTAATAAGCTTAATGCTGGTGCAGGATTATCGTATTGTTAACAAGAGGCCCATGGGCCACATCGCTCACCTGAGAAGCTTTGACCATTCTGTTCTTTACCAGATTTCCCCCTTGTAATACATTATGTATCCCCACCCTACCCCACTGATCATAATTAAGACATTTTGAAATCAACTACCCCAGGATCCTTCCATGTGCAAATAAGTTTCAGCTTTTCTGGCCCAGTGGTTCTTGAGAAGAAGATTTTCAAAGATTTTTCCTATATATTTTTATGTAAAACTTTGATCCCCCCATTGTGGCTCCACTCTTCCCCTGGGGGTCATGATTTGAACAATTTAAAATCTACACTACCCAAGAATGCTTCCACATAAGTTTCAACTTTTCTGGCCCGGTGGTTCCTGAGAAGAAGATTTTCAAAGATTTTTCCTATATATTTCTATGTAAAACTTTGATTCCCCATTGTGGCCCCACCCTTCCCCCGGGGGTCATGATTTTTACAATTTAGAATCTACACTATCCCAGGATGCTTCCACATAAGTTTCAGCTTTTCTGGCCCAGTAGTTCTTGAGAAGAAGATTTTCAAAGATTTTTCCTATATATTTCTATGTAAAAATTTGATTCCCCATTGTGGCCCCACCCTTCCCCTGGGGGTCATGATTTGAACAATTTAATATCTACACTACCCTAGGATGCTTCCCCATAAGTTTTAGCGTTTCTGGCCCAGTAGTTCTTGAGAAGAAGATTTTCAAAGATTTTTCCTATATATTTCTATGTAAAACTTTGATTCCCCATTGTGGCCCCACCCTTCCCCCCGGGTGTCATGATTTGAACAATTTAATATCTACACTACCCTAGGATGCTTTCACATAAGTTTCAGCTTTTCTGGCCCAGTAGTTCTTGAGAAGAAGATTTTCAAAGATTTTTCCTATATATTTCTATGTAAAACTTTGATTTCCCATTGTGGCCCCGCCCTTCCCCCGGGGGTCATGATTTGAACAATTTAATATCTACACTACCCTAGGATGCTTTAATATAAGTTTCAGGTTTTCTGGCCCAGTGGTTCTTGAGAAGAAGATTTTTTAATGACCCCACCCTATTTTTGTCTTTTCTTGATTATCTCCCCTTGCGAGGGGATATGTCCCTTCATTTTAACAATTTCAATTCCCCTTCACCCAAGGATGCTTTGTACCAAGTCTGGTCAAAATTGGCCCAGTGGTTCTTGAGAAGAAGTCGAAAATGTGAAAAGTTTACAGACGGACAGACGGACAGACAGACAGACGGACAGACAGACAGACAGGATCAGAAAAGCTCACTTGAGCCTTCGGCTCAGGTGAGCTAAAAATTTGTTTCAATTTTCTGCATGTGGAGTGAAGGGGAGGGATTGAGATGGTTACTGATTAGCTTTACGACTTATTTAAAATTGTTCAGGGGAGATATGGAGAGGTATCTCAGAAAATGGTGTTTTGTGTCCTTAACAACAAACTATTCCAAAGCTAATCAGAAAATCAAACAATTTAGCTGTCTCATTATCTCAAACATTGTAACTAAGACATTTAACTCTCGTTTACATAAGAACTTTTCTACCCAATACAGGGTCTAAAACAGAAGTGGTTTAAGGGACAAGGCCTTGTGTTTAAACTGTAAGCAGCCAAAGTGAAATTAGGTAAGGCTGTTAAGATGGCTAGGTCTGAAAGGCAAATATGGCCTGCCCAAATATTATCCTATCATATATGTCAGAAAGGAAAAACACCCATGAAACCTTAAAAATAGATTCAATTTGAAATGTTTCAGCGAAATAATTAAGAATAAAGAAGGTCCATAATTATCCAATACCTCAAATGTTAATGGAAAGCCATTCAATAAATAAAACAATATTAATGCTCTTTAATGAAGTGAAATATAACATGGTAGATACATAAATGTATGCATTAATTTATCTTTATAAAGAATACTTGGGGCATGCTTACTATAGTTCTCCATTATATTTTTAAATACTTTTTAATAAACTAAAAAAAAAATATCTCATACATATGGATGGAATTAGAAAAAGTACTTGGTCCATTGGATAGGATGCAATATATTTAACAGAAGTTCAATATCAGGCAATCTCTCACTAATAAATGTCCAAAGAGTCAGGGGAGCAGTGATAGTACTGTACATGCATGTTGTCATTAAATTTGCAGTTTCCACTGACAACTAGTTGTGTTTCATTATGAATGAAATACTACCATTTATTAATGATGGAAAGAGAAAAATATATTGCTTTTTTTATTAAAAGAGAGGTGCATTATAAATAATTTATCATTTCTAGGAATCAAAACAGGTCTACTGTAAAACACAATGATGTAAAAGTGAAAATTTTTATTGCCCTCCTAAAAAAATCTGAGACGACTTTGACTTTTGACTTGCTGTAAATTGTAATACTTAATGATTGGTTTTATTAATATTGAATGTCATGTACTGATTGGCGACAAAAATGTCCACACCAAATGTCACCAATCACAGGAAGTAATCAAATCAAATGGGTCAACTAAATATAGGAAATTAATCAATATAAGCAAGAAATTAACATAACTTCAGGGGAATGACCTGCTAAGAGATTGTCAGAAACTTTTATCATATAGTTAACTATAAAAAGAAATATGTAATGAAAACCTTTTGTGAAATATATCTAATGCTTTTTTAAAATTTGTTTTTCAATTTTCTAATGAATGTGTTACAGAAAAAATGACATGTTCAACAATAATGGTTTTCTATTGATTTTTACGGTGTTTTCCATGTTTTGTTTGATTTCAAACCCAATTATAAAATATGGATAATCATGAAATCTATTTACACAGGACTTTCTTCTGTTTGGAATGGTGATAGGTTAACAATTCATTATTGAGTAGACTTTGGTGAAAACCACCAGAACAATTTTCAAGTCTGCCATTTATCAACACTGTGTCAATAAATTAATGTGAAAAATATTGGTCTAGTAACTAATCTTTGATTCTAAGATAGAGCCTTTTCAATACCCCTGGCTTACACTTTGATTTGTTAATCACAGGTTTGATGATACATACTGAACTTAAATGACTTACTTATCTACAGAAAAGGCACATTTCATTAACTAGTTATTATTCAATTGCGATGAAAATGGAGGGAATACGTACATAACATGCATTATGTAAGTGTAGGTGAGTGAGAGAGTGTATAACTTCCATTACACAAATAATAATTCACATCGCCGGGATCTATGTGCCTTTTTGCCAGGGATGTCCCACTTTGTAGTATTCCCTCATGATGTATTTTTTATTATCAGCATGCATGCATATATCTGTTCCACAATGATCTAGCTAATAATTTTTTCTCATGGTTTTGGTAAAGCTCTCCAAAACTTTAAAGAATATATAACTTTACTTTGTTTAAAATATAAAAATATTATGATTTATGCTGCCAGTTCTTACTGGTATTATATTTTTTAAATTCTTTTTTAAAAAAAAGTATATTTCGCTTACAGATAAAGTTTAAAGACCAAGAATTAGAAACTTGATTGGTAAATACTATTGCTTGCCAAATTCCTGGGATAAGCTGCCTGATTTATTCCTGGGATTATAAATGATTATAGTGAATTTCGATATATTATAATATTGCTGAAAAAATATGGTATTGGAAAATTTATAAGGGCTGATGCAACGACCGTCATTTTTCTTCAGCTCTGAAATTATTTTAATTGCAATTAAACATGAAGTACTAAAATCCTTTAGTTTCCAGGGTGTCATAAATTCAGTTCTTTACAATTTGGCTTTTACGCCCTAAATCAATCAAATAATTCTTTACGTTATAAACCTTTAACTTGTTGGGAGAATTAATTTTTATTTTTCAGTGTATTCTGTAAATTAAAAAAGAAAAGTATATATAGATATATTTAATGCTATACCCAATTTCAGTTTTCTACATTAAGACTGAACTTAGCAATATTTAAAAGAAAGTAATTTATCTGGAAAGTTTACATTACATTGGCAATGGATCAAATGCAGAATGCACCAGGTATAAATCCTAAGTTAACCTGGCATGCCTCCACATATAATGAGCATGAAATCAAATTGCAATAATTGAGCTAATCCATTACCTCCATCGGAAAAATCTTTCCCAATGTTCTTTTTAGGCCTCGATAATGGAATTCTATCAATCCATTGGTATAAATTTTCTAATTCGACATCATCGAAATATTCTTCCATGTCCACGCGTGTTAACCCGTTCAGTTGTCGCCTAAATGTTATAGTTTCCATTTCTTATTGAAATTGTACATTTGTCAAGTGAAAAAAAAATAATTGTATGTCAATAAATACTAAATCAAACTCCTATACACCATTCATAAGAACTTCCGATTGCAAACTCGCCCATGAAACTGTCTTGTCCGCTTCAATGCTCACGGGTCAAAGTGGAAATCCGCTTTGTTGTCGTTAGTAACAAGCCAATTTCCGCCCGGAAAGTGAAAGTAGAATAATAAATTATAAAGATTGAAAATTTGTACTACTTATCCATTTTTTCATAATTTAAACTTATTTAAAACACAATATGATAAATAATGTATTGATCACAACAATAACAGTAAAAAAGAAGATTATTTTGAGTAAATATTTGTGTGATACTGATAATTAGTTTGCTCTCTGATATGAAGCGAAAAATGAAAATAAAAGTAGAATTTGTACCGGAAGTATTGCAACACTTTGAGTAAACTGTAGTGTAAAAGTATATTCCGTTTATGACTCGATCAACTCGCCTGTCTCGAATGTAAAGATGTGAAAACACTGGTAAATATTTTCTTTAACGTTCTGCATTTATTCATTTACAATGTACATATTCTGTTCAAGTAGGCAATAATGCAAATAGGTATACCAGCACAGCTGCAGCATGTAAAAGCTGCGTGTTGTTGAATGCAATACACATGGGGAAAAGATTTACTCATTTCAGACTTTACTGAAGACGTTAGCATGGTTAGCCATGTAGTGATTTTAGTTTGTTATTTATTTCTGAGTATCGTCATGATAAGAGAAAAATGTAACCCTGTCCTCTAGCAGGAAAAGTGAAATGCTTTGCAAAGTAATATTTTCCTGTTTCAGCATGTTGTGATTAAAAATAACTATGACTGTCAACATGGTTTACAGATTTCACATTATTGCACCATGTGAAAATTATGAGGAAATATAACATTTATAGCTCACCTGTCCTGAGCTAGATTTAGTTTCTGATGATCACTAATTGTGTCCGTCTGTCCGACCCCATCCGTCTGTAAACTTTTTATATTTTCAACTTCTTTTAAGAAAAATTTTAAAAACCTACTTAAAAACCACCAGTCTAAAAAGCTAACACTTATGTTTGAAAGTGTAGTTTGTGAATTGTTTAATTTATGCCCTCCATGGGTAAGGTACATAGGGCCACAATAAGAAATTTGCAATAAAATATGAAGGAAAATCCTAATTTAAAGATATTTTACTCAAGAACCACTGGAACAGAAGAGATGAAACTTATGTGAAGACTTCTGAGGCATTGTTTATTGTAAATTCTTCAATTCATGGTCTGCTGGGAGTTAATATTTACAGGGGTAGTGTAGATTGTAAATTTTCCAGAGCATGTCCCCATGGATGGGGCCATAATAGGACTAATTTGGGAAAAATCTTTAAAACTCCTTTTCTCAAGAAAAGTAAAGTCATGTTGAACATGTTAATGTGAATAAGCATCCTCTGAAAGTGAAGATTCAATTTTTGTTTAAAACTTAGCTCTGTTATGGGATGGAGCCACAAAAAGCAATCAAAATTTTGAATTTAGGAATTTCTATTGCAGAACAACAAGTTCCAAAGCAACTCGGGTGAGCATTGTGGCCCATTTACATGTAGATAGTGGCTAATCCCAATATCATATGGATAAAATTTTTAGTTTTAGCATGTTTAGTATCTCAATCTGCAGTAAATTGTTCTCTCTAAAAAAGTAACAGTTTTATTTTTTGCAGCATCTACAGTTATTGATCAGTTCTTTAGAGATTTCAATTGGAGTGAGGATTCTAAGTTCTGAAGCATGGATACATCAGGGAAGTCACTTTTGTCCAAGTGGTCACTGAAAGACACTGGTAAGAAAAAAGTTCATATACCAGTATTACATATATTATGAATTTCTTACATGTACATATTGTATTAACCATGTTAACAGATTAAAAAAAAGAATATCCTATAATAAAATTTTTAAATCTATTATAAATGTCATCATAATACCACGGTCCGATTTTGTCAGAATCAGAATTAATCTGGTACCGCCTATAAACAAACTGGTTCCCTCTCCTGCTTTTCTTCGTAAGAGAACTTGTCATATCTTTACACCAATGGGCTAATTTTAGGTTCCTTTGAGCTGTTCAAGTGTTCTTGAAGACAGACCATAAAAAAGTTTCATACTTTTGTAAATAAAAGTACACATTCAGAAATATTAGTAATAATTAAAAAATAAAATTGTGTTGAAATGAGTAATGGATCTGGAGGATGAAAACCACTAATTGTAACAAAGAATGCAGGAATTAAAGAAAAAATCAGGAAGGATTACTTACTCAAAATCTGTTTTAAAAAAATGTATACAATTTACAGTGCATATAGGCTTACCAGTATATACGAGAACATATATTTACATGCATAAAAGTGAAGCAGCTAGCCAATAATATAGGGTATGTTCTGCTCTCCTAATGTGGAATAAATTTTCTTTTGCAGGTATAAAATCTAGCTTAATAAGCACAGGGTTACAGAGCAATGTATCAGGTGGGAAAAGTTCAGGTTTTGAAAGCAAGCTTCCAGCTGGACCCCTAGTGGGAGCTAGTTTATCCACTACCAGAAAGAGAAAACCACTCACCACCAAATCTTCCATCGAAGACAAGAAACCATTAGTTGAAAAACCTCATCTCAAAAGTTCTTTGCTAGGATCTTCTTCTCTTTTAACGAGTGGTAGTCTGAAGAGCTCTCTCCTGGGCTCATCTACACTGAGTTCTAAGACCCCTCCACCCTCCTCACTGAGTTCTAAGACTCAGACCAGGAGCAGCCATGTTACCCCACAATCAAGACCCTTGAGTGGTTCTCTTCTAGGAAATACAGCTGCAACCAGTCTTCTGTCTGGGTACACTACCTCAGCCCTATCATCCACATTAAGTGCTGGTAGGTCCCTGCAAGGGCAGGATACCTCCTTAACAAATCAGAAAGTGTCTGTCTTGTCACATGCCTCAGTTCTGACCAATCAGCAACCAGTAGGAAGAGTATCTCTACAGTCCAGCTTTTTAATGACCTCGAGTAAACTGCCAACAGGACTTTCTGACTCAAAACCTAAAGGCACCAAAGAGAAATCAGGTCAGTCACAAGCCAAACAGAAGTCAAAGAAACGAGCGGCAGATGATAGACTAGAATTTGATAAATACAAGGCTAAGGCCCCTCGTTATGACCTCAGGAAGGTAATTCCAGAAGAAAAGGGAGTAGAGGTGCCAAAGTTTGTAAATCCAAGCAAGGATCCCAGTCTGAACAGACCAGCTATCCCACTGCATGATGTCAACGGCTTAAAGGTTAGAAAAATAACATATAGAAAATGCAACCAATGAATGACAGCTCAAAAGAAGATTCTTTAAGTGAAGTTTAGCAGTTGCAGCCAGTTATATAGTTTACCTGTGTTTACTATACCTGATTTTTACTGTTTCTCTATAGCTGGCTCTTATCAATGCTGTAAGTGGATCCCTGATTTGTCAGCCAGACTTCTCCAAGAGCAACGACCTGACCAGGAGAGCCCTGTCTGAGATGTCAGAGAGGGTCGTGACCTATGACCCAGAGTTCATTCTTAAGGTACATTTTGAAAAATATCTATTTTTTAGAGGAGTACTTCTTAGAATGAATTGCTTGTACATCAATTTATCTTTTTTACCTTCATTTTAGAAATTTGATAAAATCATAATTATTTTATAGGTTGGATTTGTGCATATTATCTTGTAGAAAAAGAAATCTCATATTATGTCTGTGTATTTATAGGTTGCTTTGTACACAAGAAAGGAGTTAAACATCAGAACTACAGCAAACTTCCTTCTGGCTCTCTGCTCCAATGTAGAGGTCTGTCGACCATATCTAAAAAAGTACTACTGTGCTTCCATCCAGTTGCCCTCTGACTGGATAGAGGTGGCAGAGATTTATCAGGTGAGTGTAGTTTGACAGAAGTGACATTTTTATATTCAGATAGGATAGAGGTGGAATTGTATCCAATAAGGATAAAGGTTGCAATATTGTATCCAGAACAGAGGTGACAATATTGTATTTAGAAAAGATGGAGATGGGGGAGAATGTAAGGTGTATCTGGATAGAGGTGGCATTGTGTTGTATCCAGTCAGAATAGAGGTGGCAATATTGTATCCTATTAGAATAAAGATAACAATGTTGTATCCAGTCAGGATAGAGAGGCAATGTTGTATTTTATCAGGATAGAGGTGTCTGACACATCTTTTTCATATTTGAATGGGTTTTTTTTTTTTGTTGTTAAGATTAATTACTTTTAATGATAATATGATTATCTGTTTTCTGGCAGGCGTTCCATGACACCAATTTGTCCCATGGCTCTCTGCCAGCAGCCCTGCGTAAAGCCATGATCATGAAGTTCCCTGAGTTTGACCAGTATCAGTTAGGTATGACATCTTCTGTATGTATTTTTTATTCAAAAGTGAAAAATTCAAGTACAGGAAATTCTTGCGTATATTGAATAAAAATTTTAAACAAAACAGTTTTCCTTCCCTGTAGTTCTAAAACATATCAGTTATAATAAATTATGATTATAATAAATTATTGATCATATCTGGGACTTCCCTATTTGCATGCGTTACTGTATACTCAAAAGAATTCCAGTAACATATACACTCTTTTATGAATCTGAAATGCATGAAAATGGAGTAATGGCCAAATAATGCATAAACAGAAAATCCAGAACAAATGATGTAATTAAAAAAAACACAACAATGAACCTGTGTTTGTTGCAATATTGTAGCAAAATATAACAAGGAAAGCTCAATGAAGAAAAAGAAGAAAAAAGAAAAGAAAGAAACTGAATCAGTCAGGGGTCGTGGAGGGAATGCTGGTGTCAGGGGACGTGGAGGTCGAGGTGGGGTCAGAGGTCGAGGAGGTGCAATGAGAGGTCGAGATGCCAGAAATGTGTCAACCAATCAGAGAGGCAACTGGGATTCCGATAGCAATGAGGAAAGTGATGAGGAAGAAAACATCCATCGTCAGGTTAGATATTCCAAAGTACACTACAGTCTTCTTATGTTAATCTTGACTGGACCAGAATAAATATTAAGAAATCAGATAACTCAAGATAATAAGGTTAAAAAACCTGTTTTAAAAAGTCATTGGGACTGCCAACGACTTCAACCTATCACTAGTATTCTATACATTGGTGTATGTCATTCAGAGGGTTAGAAGTATGAAAGAGATTTCAAGACTCAGACTCCATATTTTTCTAAGATTGTAGTATTATTTTAACAGCTGAGTGATGTGGTTTATGATGAAGAAGATCACACACAGGAGGAAATGGAGAAAATCAAATTCTCCATTAAACAACTGATCCGTAAACTTCACATCATCGAACCAGTGGACCATGTCATGTCTATAATTGGAAAAAAGTCAGTATTTCGTATAAAAGTACTTGGCATTTATGTGTGATTTAACTTATAATTCAAAAAAAGGGTACCTTCTTATCAATAATTTTTAAGAATGTGTAGGTATTACAAAATTGGCTGTTTGGTTAAAGCCACAAGGAAGAAAATTGCAATTTTTAGTATTGCAAATCGAATGAAAATGCAAAAAAAAATTACTAATTAAAAAGTTCTTTGAATCCAAATTTGAAAAACAAACTATTTGACAGTATGTAAATTGCCAGATTTTTTAAGTTGCCTTGTTTTGAAGGTACCCAGACACGCTAGAGGCATTTTACAAATCCCGACTCCCGGGGGAATGGGATCAGGATCGGGCAGGGAAGAGGATGAAGCTCCCCGTCCCAGAGACATGGGAAACACAGGTGTCCCTCAAAGGGAACAAAGCCTCTACTTGGGAGGACCTCATTGGTCAGTTATTGTCTCAGCTATTGATTTCATTGGTCTATTATTATCATTACTTCTAATTTCATTGGTCAGTTATTATCCTAACCAGTGATCTCACTGGTCAATTTTCATTCTTGATTCTGATAACATTACTTAGTTATTACATCCTGATGCTGATGAACAGTTTAATTTCTCTTTGTTTTACATTATTTGTAGTGAAAAATAAATGTTTCACATTTCATTAAACAATTTTTTTTATATAACAGATCACAAAAAGCTGCCATTCATGGCAATGTTGAGGAACTTAAGGAATCTGATAAAAGCTGGTATTTCCCAGAAACATCATCAACAGGTTCTTCGTCGACTCACTGATGAGGTATGAATTATGTTATTACCTAATCCACTGAATTTTGTTGTTTTATTATAAATTTAATATTTTCATCTATTCTGTATGTGTTTTCAGTTTTTCTTATCTTTTCAAACCGATCTATTGACTATCTATTGACCGGTCATAATGTGTACCGGCAACGTATTTCGGAAAAAAACGATCCGGGTTTCAAATTTAGTTGTTTGTAACACTGCACAGACATAGTAAACAATCATCTTATTCGGTCTTTCGACATTGGTTTTAAAAATTATGTGATTTCAATGGTCGGATATTTTATTTAATGGGAGTTACTTTTATTTAATACACTGTGGGACGTGGAGACTGGTCCTTCGGTTGAGACCTATCATCCGAGGTCCCGTGTCGCAGTAGGTGCACTGCTGGCACAAAAAGATCCCTCTCCACCGGCAAGTGGTGGCCACTGGTGGCGTCTCCATTTGAGTGAAATTTTTTTGAGAGGAATGTAAACAGTCGTCTATACAATCAATCTTTAATTGATATTAATGATGCACCATATCTAGGTATACATTTATCGATACAATATGGTACGGGAACCTTCTGTACTGAATATACGATTGTGAACACTTAATATACGGAAAATAAAATTAGGTTTTTACAATTATTTAATGCCTGAGCATTTTTTTCCCTTGGTGCACAGCTGTGTGTTCTATTGCCCTCGGCCGCTGGCCTCGGGCAATAGAACACACTGTTCCCTGCACCTCGGGAAAAATTTTTATTGACTGCTCAGGCATTAAATAATTGTATATTATTGTATCAGATATCAAGCCAAAGTGGAAAGAGGGGAAGGAACATATGTTAAAAAAATCTTTTTCCAACTGCATCCAGTGGAAAATAGAGGAAATATCCCCCCCCCCAAAAAAAAAAAACAAATAAACTAGGAAAATAATAAATGAATTTTCATTAAAATTTTAGACAGCAACATCACACCGTGAACGTGGATTTTGGTATAACACACTATATTAATAACTTGAAGTGTCAGGATGTGTGGGTTTTAAAATTTGAACCTGTCAATTTTATGGTCACCGTGTCAATGTTAAGGTCAAGACAAATATGCATATGGTAGCAAATATATATTGAAATTCACCTGATATACATGTATGTAGGACAAAACTTTCAAAACCATGATGTTTGAAGAGAATGTATATGGAAAATATCTGATATTAAAACTATGCCAGATATGCTGCCTATATGGAGAGAAAAATTTTTTATGATTATCTGATGTAAGGTCTTGCAATTTTTTTCAAATATTGAAAAAAAGCAACACATTCACCCGGTATGACACATTGGGTGTTTTTGTATTCTGTATGTACTGGCACAGTACTGCACGCTTTTTATGTACTTTTTATACCCCCGCTCCGAAGGAGAGGGGGGTATACTGTTTTACCCTTGTGTGTCTGTCTGTCTGTCCGTCTGTCTGTCTGTCCGTCTGTCTGTCTGTCCGTCCGTCTGTCTGTCCATCCGTAACAAATTTTCGTCGCAGTTTTCTCAGCAACTACTCATCGCAGAAGCTTGAAATTTTAACACAATCTTCTCTGAGGCATGCCATACGTTGGGATACATTTTTGTTCAAATCTGACGTCAACTTCCTGTTTGTCTGTGCGTCTGTCCATTTCATACATAACAAATTTTCGTCGCAGTTTTCTCAGCAACTACTCATCGCAGAAGCTTGAAATTTTAGTACAATTTTCTCTGAATGCCATAAAAATTTTTGTTCAAATCTGATGTCAACTTCCTGTTTGTCTGTGCATCGGACCGTTTCATACATAACAAATTTTCGTCGCAGTTTTCTCAGCAACTACTCATCACAGATGCTTGAAATTTAATTTTTCTCTGAGTCATGCCATATGTTGGGATACATTTTTGTTCAAATCAAACAACTTCCTGTTTGTCTGTGTGTCTGTCCATTTCATACATAACAAATTTTCGTCTCAGTTTTCTCAGCAACTACATCGCAGATGCTTGGTGCACTCTTTGTTGAGACATGTTATATAGTGGGATTCATGATGTTAATCTGATGTCAACTTCATATTTTTCTGTGCATTCGCCTGTAATTGAGCTTGTATATATATTAACATGGTAGTGTTTATTCACATCAGAGCGGGGGTATTACTAGTGAGCATTGGCTCACAGATTTCTTGTTTTTAATACAGAGACAAGTTGCCAATAGTAAGCAGTTTCCCTTCCGGTTCTTTTCTGCCTATGAAGTTCTAAGTGGACTTGAAAAAGAATATGAAACAACTCGTGAGTATAAAACATTCTGATTACCCATAATGTTGAATGTTTTATCTGGATTTTTGTAGGCAATTTTTTGAAACTTTGCATAGGTTAGTAAATAAAATGCTTTTGCCTTATACATGCACATTATTCATTGTATGTAAATTTACCATCAAAGTGTAAATGTTAATTAATTATGTAAAAAAGAAATACTGAAATTAATTTATGGACTAAAATGTATAAAATGCAGTAGAAAAAGTCCAGGAAAATGCGATCAGATTATTTTAAAATTCATCCCTAAAGTTTTAACTGCAATTCCCTTCTTGACTGTGTTTATATGAGTGATTATTATGCTTGAATTGACATGATTGAATTGCTGATGTTGATTTCTGATTTTAGAGAAGAAGCTTGTAGAGTTGGCTGAGATGGAAGCCTCAGGAATCCCTAGGTCTCAGGCTGCCCCCAGGGGAGGAAGAGGAAGGGGTCGGGGCCGAGGGCGTGGGGGAAAGGGAGATAACTGGTGGATCGAGAAGAAAAATAAACAAAAGGAAGAAAAAAGGAAACCGAAGTAATATTCCACATAAATAATTCTAATTCATGTTACTCTAAGCAGTCATTAAAGTGGGTTATTTAGTTTGATAAGTAAAGTGTATAAAAAAATTTATTAAAGATTATTCTTTCATAATAATATAACCGTATCTTTAAGTGATGAGGGGTTGCTTTAATTAACAGAGAGACAGCCTTTGACAAGGCAATCATCAATCGTTACAAGAAAGCTCTGGACACCGCAGTCAAGATAGCCACAGTCTACAATGTACAGCCAATTAGGGGCCGAACCATAGTACTGTCTGACTGTAGCGATAGAATGAGGGTCAACTGCACCGCGGCCAGGGGCTTGGGAAAACCTAGACAGGTAAGAAAAGGCATAAGTTTGTGGCTGTATTTGCCATCCATGCTTTATTTAATTCCTATACATTATATATAATTTTGAATTTCAATATACGAGTAAAATATAAAATTTATTGTGCGCTAAAGGATTTCTAAATATTATTTTTTTTGTGTGTTTAAATCTTTTACATAAGTACATGTAAACCGGAACGCGCGATTACGTAATGTCGAAGGGTCATTGGATTTTATATACACACTAGTACTACACATGTTCAGAAGACAGAAAGTTCAGCCAAATTATAATTTGATTAAACTATTGTTACCCCAGTAGTTGTTACCCGATTATTATCATTAGCACCTTCAAAGTTTGGCTTCTCGAATCATCTATCGCCTCGAAGTAAACAATGCAATCAAGCATGGCGATTGATTGATTAGGATCACCGTTTTATCTAGAATTTTCTGTCGAAGCATTGATTTAATATGATTTAAATGAGTACTTTTCTTTTAATTGAAAATAGAAATAAAATAAATTTTAACATTGTGCCACGTCCAAGTGATAGCAACACGTACCGCGGTAAACTTAACGAATGTTCACTGATATACGCTAATGTGTTTCCGTACTTGACTAACCAAAAAGTCAAATACGAGTGTGGATAAAAAAACAACAAAATATCACATTTATATATTTTACTGACAAGTACAAGCGCTAAAATTTGTTTGCGCCAAGCGTTTGTTTTCTCGTTTTACAATACAGTAAAATATCAGGATGTGACCGGTTTTACCGACTTTGAAATACCGGTGCTAAAATATTTAAAGAATTTGATCACACACATATCACTGGTATTCGAGTTATTGATATTCTAGATAACAAAGTTCAACAGAAGTGTACAATTTAAGAAGCTTTTACCTACCTACAATTTGATCCCACACATACTCTGTTTTTTACACGTCAGATGTTGGAGGTGGCTCTACTGATGGGACTGATGTGTAAATACTCGTGCGAGGAGTGTGAGTTTGTCACCTTCAAGGAAACCACCTGGGAACAAGCCAGTATACAGCCTGGAACCATTCTAGACAATCTAGACAACCTGCTCAAAAAGGTTAGAATTTTAATTGCTAGCTGTCTTCAATTATATGTTTCATTGTTTGAAAAGAATAAATGAAATTAAATCTGTCTAGAAATCAACACAAGTTACATATTTCTTATTTTTTTAAGCCAATTTTTGTTCTGATTATTGTGAAATGCTTTAAAACTAAAGGTATATAGTAAAGTTTTTGTAATTTATGACATTATTTTGGTAGATAAATTTCCCAGAAGTCAGTGGAAAGACAGAAAAAATGCCAAATGGATTCCCTGAGTCCATTCTGATGGAGAAACTCAGAGACAGAATACAGGTATGCATATTATATGTAAGATTCATTACTGATTTGACTGGTTTCCAGTAACCATTCTGTATCTTTTTGTACTTGCTATTTGACTCTGCTGTATAAAAATGCTTTATTTTCAAGTAAAAACTTTAAAAATGTAGTGAGATTATAGCATCATAATGTAGTAATCACTTTGTCCATCTGTCTATATTTTTCTGTCACTCCCCATCACTTTGTCTGTCTGCCTGTAATTATCTGTCATTTTTTACACTATCAAGACCTCAGTGGCTTTTCCAGGGTTTGTTCTGTAAAGAGTCCATGAAACTGATGTATAAAACAATAACTTATATTGAAGTAACATCACAATATCTACTCTGCTATAGGTGGATAACATCGTCATCCTTTCCGGAGGAGATCTTGCAGCGACTCAGCAGAAAATTCTCTCTAACTTCCTGAAGAAGTATCGACAGATTGTCAACCCTAACCTTCTCTATGTCAACATCTCCTTTGCAGGGAAAGGCTGTGGGTGAGTAGGCGCATTGTCTCCATCAGTGCTTCTTTATTTTGATTTCTGTTTCACTGAAAATGATTAATAAATGAGATGAGCAAATTAAGAAATACTATGAGACCTGACCACCCTGTAGATTTTGCTTAACATTTTATTTAAACTACAATTCTAAAGAATCATTTATATTTTGTGCAAAACAATTGATTTCAATATAAATACATGTTTGTCCATCCATGTAAATGGTAAATGATATATGTATCTCTATGTGGTTTACTTTCAGTTTCTCTCAGTCTATCAAACCTGAGCATGATAATGATATCTACATCTCTGGTTACAGTGATGCCATTCTCAGGTAAAGTTATCAAATCTCTGCACAAAAAAGTACAGGTAAACTTTGGTATCTTGAACATTTATATCTCAAATACCAGGGTACATGGATATGAAAAGTAGTTTGAGGTCCCGACTACTTACTTTTATATTTTCACCTTCATGTCTCATTTTGTGGAAAATCAAAAATCTGGTAAAAAATTCAGCCCCTATTATAAAGTTCAAGATATTAAGGTTTGACTGTACATTAAGGTATCCATTGTACAAATAGGCTGTAATTTTTGGTAAACTTCGGATTGATCTCGGTAGTTTACGGAATAAAATGCTTTTTCAGTTCGAGTCAATATCAAAGGCCAAAATTCGAATATTTTTGTTTCAATTGATAGATAATTAAAGAAAACAACAAGATGATAACATATTTGTTGTTTAAATACATTTAAATGTACATCTTTTAAAATAAAACGATGTCTCTGAGACTATAAAATTCAAGATGGCGGCGCCCATGAAAAGTCGGACAGGGAAGGAACGGTTCAAGAAAAGACATAATTTGACGTGCGCCTAGTTGCTTTAGAAGACTGTACTTGTGAAATAACCTTATTTGTGATTCCATGCATGTTTGTGAGGAAAGCTGTTATGGTATGACCCTAATTTTAACCAGTAAGAGACTAAGAGTTGTAATATGACTCGAAGGAGGGTCATCGAGTTTGATGTTCATTGCCTCAAATTGTGTTCAAAATGTCATTTCGGACCATTATTCTCTTGCAAGAGAGCAATTAAATGTGAGTGAAACTCGGGTTAGGTGGTACATACAGTGCGGAAATTGCTTGCAGTCGCCATCGATGTTCCCAAAAGCTGAGAAAATGCGAAAGGATGCAGAACTTCAGTGTCAATACTCAATACACAGATTGTAACAGGTAAGTATTTATATTTATATTTGTTTATGGAATTTATGTCATTGACAACTAGTATAAAATATAATTTAGGCATTTACAACTAGTATAAAACATTATTGGAGCTCAATTCCTCATCTAAATTTTCGTCTGAAACCATGACATTTTGGTCAAGGCATATAATTTATAAATAGGATTTACATGTTCATGCATCTAAATAATTGCATGTGATATAATTGTATCTATCCTTTTTGTAGCTATAATCTACAGTTCATTGTGGGAGACCCTCAGAAGATAAACAACTTGTCGTCAACATTAAATCTACAATTAATACATGAAAGGATTTTGAAGGTATGAACAGTTTTATTATATCATTTAGTAGATACATATATTTTAAATTTGGTGGCACTAAAATCAAATGTTTATTCGTCAATTTGCTCGGGAATCAGTGTAAGAAAAATATTTGACTACATACAGTAGACTACCCTGGGTATAGGTTATCATGTTGGAGGGAATAATCTCTGCTGAAAACTTTTAATGAATCACATGCACATTATTAATCAGTATGAAACAATCATCTGTAGTACAAATATTTTTCTCATTTTCAACAGGTGTTCAATGCTGAAAAATCAAAGAACTACGTGTATTTGTGTGTGCTGATTGGTAAAGTTTCACGAAGAGGAGTCTGGCAGAAACGATGGCACTTTCTCATCTAAAGCTGATCTATAGCTATGACAGAGATGATGAAAATAGATTTTAATTTATGTTTTCTCCCAAAACCAGTGATGGCAAACCTAGAGTGACTGGAACATCTTAAGTTCTACAAAATATTGTCCCAAAGTTGTGTGAATTTTTTGCTGCCACATAAATTTATCAATTGTGTCTAAACAAGTTGGTCTGTTTTATGGATCCTCTACAAGTATAACACATACCTTATGAGCTTATACTGTCAGAGTCCTTATAGTATCTACATTTATATCACAAGTACTATTTATTGTGTCATTATTCAAATCTTGAAATTTATTTTCTAAGTCATTCTGTATCAAATGTTTATCACTCTGCTTTGATACAATTTACTGTCACTATCAATTTTTTAACCTCAGTATTTCTGTTTAAAATTTTTTTTTATTCTTTTGTGTACATTTTTAAATTCTAGACATAATTATAAATTCACATTTGCAGAACTTCAAACCATTTTCATTTATATGAATCAATTTTATACATTGACTTATGAGATTCATTCATAATTTTTGACTCGCAAAAAAGAAAAAAACGTGTTCAAATAATTGAAGGGAAAAGTGTTTTGACTTTTCTAATGTATATTGTGTAATTATAAATATTTTCTCTTTCAAAATGTTAATGTTCCATGGTAAAAGCATGTTGCAAAAGACATTATTAACCTGAATGTTTATTTTCACAAAAAGACCATTTTGTAATTTTTCTAATAACACTCTGACCAGTATGTTTTATTATTTAATATTCTTTAATTTTATTTAAATATTACAATATAAAAGTAATTTTTGTGTCATTGTTATGGAATAAACTTCTTGGATACCAATTTATGTGATTTCCCTTAGATTTTAGTTTTCATCAAGAGTTATCTTCCTTAAATGAGTTGTTGCCCCTGATGACCCAATTTTTAGCTCACCTGAGCCGAAGGCTCAAGTGAGCTTTTCTGATCACATTTTGTCCGTCATCCTTCCGTCTGTCTAGCTGTCCGTCCGTCCGTCTGTCCGTCTGTAAACTTTTCACATTTTCGACTTCTTCTCAAGAACCACTGGGCCAATTTTGACCAAACTTGGTACAAAGCATCCTTGGAAGAAGGGGAATTGAAATTGTAAAAATGAAGGGACATATCCCCTCGCAAGGGGAGATAATCAAGAAAAGACAAAAATAGGGTAGGGTCATTAAAAAATCTTCTTCTCAAGAACCACTGGGCCAGCAAAGCTGAAACTTATGTGAAAGCATCCTAGGATAGTGTAGATATTAAATTGTTCAAATCATGACCCCCGGGTGGGAAATCAAAGTTTTACATAGAAATATATAGGAAAAATCTTTGAAAATCTTCTTCTCAAGAACTACTGGGCCAGAAAAGCTGAAACTTATGTGAAAGCATCCTAGGGTAGTGTAGATATTAAATTGTTCAAATCATACCCCCGGGGGAAGGGCGGGGCCACAGTGGGGAATCAAAGTTTTACATAGAAGTATATAGGAAAAATCTTTGAAAATCTTCTTCTCAAGAACTACTGGGCCAGAAAAGCTGAAACTTATGTGGAAGCATCCTAGGGTAGTGTAGATATTAAATTGTTCAAATCATGACCCCCGGGGGAAGGGCGGGGCCACAATGGGGAATCAAAGTTTTACATAGAAATATATATAAAAAATCTTTGAAAATCTTCTTCTCAAGAACTACTGGGCCAGAAAAGCTGAAACTTATGTGGAAGCATCCTGGGATAGTGTAGATTCTAAATTGTAAAAATCATGACTCCCGGGGGAAGGGTGGGGCCACAATGGGGAATCAAAGTTTTACATAGAAATATATAGGAAAAATCTTTGAAAATCTTCTTCTCAAGAACCACCGGGCCAGAAAAGTTGAAACTTATGTGGAAGCATTCTTGGGTAATGTAGATTTTAAATTGTTCAAATCATGACCCCCAGGGGAAGGGTGGAGCCACAATGGGGGGATCAAAGTTTTACATTAAAATATATAGGAAAAATCTTTGAAAATCTTCTTCTCAAGAACCACTGGGCCAGAAAAGCTGAAACTTATTTGCACATGGAAGGATCCTGGGGTAGTTGATTTCAAAATGTCTTAATTATGATCAGTGGGGTAGGGTGGGGATACATAATGTATTACAAGGGGGAAATCTGGTAAAGAACAGAATGGTCAAAGCTTCTCAGGTGAGCGATGTGGCCCATGGGCCTCTTGTTTATTTGTCATGACCCATACTTTGATTTTAGAACATTAAATCATAGGGTTTCCAGGCATAAAATTTTACCCATTTGTACAATGGATACCTTAATATCTTATTGTCATTGATTGAAGAGGTCAGTTGAAAGAAATTTTCATTGTGACAATTTAAAACATGTTCATGAAACACAGTTGTTTATGAGGAAGGCTATTTATAAGTAAATCACAAAGACTTTCAGCTTCCAAGCATCCAAGGAAATCATCATAAAATTATATAATTTATTTCCAGGTTCATAGCAGAGAGGGGAGAAGGGGGGCAGTTAATTCATGTGGAGAAAATTGACGAGGCTTTTAACCTGAAACCCCTGGCAGGGATAGCCCTGGAGAACTCAAAGACTGTCCCTGTCTCCAAACCAGAGAAACCCCTGGTGCTGCTTTCAGGAAAACCAAGGTACAGTGTTGTCAATGGCACTTACTATGAAATCACTAATTTTGTGAGATTTAATTTTTGGTGTTTTCATAGAATGAAGAGACCCATGAATTTAAATCTATGATGAGTGTGAAATGTCATGTATGCAGACCTGTTTACTCTTACGATTTCACCGTATTTTGTACGGATTTTTAGTCTAAAATACGTCTCACGTTTTGCCATTATGAAAATACGGAAATCGGAAATACATAAGTTTGGAATTTAGCAGTTTGTTTTTGTTATGATCTGTCTTAGTTTCACCCTTTTTATCGCTTAAAATAAGAGAAAGATTTCAAACACATAAGCGATGCCAGGCTGCCAAAACGCTGCTGTGGTATTATTAAATAACAAAAACTTTGTTATCAAACCATGTTTTTATAATAGTCAAAAAGCAGTTTTTCTCTTTTAACATATGTAATATTTATGGAAAGTGAAATCTTACTGGCAAATGCCAAATCTCACGGACAATTCTAATAAAAAATACTGAGAGACAGCGTTATGGGTAAACAGGTCTGTGTATGTTACTACTGTAGATCACTTATTTTTCGCGACACCTTATTTTCGCGAGATAGTCATTGACTCTTTATTAGCGAGACAAAATTTTCACGAATTGTGGTCATTGCTCTATATAATCTTACGGGATTCTATTATACGCGAGAATGAAATTTTCGCGAGAATACCTTCTTTAATAAATAATAAAGTTCTCGCAAATAAAAAGTGATTTACAGTATTCAACAGTTCTTCAACCATGAAATCAAATCCCAACAAATTATAGTTTTTCTGCAAGACACAAAAAATTGACCCTTAGAAAAAAAAAACATGATTTTGCAGTTAAGAGAGATGGTAGTTGTAAAATTCATGCATGGTAATGAAATCAGAAATAACTCAGAGCTTATATATAGGAAAGAAAGCTGTACCCTGTAATTTTAAGGAGATATTTTGATAGATCTACTTGATAAATGCTTTTAATTAAATTTCAGTTGGAGAAAGACGAGAGTGTTTATCTCCTCCACGTTCCGAGACATGCACGGAGAAAGAGATGTTCTGACTCGCTTTGTCTTCCCAGAACTGCGAGCACTTGGAAGGAAGCACTTCATTAACATACAGGAAGTGGATCTAAGGTGGGGGATCACAGAGGAGGAGAGTAACCGGTGAGTATTAATACAGGGGTCATGGAAAGGTCAAGGTCATAAAAAGAATATGAGTATAAATAACAGGTTTCAAAATCCAATTACACATATTGTGAATTTACTCATTTTATTTGGGGGGATAAATTTTTAAATGCTTTTGGGGGAAGTCTCTTTTTTTTTTTTATCTGCAAGTTAATTTATGAGATGATTTTTTTTTCTTCTTATATTACAGAGCAATTGAACTCTGTCTCTCAGAAGTGATGACTTGTGAGTTCTTCATGGGAATCCTGGGAAATCGCTATGGTTATGTCCCTGATAACTATAATGTACCCGATATGGAGGAATTTGATTGGCTTAAGACCTATCCACCTAATGCTTCAGTTACAGAGTTAGAGATGCACTTAGGTGCACTGTCCAACCCCAGCACACGCATGGGAAAAGCTTTCTTCTACATACGCGATGATAGCTTTGAAAGGTGAGTTTCAGAAAGTCACTCAAATATTTTATGCATATATGGATACATATATATATATCTGGTTTGTCTTGAGAAAAATTGGTAAATTGTTTTTGTACTGATTTTTGGGCGTGTAGTAATTGTCATTTCTGTTATTTACAGTTTAGTGGTTATGCCTATATATTTTTAAGTAAAAAATATAATTATGGATTTTTATTTTGTTCTGGTTTACATGTATTAATTAATATAAAATTCTGTTTTGTTCTTTGACAGGGACCTCCCAAAAGAGCTGCACTCTGAGTTTATGACGGAAAATCCCCAGGTCCGAGGTAAACTGGAAGATCTGAAGACTCAGGTGGAATTCAGTGGCTTCGAGGTCTACAAAGGGTGAGTCTTCATAAACCTAGAATAGTTAAAGAAGGATGCACAATGTGTGTTGGATATATTTTAGTTGTTCGAATAAAAATATTATGAATATTATGAAAAGGTTAACTGATCCATTAGATACCTGTATGTTTGACACAATTGATTTCTCTTTAACCACAGGTACCCCTGTCACTGGGGCGGAGTTATCGATGGGAAACCAATGGTAGCAGGCCTGGAGAAGTTTGCTGTGAGAGTCCTCAATAACCTGTGGAATGCCATTAAAAAGGCATACCCAGATGAGGTGAGATACTCTTTAACAAAAAAACAAAAAAGATGTGCATTTTATCAAGCATATATACTGATAAAATATTGAAATATGTGCTGTGTGCATGTTTTACTTAACTACAAGTTGTTTGTTTAACATTTTTCAAATGAATCAACTTTTATGATTTGACTTTGTGCAGGTCATTGTGTAATTTGAGTAAGCTATCTAATTTTTTAGCTCACCTGAGCCGGAGGCTCAAGTGAGCTTTTCTAATCACATTTTGTCCGGCGTCTGTCTGTCTGTCTGTAAACTTTTCACATTTTCGACTTCTTCTCAAGAACCGCTGGGCCAATTTCAACCAAACTTGCCACAAAGCATCCTTGGGTGAAGGGTATTCAAGTTTGTTGAAATGCAAGGGAAGATAATTGGGAATTAATGAAAATTTGGTGGTATGTTTTAAAAATCTTCTTCTCAAGAACCACTGTACCAGGAAAGATGAAACTTATGGGGAAACATCCTCAGGTAGTGTAGATTCAAGTTTGTTCAAATCATGACCCCCGGGGTAGGGTGGGGCCACAATGGCTGTCCAAAGTTTTACATAGACATATATAGGAAAATTCTTTAAAAATCTTCTTCTCAAGAATAGCAAGGCCATAATTGATCATATTTATATGAAAGCATCCTCAGGTAGTGTAGATTCAAGTTTGTTCAAATCATGACCCGGGGGTAGGGCGGGGCCACAATGGCCGACCAAAGTTTTACATAGACATATATAGGAAAATTCTTTAAAAATCTTCTTCTCAAGAATAGCAAAGCCATGATTGGTCATGGGACTACTTTTGGATTTAAACTTTTCAATAATAAACCAATTTTTACTTTTTCCTAGCCATAGCACTCAGGTGAGCGATGTGGCCCATGGGCCTGTTGTTCATCTTTATGATTTAACTTCAAGCTAAAAATGAAAATTTTAATGACTTATTGATATCAATTTATCAGGAGGCCATTTTGGATGAAAACATACATGTTGCTAAGCAACATGAGGCAGTGGTGGAGAGTCACAAGGAGAAATTTGTGGGAAGGAAGAAACTGATCAAGGAATGTGTGGCACACATCATAGAGAGAAAGTCCAACATCATCGCACTGAACGGCAAGGCCGGGACCGGGAAAACGGCACTTCTGGTAGGGATCCTACTGTACTATCTTACAGGGGATTTATTTCAATGCCCTTGCTTCTCCTATTTTAATTTGAAAAAAGAATATTATAATACTTGGGAAAATAAAGATAATATTGCATGCTTAAAATTAGAAAAAAATAAAGATTCTTTTTATATAAGCAATTAAAACTTGATTGATTCATCTTCAATGATAGTTTAAAGAAATAATCTGTGTTTGGATGTGCTTTCAGTCGGCAATTGTCCACAGCTACATAGAGAACCCACAGAGTGATGGCGCTCACTCGGTACTGGTTCACGTCGTGGGTGCCGCCCCTGGCTCCACAAACATTGTGGCGACCCTGAGGAGGTTGTGTTATGAGCTCAGGAGACAGTTTGCTGTGGACACTGAGATTCCAGAGGACTTCAAGTAATGACTTCTGTATTATCATAAGAAGGATAAGAAAAGGATTTCTCTGCTCTGAATGACTTTTTGAACCTATTTTTAGAAAAAGAAAGCCAAAGCAAATTTATTATTTGAAAACATTAATATTTTAAAGGCGATATGATGTTTATGCCTTCAAATTTTTTTCACAACTAAGAAATACTTTGAAGAAAAAGCTGTTTTGTTTTTTCTTTTCAAGCAAATTATGATAAAAAAAGTTTAAAATTTGGAAGAATTTTATTACATGAAGTTTGACTTTGTGACAAAAAATTCAAGTTTAAAATTTAAAAAAAATTATTGACTTTTAATAATAATTACATAATCTTGTGACAGAAATTTGACCCAGAAGTTTGGTGAGTTACTGGAAGAGGGTGCTGCTTCATGCTCCTCACCCTTGGTGATATTTATAGATGGCCTTGACATGATGGAAAACACCCACCAACCCTACAACTTAGAGTGGCTGCCTCAAAACTTATCAAAGGTGAGGAATTTACTACTGTACTTTCATAGAATGAAAAACAATAATCAGTAAAGATAAACAGCGTCCTACATAATTTAATTGTGTAAATACATAAAAAATTAGAATATACTAAAAAGGACTTAAGAAAGTTTACACTGTATTAGACAAAGTTTTTATATTGTACAACATCTGAATTAGACGAGTTCGCTGTATTTGTCTTAAATCTTAGCTTTAGTTAATAGATCATTCATCCTGGCATCTTTTGACTTCAGAATGTTGTGTTTGTGATGACAACATTGGATGGTGGAAAATGCCACAGATCACTAAAGAGACGACCTTTTACAGAGGTCATTGTGGGTGGCCTTGACATGTTTGACAAGGCTGAGGTTGTTAGGAACAATCTAGCAGTATACAGGAAAAAGCTGGATGAGTCTCCTTTCAAAAATCAGGTAAATTTTACAGCTTCCTAGGTATTGTCACAGTCAAAGAAGCATAAATTGACCAGCAAACTTTGTTTGGAAAAGAAGTGATAGTATCAGTTGGGATGCCCCTTTATCTTTGATTGACAGATAGTTTAGAATGAAAATGTTCATTGAAACACTGCTCTCCCATCTTATAGGGTTATAAAATCCTCCCATTTTAATGAATACAAAACAGTTTGGAAAAAGTTGGATGCTTTTCATTTCATACCCTCTACAGTGTTTACCAATTGAACATAAAATTACAGTAGATGAATCTAGTCCTTTTTAAAGAGAAAAAAGTAGTAAACCACAAATGAAAAATGAAGCGATGTGGCTAACTGTTAGTGTAATTTACTTATATAGATGAAGTTCTTGATGGGGAAGAAGGATGCTGGAAACCCGTTGTTCTTAAAGTTGGCTTGTGAGGAACTGAGGGTGTTTGGAAAATTTGAAATGGTTAGAGTGCTAAACCTCATGTCATTGTCTGTCTGTTAGCACAACATTTAAAGTTTCATATTCTTATACATACTGTACATGTATGTTAACCTAGTGAACAGAAATGCTATATTTTAGGGACACTGTTTATTGATCTGGGGAAAAAAAAACCTCAGGGGATTCTTCTCACAAATAACAAAATGAGAATGAATAGTAATTGACACAGATTTTTATGACTGATTGTAATTAACAGTGTTTTTTTTTTAATGCTTTCGTAGGTGACCAGTAAGTTAAAGTCCCTCCCTCAGACTGTCCCCCAGATGTTACAGGAAGTCCTCAGTCGCCTGGAGTCAGATCTGGGTCAGGAGGTCGTATCCTTGGCAATGTGCTTACTAGTCTGTAGCAGGGATGGTAAGACAGCCATTTTATTTTTGTCCCCCGCTTGAAAAGGTCATAAATAAGCAAATTCTGACTAAAACACTTACACGAGTCTATTGCAATGAAATTTTATATAACAACTCCCTGTGGCCTAATGAAGACCTCTATTCATTTTGAGGTCAAAAGGTCAAAGTTCAAGGTCGTAAATTTATACATTCTGTCTGTATGTAATACTATCATTTCCGGGCGATATTTCAAGAAGATTTTGAGCTTATGCAACGTAATTTTATACCAAAACTCCCTAGGACGTCTCTCGCCCCTCTCAAAGTGCCCCGCCCCGTTTGTTTTATTAGTATTTATAGTATTACATGTCGCTATTTTTAGCGCAGGGGCATGAGGGGAGTTATTGCGTATAAAACAGGTTCTCGGCGGACTTTATGTTCTTATTACATCTATTAGAACTGTTTAATAAAGGCTAAATAAATCAAACACCATGGATTGTGTAAAATTTTGAGAATACCGAACATGAAAACATGAATATATACATGTATGTGACTTCAATTCTGCATATACTTCACACCGTGTAAAGCGATTCCGTGGTGTAGTGGTTATGTCTCTCGCTTCAAATGTGAGAGGTCCCGGGATCGAATCTCGGTCGATCCTTTCTTTTTTTTTTTCTTTTTTTTTAAATTTTTTTTTTTTTTTTTTTTACTAAATGATAGTATTCAGCATGTGAAATGAAAAATTTATGAGGTTATAAAATCATCATTTCAGTGTGATAAACATTCCATATAAAAAATCTTCTATACACATAATAAAGAATAAGCAATCAAATCTTTATATGCATATTGACAAACATGTATTTTATTTCCTTCAGTATACATGTATACATTTAATAATTCTACAAATTCAGTCACAAGCGGGGGACGCTCTGAATTAGCTTGTAATTCTTTATATTAGAGTCTATGGAAAAGAAATATATTAATGTGCAAATCTTTAAAAGGCTCTGAGCAGACACTCCATAAACCAATGAATTATAACTATGATATGTATCTATTTTAGGGTTGATGCCAGAGGAACTCCATGATCTTCTGAGTCTCCACGATCTGTTAGACACCACTAACTACACCGCAGACACTGTCTATAACATTCTCCTGTCCCCAGACAAAATGATGCCCACCGCGGCGTTCTCCCACCTGTGTAGATCTCTACAGACTTTCCTGAATCCACACGAAAACACGTAATTATTACAAACACAATTAAGTGAATTTTAAATTCTGAGAGTAGAAAAATATGTTGATATGAAGATATTGACTTTTAACATCGTTAGAATGTTAAAATATTTGTAGAACCATTTAAGGGGGGCGACTGTAGTTTTCTTTGCTCAATATTTCGCACATCATAGTAAAATGATGCGTATTTACTGTTTTAAAGCAATTTTTTTAAATTGATTAATAAAATTTTTAAAAATTAAGAAATTACAGGTTTAAAAATGTAGTTACAATTTTATATAACTAAATTTATAACAGATTTTGCAACTGATAGGTAGGTTGACCTTGTTCGAGTGTTTTGACGTTATGATAAACTGAAACTCTTAAAGATAGGGGTAATAAAAATGTTATCAAATAAAAAGTAATAGACACATGCTCTTGAAATTCAAAAGATAGAAATGTGAGAATCTCTTCATTACTCTTATCTATTTTTCATATAATACCTTTGAGCCTTTCATAATTTGTAGCACTCAATAAAAACAGGAAAATTCGTTAATTTTTGCCCCCTCTGGTAACAAGACGGTAGAATTTTGTGTTTCTTACACATAATGTACAATATAGTATTATAATTAATTATATATTATAGTTCGAACAAAAACTCTATTGTAGTATTTGTATAATTTGGTTTAAAGTGCTAAAAATTGGCACTTTCCTATATAATTCTATAGTAAATGTACCTATATTTTGAGACGGTCCATTAAAAATACCTGGACGTTAGATTTCGCTCAAACTTTACCTGTACACTAAAATTAATGTAAGTTATATATGGTATAAAAATGAATAGTTTTGCAATTGTAGTTTTCACGCAATAAAACCCCACTCGGCCCCCTTAAAATTCTGAAAAAAACTTTCTGTTTAATTACTATTAACAGTAACATGTAATTATTTTAAAATATGGTACCATGATTGAGAACTTTTGTCTTTACATACATCTTAGTAAAATCCCCCATTACTTTGACAGAAACACCTGTTTGTCCCTCGCGCACCTTGATGTAGCGGCAGCTGTTAGATCTCGTTACATGAAGAGTTCCCATGACAAAGAGTCCGGATTACACCGGCTGATGGCCGGATACTTCCTCCAGCTGGTAGATCCGGATCACGATGGATCGTACAATGGAAACAGCATCAGGGGATTCTCAGAACTACCTTATCACCTGGTATAAATTGTTTAAAGGAGTTTTTACGGACATTTTATTGACTTCATCCACTGTTAATTATGTTCTATTCACAAGAATAACGTTTTCATGAAATAACTTGAGACTGTCTGCTTCCAAAATGTAAATTCTCATATATATTTCTATAATTAAGATTTTATTGAGCAGTGACCAAAATTCATGGAAATTTTGCCTTGTTTATCAATACCAAATATCAATCTTATAAAAATAAGATGTCACAAAAATTAATAGCATACTTGTAAAAATAACATGTCACAAAAATAGTGTGATTTCCTATGGACATTGTATTGATTTCCTATTTATACAGGCTTATGGAGGGGAGTTCAAGGTTCTTGTGAAGGTGCTGTGTAGTTTGGAATTTATCAGTAACAAATGTCGGCTTGGTCTGGGAAAGATTCTGTTGGAAGATTACCAAGAGAAAGGTGAGGCTATAGGACCAGTATCAGATTTCCTGTTAGTGTGGTCTAGCTTGTGTATGGACTTATGTAAGATCGTGGGGATGGAAAATATATGTATATAAATACAAAACATAACCTATGATAACCTATGATGACTTTTGAAATTATTTTAGAGAATAATTTTTGTAACATTTATTTTTGACAGCAGGTATTGAAAGTAAAATTTGATACTAGAATATAATTTTCGTATAAATAATTCTTGTGTAGAATTCACCAACAGAACAATGGAGCGTGACCAGCAGAAAGTGATGGGACTTCATTGTTACCAGGAATACAAGATGTTTGTGTCTCGCAACATCCACCTTTTGAATGAGTAGGTGGTAATCTGGTCTCTCTTTTCTTGCAGCCAGTTTATAAATTAAGCCACTGGATTTTGTTTTAGATATTTGACTCCTCTTAAATATGTGGTAAAATCTGGCTATTTGCTGATTAATACATTGAAAATTCCATAGTCTGCATATACATGTACAACAAAGAAATCTGTGACAGACTCACACATATTTTCAATCAGGTATCCATCACTGACGTGGCAGCAGGCCATAAATGACATCATGGACAGCGAGCCTTACAAGGACGGCACCAAAACACTGGACTCGGCCAAACACCAGTCCGAGACGTACTTCAGGTGGTCTAACCGCCCGCAAACCGAGGATCCTAATTACCTCACCCTCAGCAACCTACCACAGGTAGCACAGAGTTAACTCAGTCTAATAAATTGTCAGAAGAAATATGTATTTTCTTGTCATTTGTAAAATTCTTAATTAGCATAAGCTTGTCCTTGACACCCTGTCTTAGAAAAGTTAAAAACATTGCATCATTTTCAACCTGCCATCAATATTTGTTACACCTTTCATTGATCATTTTGTGATGAGCAGCACTTAAATATATTTCACTGTAAAAAAGTTATTGTTTTGCAATCTGATTCAGACAATTCATGAAGACTGCCTTTCATAGTAAGTCTTTCTCTTGTAGCCTGTGACCTGTGTAGCCATTAGTAAGGATAATGCTTTCTTTGTTTGTGGAGGCCTTGATTGCGTTGTTCATCTTCATGATTTGGAGACAGGAAAGGTAAACCATTCAAACACTCCATATTTGTTTCATTTCACATGTTTTTAAATTGTGATTCGTTTTTATAAATGTATCTCTCTGATGTACCACAGGAAGTAAGAAGTTTCCATGGACACGCTGATGTCATCACTGACGTCTGCTTTGCTGGGAGGTCACATGTCTGCAGTGCCTCTCTTGACAACAACATCAGTGTGTGGCACCTAGATGATGGACACAGGTCAGTGATGCTGTCTCTTTTGTGCAAAGTTACCTGCACTTAATTTTGAAATCTAAAATGTTGGCTTTTAATTTCTAGTCTTAAGACATTTTTTTTTACTATAGAACGCATGAGTTTTTATCATGGAAAAATTATCATATTTTTCCCAAAAAGGTTGTTCAGTGGAATTAATGAAGACAAATTAATGAAGACAAGAATTTTGTACCACAAAATTGGAGTTCTTTGTTTATAAGCAATCTTGGCATCCTAAAAGCCACTTTTCAAAATGAATTAGAATTTAAATCAATTAAATATAAGCCCACAAAAGAGAGAAGCAGGAGATATAGCTTTCCACTACTCAGTTAGTGAGCCCATTTGACTGTTATGAATGTCATAAAATGACAATTTTAAAACTTAATTTCAGGATACACATATTAAAGGGACACAAGAGAAGGGTCCAATCTATTGCCTCTGATGTGTCCGGCAAAACTCTGGCTTCAGCATCATGGGATTGCACCGTCAAAGTGTGGAACGTCATGAAAGGGGAGTGTGTGTGTGACCTTAAAGTGGGCAGGTAAGGTCAAACATTCACTGATAGACAGCATATTACACTGTCAGACAAAATTCACTGATAGACAGTCATGTAGTTCTACTAGGGTTTGAATATATCAATATTTTAAAATTTCAAGGAGTTTTTAAAGTGTTTCTCACAGTGAATTGTTAAGAACATGTATCATAGTTTTCTGGGTTGATAAGAAAAGGAGTCAAATACATTGAATCATGCTTACAGCAAAAACACTAACCTTTCCATTCTCTAAGTGTGAGTCTAATGTACAACCCTGTAAATGATATATCATTTTACCAATATCTAAGTGTGAGTCTAATTTACAGCCCTCTAAATGCTGTATCATTGTGAGTCTAACGTACAGCCCTGTAAATGCTGTATCCCTGTGAGTCTAATTTACAGCCCTGTAAATGCTGTATCATTGTGAGTCTAATTTACAGCCCTGTAAATGCTGTATCATTTCACCAATTTCTAAGTCTGAGTCTAATTTACAGCCCTGTAAATGCTGTATCGTTTCACCCTGAGGGACAGCTGATTGTGACTGGAATGTGGGACTCCACCCTCAAAATCTGGGATGTCTTCCACAAAACAAGGAGAGCAGTAAGTATATGTTTGTACAGGATTTATGTATTTTGATAATAGAAGGGGGAGGGTGTAAAGAAGTTCTTTATGTAAAGAAAGAAAATTTTGCCATTTGGTATAATTCTTAGACAACTGCAGTATTAGAATTCTATAGTGTTATGTACACCAAGTTTAAAAGAGTTAGACTTGACCTAAAACTTTATCCCAATATTATCTAAATTAAAATGATAATGTCATAATACCTACAAAAAGATACAGTGGTAAAGAGAACACGAGCAACTCTTCAGTTTCATACAAGGGGAAAGCAGTGTCATACTGTAAATCACTTTTTATTCGCGAGAACTTTATTTTCGCGTAATTACACGAGAGAGTATGCTCGCGAAAATTGAATTCTCGCGCATAATAGTATTCCTTAAGATTATATAGAACAATAACCAGAATTCGTGAAAATTTTGTCTCGCTAATTAAGAGTCAATGACTATCTCGCGAAAATAAGGTGTCGCGAAATTTAAGTGATCTACAGTATTTAAATTTTTAATGTATAAATTCTTAGGTACTGAGGGGCCACAACTCCTCTGTCCGAGATGTGGCATATTCTCCCTGTGGCCGTTATATTGCCTCAGCAGCGTTGGATGGTGACGTCAAATTGTGGGAGTCACAGAAAGGAACTCAGGTAAGGCGAGGGTAGTGTAATGTAGATCTATAATTATAATTACTTATAGCATTGTATGTACAAATTAATAGGAGCAGAGTTCCTTTGATTTAGACACTGTTGAGTTTTGACATGTTTTTGGTTCTTTAACAGGTGGGAAATGTACGAGGGCACTCTCTGCCAATCAACAAGCTTACATTCTCTCCGACGGGAAGAAATCTGATCACAGTCAGTGATGATCATAAAATCAAGGTAACATTTTACCTAGTATCAGATCAATTCATGATTCAAATTGTATAACTTACAACAATGGCAAAGGTTACTATTGATCACAAGAGCAAGGTATATAGTTTTGATTTTAAATACATAAATAGCTGATCTATCTCAGACTAAAATAACAACTACTGATATACTTGTACATGTATTTAAAATTCAGTGAATCAGTTTCTATGGTCAACACATGTATATTCAATCAAATAAGAGTTCACCACAAACTACAGATTTTGAGTCCATTCTATTTGCATTTGTGGAGATAGAATTTACTCAAAACCTGTGGCTTACTAAGATGATTAGAATTTTAATATTTTATGATAATCTGCTGATTAGGTGTGGTCAGGACACATGGGTAAGCCCCTTCAATGTCTGGGGACAGAGAATGATGGACCAGTGAAGTCGGTGGCCCTCTCACCTGACGGGGAAACCCTAGCTGTGGGGTACCACGAGGGGTTCATTCGATTTTATGACGTTGCTACAGGTATCAGTCATTATAAGTTCTGTCTTATTGATTTTACTCTGTAGGCTTACGTACTAATGTTACGTGACTGATATGACAATCTACTGACATATTTTCAGGGTCCCTGATGAACAGTTCTAACCCCCACTCAGCAGCAGTACGCCGATTGTCCTTTAGTCCGTGTGGAAATTATCTGGTCTCAGCGTCTGCAGACTGCATTGCAACTGTAATAATTACAGCTATTATCTTTTCTAAAAGCACTTATTTGACAATAATGCTTCTTGATTTGAAATTTAAAAAGATTTTTGTTGAGTTTCCATTTTCAAGTGATCAGATTGTTGCAGTATCTGTGAATACTTCCTGATAGTTGCCTTTTTGGTCCATTTTCAGGTGTTCAGTATGCCAGGGAGTGTAGTGGCCACAATGGTAGCTGGCAGCCCCCTCATGTGTGTGACAGTCTCCAAACATTATATTGCTGTTGGAACTGAGGACAACCAGTGCCTGGTGTATCCCAGTGTCAGCAGTAAAACTAAGGGGTGAGTACATGTATCAAACGAGGGAGGGGGGATCAAACAATATAGTCAATAATTAATGTAAACATGGGGACACTGAGCAACACATGGAAGGATCAAACTTTATAGTACAATAATGTAAAGAAGGGGGGGGGGGTGTGAGGGGTGTGATGATTTAAACCAGAAGACACATACTTTGTTTGAGTTTGTTACCACTTCTTTGAGGAGTTATAACTGTTGTTTCAGTAGGATTGTTTAAATTTTAAGGGATACAAACTTTTTTCGAGATATTATTCTTGATGATTCTCTAGAAGACTCTGTGATAGAAATAAATATGTCAGTACCTGATACATGTATATATCTTTCACTGCCACACTATATATAATTTTAATTAAGCTACCCTGATATTTGTAGAGGACGATTGAAAGAGATGTTGACCTTACGGGGTCAGACTGGACCAATCACAAGCTGTACATTTAATTCCGATGTCTCCAAACTGGCCACTGCCAGCAGAGATGCTGTGAGTTTATCTTAGTAATCTAATTGCAATTTAAGAAATTTTCTTTTTATTTATTTGAAAATCAAAGAATAATTCATTGTTTTGTACAGTATAGTTAATCCATTCAATATGAAGAAATAAGTTTACAAATAAATTATCAAGTAGAGATGAAGTACCTATTTAGTTACGGTCTTTTGTTTACATATGAATGTATTTTTTTTTCCCTACAGTCGGTGTATATTTGGGATGTACTGGGCTGTCTCCTTGACCCCACTGACCCCGCCCCCGTCCAGAAACTTCATGCCTGTCACTCGGACTGGATCACAGATTGTCAGTGGTCAAACATCGGAGATTACCTTGTATGTAACCAAGGGTTTTAAATAATAGATCAAAAAATGTATCCCAGCTATGATAGCTGTGAGTGGCTGCAGTATGCTTTTAATTTTCCAATTACAATGTATTAGATCTGGGAATCAAATAAATTACACAGCCACCCTTGGTGATTTTTGTAACCAAAAAAAAAGGGTTAATAAAAATAAATTAGCTTTGTAATTATTTCATACCTTAATTTTCTTGATACATACTGTATAGCAGGTTAAAATCGCGGTCGGAAAAGATCGCGATTTGTTCAATTTTCGACAAATCGCGGTCGTTTGAATTCGCGGAAAGGAAAAATCATACATTTTTTTAACAGTACCTGCAAGCATTTTTCTTTAGGTATTTATTGTGTAGACTGATATTTCCTATCGTCTCTATCTTCCCAAAGTCTGTATATCAGACAGACAAGGCAAGTCTATATATTGTGTCGATTTTGAGCTCGATTGAATTACGAAACACTGGACTGATCCTGATTTGAAGTCAACACAATGTTACGCATTCAGATTTAATTATTTTAATTTTCGAGTCCAAATCAAAAAAAAAAATTGTACCGTAATCAAATTTTTAATTTTTTAAAATCAAATAATTGCCTTTACCCTGTTTAATACGTAAGTGCCTTGATTAAATGTAATGACCGAATGATACGCAATGGTGAATATTAAACAAGTATGTTTTATTAGATAATTACATCGCATGTCTACAGCTGTACTAGGTGGCAAAATAAATTATTAGCTATAGAAATCTATTTAACTTTAATAAGCTTTAAAAACATCAACAACAACTATGAGTTTGTAATTAATCCATATACCCCCATAATTATAAAGACAGTCTACATCTCGAATATATCAATTACTGTCTTTGTGCTTGTACGGAAAGATAATTAAATAGATTTAAAGAATCTTATCACAGGTAACAGTAAAATTTCAGTTTATCCTAATACTAGTAAATCTTTTTAAAGAATTATTCACTGTATGTTGAATTCGCGGAATTTCTTTTTCCGCGAATATAGCGAATATTAACTCCGCGAGTTAATTTCCTGCTGTACAGTATACTTAAAATGATTTTTGTAGCAACTGAGTGGTTAAGTTTTAGCATTGCCCCCTTCCCCCTGAAAATAAAATGATAACAGCTTTACTGGAAAACTTTCTCTGTTGTTCATGTCCTAATCATTCATTTATGATTAATTTCTTTTTTTCTCTACAGGTTACAGGATCTGTAGATTTCAATCTCAAAGTTTGGGACGTGAAAACGGGGGAAGAAAAGTTCAAACTGACAGGTCACATGGCATCCATCACCTCTGTTAGATTCAGTGTAAGTCTTTACACTAACCAATCACCACCTTTGTTAGATTCAGCGTAAGTTTTAACATTAACCAATCACCAAATTTGTTAGATTCAGCATAAGTCTTAAACACTAACCAATGACCACCTCTGTTAGATTCAGTGTAAGTCTTTACACTAACCAATCACTATGTCTGTTAAATTCAGTGCAAGTCTTATTTCTAACCAATCACCACTTCTGTTAAATTCAGTACAAATCTTTAGTACATGAACAAACCATCACCTCTGTTAAGTTCAGGATAAGTCATTATAAGTAAAAATAAAATAATCGTCTTGGAAGTTCATTAAGTCGTATAATGGATGTAGAGCTGTATAACATGTCAATTATTTGTTGTAATTTGGTTTTTAGTAATGTATAACTATATAATGTCATTTTCTTAAGCTGTATAACGTGATTTCATCTGTTGTAGTATGGTTGCATTGTCTCGGCCTGCAGTGATGGCTCAGTCAAAGTGTGGTCACAGAAAGGTACAGAAATTACCACCCTACACGGACACACCCAGTGTGCTAATGACTGTGCCCTAGTGGTCAAGGTGTCAGAATCCTCAGAAGTGGATGAGGGTCAGTGGTTTTTTTTTCTTGCAATTTTATCCATAAGCTGCTGTTAAAGATTGTCAATTTTGTAATCATGTGGTATGATGTTTGACCAGATAACTCACACCTATGGTATTTACCTGTATTATGAATGTTGTCAGTGACCAGGTGATTTTTATTGTAGAGGAGGAAGTGGTCAGCGATTGGTCAGCTGAACCAAAAGAAACCAAGCCAAGCAAGAAGAAACCCAAAATAGACATGGAAGATGTACTGGTGGCCAGCTGTTCTGATGACGGCACCGTCAGACTCTGGAATCCACTACAGGTCTGATTTATAGTCTTATATCATTACAGTGCAAGAATAAACTTTATAAATGTAACAGAAACAGGTTTTGTCTCCACTTGGGATTGAACCTGTGACTTATAGATTGCCAGTCCTAATCTGTACCCATTGAGCTAAAGGGTTAATCCACTAGTCCAAGCTAGTAGGGTGTTGTATATCTTGCACCACTAAACATAAATGTCTGATTGACTGGTTAATATAAACTGATATTTCAATATTTAGCCACTTGCTGCTTAGTCTGTTGTATGGTTCAAGCTTAAAACTTGACTTTTCCCGTTATAGGCAAACGAGCTGGCTAACTTAACTGGTCATGATGACCGAATCCTAAGTGTGGCCTCTGATTCCCATGGTAACCTGTGTACCAGTTCACTGGATAAATCCATCAGACTGTGGAAGCCAACTCTCAGTTCGGAGACGGCGACCAGTTGTCATGACGCTCCTGTGACCTTCACCTCTGTCTCCAGTGACGGTGACAGTCTACTGACAGGAAGCAGGTCGGGGAATTTTTCTGTCATGTGACTGAGTTACTATCTGCCTTAGAGAGTAATTTGCAGGAAAAAGAAATGGTCATTTAATTGCTAAAGAAAGTAACATTTTTAGAATAATGAATTTCAAAATAATATATTTAAGAATATGGTATTTCATTGAAAGTCACTCAAATATTTTTAAAGATGGTATTTTATTGGGAAAAAAATTGATTTCTTAAGAATTGATAATAAACACATTCCAAAAAGAAAGATAAGTAATGTAAAACAGTTTTAATTTGAAAGACTTCACAGCAATTAAGATATTTTGTTAGACCCTGAATAGCCATTATCTTTATATGCACTGGCATTTCTGAAGCACCTAAGCACCTACTGTAACAGTATGATTTAATTATTGTGTTGTGATTTACAGGGATGGATATGTTAAGTTGTGGAGACTTCACCCTGACACGGGTGACACACAACTGGTACAGTCACTGAAGGTAAGTAGGTTCTGATTTATACTTGGACCACTAGGAGCTGACTGTGTTACTACAGGAAAAATATCTTTGTTCATATATAATCTGCATTTATAACACACTTAAAATTATTTATTAAAAATTAATAAATGATATGGACATAAAACTTCTTTTTAGCTCACCTGAGCCGAAGGCTCCAGTGAGCTTTTCTGATCAAAATTTGTCTGTTGTCTACAAGTTTAGTTTAATTTTCACATTTTCATCTTTACATGTACATTGAATTTTATAAACTTGCCACAAAGTATCCTTAGGTGAAGGGGATTATATATGTTCTTATAACCACGCCCTTTTCCAAGGGGAGATAATTATGAATTAGTGAAAAATTAATGGCATTTTTAAAAAATTTTCTTCTCAAGAACCACTGGGCCAAAGATGAAACTCATGTGGAAGCATCCTCAGGTAGTGTAGATTCAAGTTTGTTCAAATCATGACCCCGGGGGTAGGGCGAGGCCACAATGGTCGATCAAAGTTTTACATAGGAGTATATAGGGAAAATCTTTAAAAATCTTCTTCTCAAGAACCACTGGGCCAGGAAAGATGAACCTCATGTGGAAGCATCCTCAGGTAGTGTAGATTCAAGTTTATACAAATCATGACCCCCAGGGGTAGGATGGGGCCACAATGGCTGATCAAAGTTTTACATAGGAATTTATAGGAAAATCGTCTTCTCAAGTACTTCAAAGCAGTGATTAGTGATAGTATAGGAAGAAAATGTTTTTAAAAAATCCTTTTATCAAGAACAGCAAAGTCATATGCTGTATTAATATGAAGGCTGTAAATTTATTACAACTGAGTAAACTTTTCATTTTTGATCTGATTTGTGTTTTTCAATTTGCTCATTTGAATGTGGCCCTTGGGCCTCTTGTTAAGTTTTTCATCTTCTTTAAGGTAATCTACAAGTTTAGTTTGTTTTCTCCTGTACATTTTACATGTGCATTGAATTTTATAAGTTTGTACATTTAATATGGTAGATGTTGAATCTTTCCTCATAACACTGATTATATGACCTTACAGGTGCATGCTAAGTCAGTGAACACTGGCTGTTTTGTGGGGCACGACGGTAAGAAGTTTGTAACAGGAGGGGACGATGAAATGTTCTATGAGTGGAAATGTCAGGGAGGCCAAGGGGGAGCCGCCACATTGTAAGTCATTGTAGTCACAGAACAGTAGGAAAATACCTGACAATACTCTAAACTACTTCACCATAGCTGTTAAGACCAATAAGATTTTTTTTCAATTTTCTTGCTCCTTTTTTATAACTGTAAATTTATTACAGCTGAGTATCCATTTTTAATCTGTTTTTCTTTCATAGAATTTGAATGTATACTACATTATTAATTATTTAGGGTTATGGAAACTATGATTATCAATATGCTACATCACTTTGAGGGTCTTGCCTCTTGCTATGCATCGGCAATAAAATTTAAATTATTATTTGATTTGTGCATTGTCCTGTTCCCATACAGACTGTGATTTTGATTTCCAGAATGAGGAAGGTGAACAGATATAAGATGAAATCTCCAGTGACGTGCGTCGTGTGGCACAAGGCTTCCAAGGCTAGCAGTGGTCAGGTAGTGGTCAGTGCAGAGTGGGACCGAGCCAGGGTGACCGTCATCAACACTGACCAGAAATCTCCACTGAAAACCATAGAGCTCGGGTAAGAAAACTGAGATGTGTGCATGCTAAGTAATAATCTTGATTCATTTGAGAATTACTGCATAAGTGGAAATTTTAGGGAGAGGCAAATTTAGCAATTTCTCCATAAAAATTGGTATTTTATTTTTAGCGATAAGTAATTTTAGCATTTTTAAATGCTCACTTAAGAAGCTATTACAAAAAAAATGCAATTGATTTTTAGTGATCTTTGCAATCTTGCTAATAATGCCAAAATTAAATCCTTGCTAAAAATTCTATTTATACGATATATGAGCTGAAGATACATGTATATACAGCTTGGGGTACATCATTATGTTATATTTAGGTCTGTGGACAGTGGAAGTTGGGTAATGAACATGATGTTCCAGGGTCAGGAACTAACAGTCATGATGTCGGACTCTATGGTGCAGGTCCTCCAATTAACTGGCTCACTCTCACCCAAGGTAATGCCAGTCACCAGATTGTATTTGCTGACAAGGTCATTATACATTGTATTGACCACAGAACTTACAAAATGGTGACTTTAAATGAGACTGCTGATATTCTTAATTCATCATATTGTTTGTCAGTAACTTGCCTTGTTTTAGAAATTGTTCATACGTAGAGCCAAGGTAAGGGTGGTACTTTGTCATATTTCTCTATACCGGTACTTTTTCAGCATGAATTTCTCTGACATATGACCTTTATGTCAAAAATGGCTACTAATCAGGAAAATTTGCACTCGGTAGCCAATCTTAAAGTAATCATTTTTTTTCTTGATATGAACTTTATTGATGCTTTCTTTAAATTAACAAGCATTCTGAAAGTATTGCATAAGCAATACAAGTCCCCTACTGGGTTCCCCTTTTTCTTTAGGATGTCATTTTATGATATGCAAAATTATGACCAAGGTAAAACTGCTTGATGTTAAAATTTTGAGGTTGTGCATCCCTTTAACCAAAATAAAATAATCCAATTCATACAAAGACTAAAATTCATCTCATTTTTTCAACGTCTTTTTCTCGCTTCATGTTTAACAAGTTAAACTTCGGAATTTAGCACAGCACGAACCCGATCTTAAAACATTATGAAAAATTAAAAATGCCGTAATTCTGTCAAAAATCAGTGAAGCGAAACAACATTCAAATTTGATCTGTAACTCATCAAGACACACTCACATACCAAAATTTAGCTCAATATCTGCAAGCATCTAGAAAAAAAGTACGGAAAACCAAGTAGGACAGACTGACAGACAGACATAGCCGTCACATGGGGACAGACAGACGCACCAATGGACAGACGCAGAGGAAACATAGTCCCCTCCGGTTTCACTGGTAGGGGACTAATAATACTTTTTTGACACAGGCATGGTTATTTTTCTACAGGAAGAAAAAAAGGAGGACTCAAATTGTTTAATTTTTCAATCGTATATTTATGACTTGTTAGAAAATTTCAGTGTAATTTGATTTTTTTCTGTTTTTTAAGGGAACTTGTGAGTTGAGTGTCACCAAGAAAAATGACATTAAATGTGTGGCAGACATAAAACAGAAAGTACCAGAACATAAACTAGGACTGAATATGATTTTGTGTGGGGCAGTCCTGGATAAAGAGGTGAAATTGTCAGGCATCACAGAAAAGCCTCGTCTTCTGGGAGATTGCAAGGGGCAACTGACCATTCTGTTCAGGGATTGTAAGCCTGAATCATTGAAGGTGAGTTATATTTGTAAAGGTCAACTGACCATTCTGTTCAGGGATTGTAAGCCTGAACCATTGAAGATGAGTTATATCTGTAAGAGGCAACTGTCCATTCTATTTAGGGATTGTAAGCCTGAATCATTAAAAGTGAATTATGTCCACACAGTAATAAATCTGAATTGTATCAACAGAATGAAAACTAGTTCTAATTGTAACGGGGACCGTTACAGATGTTCCCCAAACGCTCCCCAACTCCCTTTTTGTGCACATTTCCTTTAAAACTTTTTTAAATATGCTTAGTATCGCAGGATTTCATTGAAGAATTTTAAAAGCTACAATGATATCAACTTTTTGTCATTTAACGCATGTATATGCACGTGCAAGGTGATCATGGCATGTTGTCTAAACCATAAACATATCTTTATATTCCAAAAATCAATAAAAAGTCATAAAAATATAAATGTTATCGTTTTTCAAACATATTGTTCATTTTACACATTGCGTGTGGGCAAGTGCATGCAAGCACGTCCTTGCATTCAATTTTGATAGCAGTATCATGTAGGAATCCATAATACCTATTCATATTCTAAACGTTGTCCTGTTTTGTTGAGAAACAAGAAAGATATAGGCATGTAAAGTTTTAGCCAATCAGATTGCACCACACGTGGATTTACATGCTTTCATGATAATTCTTATATATCATTTTGTAGATCTTCATAATGTGTTACTAAATTCAAAATTTCAAAGGATTATGACGTAAAACAAGAAAGATATTGAGACTTTAGTTTCAGCCATTCAGAGCAAAGCGCACGTGCATGCGCGTAAGATCTTGCAATTTTGACCATATCATCTTGTCTATGCTACTAATTTATTCATGCATTGTGAGTTTCAAAAAATTCCATCGAGAAATAGAAAAGTTACGGCTTCATCCATTATATTGGTAATTTCTCATGTTGCACGTGCGCGCTCTTGCCAGCACACGCGCATGTACGTGCTTTCATGAAAATTGTTATATATCATGTTGTAGATATTCATAATTAATACTAAGTTCAAAATTGCAAAAGGATTATGACGTAAAACAAGAAAGATATTGAGACTTTAGTTTCAGCCAATCAGAGCAAAGCGCACGTGCATGCGCGTAAGATCTTGCAATTTTGACCATGTCATCTTGTCTATACTACTACAGTGTAATATATTCATGCATTGTGAGCTTCAAAAAATTCCATCAAGAAATAGAAAAGTTACGACTTCATCCGTTATATTGGTAATTTCACATGTTGCACATGCACGCTCTTGCCAGCACACGCGCATGTACGTGTTTTCATGAAAATTATTATATATCGTGCTGTAGATCTTCATAATGTGTGACTAAGTTCAAAATTTCAAAGGATTATGACGTAAAACAAGAAAGATTTTGAGACTTTAGTTTCAGCCAATCAGAGCAAAGCGCACGTGCATGCGTGTGAGATCTCGCCATTTTGATCATGTCATCATGTGTATAATACTATTATATATTTATATTATGAGTTTCAAAGCATATAACCAAAAAATAGAGAAGTTACGGCCATATTTATTATATTGGTCATTTTACGTGTTGCACGTGCGCGCTCTTGCAAGCACGTGCGCGCAAAATGACCTTGATTCCGCAAATCTACATAACATGTCTACTAACCCTAAAAGGGTTTTACCTACTTCGGGTGAACAGTTAACAAGATCACTCGCGGACAAAAAAGTACCCAGGAAGAAGAAGAAAAATAACTAGAAACGATCTCGTTGCGAGCAACGAGTAGGTCTTCCGTCCGATTTTTCGATAAGATGAGATATGATTTTGACTAAAATTTTTGTTAAAACATTATGATATCAAGACTTCTTTCATGTGATTTAATTTTTTAGCTCTACTGGTCAGAGACCAGAAGAGCTTATGCGATAGTAATGCGTCCGTCGTCCGTCCGTCTGTCTGTCCGTCTGTCTGTCTGTCCGTCTGTCTGTCTGTCTGTAAACAATTTTTCAAAATGCTACTCCTCCTACAGTTTTGGTCTGATTTCAATATAACTTGGCACACAAGTAGACTACACTAAGATACATAATTCTGTGTATCGGTTTTTGATTTCGATGAACGGTGTTGCCGTGGTTACTAAAAATAGAAATTTCTGTGAAATTCTTTCAAAATGCTACTCCTCCTACAGCTTTGGTCTGATCTCAATATAACTTGGCACACAAGTAGACTACACTAAGATACATAATTCTGTGTATCGGTTTTTGATTTCGATGAACGGTGTTACCGTGGTTACTAAAAATAGAATTTAATGTGAAATTCTTTCAAAATGCTACTCCTCCTACAGTTTTGGTCTGATTTCAAAATAACTTGGCACACAAGTAGACTACACTAAGATACATAATTCTGTGTATCGGTTTTTGATTTCGATGAACGGTGTTGCTATTGTTACTAAATATAGAAATTTCTATGAAATTCTTTCAAAATGCTACTCCTCTTACAGTTTTGGTCTGATTTCAATATAACTTGGCACACAAGTAGACTACACTAAGATACATAATTCTGTGTATCGGTTTTTGATTTCGATGAACGGTGTTGCCATGGTTACTAAAAATAGAATTTTCTGTGAAATTCTTTCAAAATGCTACTCCTCTTACAGTTTTGGTCTGATTTCAATATAACTTGGCACACAAGTAGACTACACTAAGATACAAAATTCTATATACATGTATCAGTTTTTGACTTTGATGAACATTATTGCTTTGGTTACTAAAAATAGAAATTTCTGTTAAATACTCTCAAAATGCTACTCCAAATACAGTTTAAGTCTGAATATAATATAATGTGGCATGCAAGTAGACTATACTAAGAACATAAAGAAACTTAATCAAGGATCATTATTCTTTTTTTTATTGTTCTGGTAAAGTTTCAATTCCCAACGGCTTAAGAACTTTTCTCTTCCTTTGCTTTAAGTACAAACCAGTAGAGCTTCAGTCTCGACAGAGACTTCTGGTTGATTTATATAACATTAAAAAAAAGCTATAAATGCAAAAGTTTAATGGTTGTCTATTGTTTAGAATGCGATTCTAAACATCTTTTATTCAATACTGCTTATAAAAATCGTTCTCCCTTTGGAGGTATAAAGAATCGAAATATTAAATATTTTGACCTCTTATGGCTCCTTATTTTGTAATCTATGATCATAATTTTACAATATATTGTTGCAAATTGTTAAGATAAACATTTTTGCTTTAGTAATTTATAACAAAATATTGTTCATAAAAGAGATATCAATAAAGGACTTTTTGCCCTTCTGAGACCCTAATTTGAGGGGTCAGCCCCTTTTTCTTGGTATTATATAAATGCTCTTAACATTTTGCACAACTTTTCTTCAATATGTTTTAACAAATATTATGAACAGGTAAAAAGATATAAAACAAAAGGTGTCAAACTTCGTGAGATATTTCTAAGACATTTTTTGGGCCCCTCCGATCTCCGGTGCCTTTTACGCTAGAAAAGTGTGCAACTCATATGCATTTCAGCAAACCTTCCTCTACTCTCACTGTAAATTTTGACTCAATATCTTAAGTCGTTTAGGAGGAGTTACCAGGACAAACTGACCCTCTAAAAATCAGTAAATCGTCCATATCTCACGACCGGAAGTGACGTCGTACATATAAAAAAATTACCAGTAAGGTTCAGATCACTATCTATCAGATCTGAAAGTTTCATAAAAATCCACCGAGCCGTTTCCGAGAAATCGCGTGCACAAAAATCGGTAAGAAAAAAAATGATAATAATAGGGAAAAAGAAACCGAACGAAAACAATAAGGTCTTCCGTTGGAAACGGAAGACCTTAATAATAAGAAACAGAGTAAAAACAAGATGTTCCCCAACTTCGTTTGGGGAACATAATAACATGGCATGGTTACTTAACCTTTAAGAGGAAAGAAATGTGTCTAACTATATTTGTGTTTTAAAGTGTATAGGTGTATAAGACAACAATCAAACATAGCAAACAAATATAAAGAGTAATATTATATTTATTTTGAAAACATTCTACAGATACATGAAAGAGATGTGACCTGTGTTAAGGTCGTGAATGGTTTGGTGTTAACGTCATCCTTGGACCGCTCCGTGAAGGCCTGGAGGATAGACTGCACCAGATCTTACACTACGCCACAACAGGTGTTGTCTGAGGGACTGGAACAGGTAAGGAAGATCCTAGGGGGGTGGATCCTGATTAAATGAAGGAGTTTTTTTATTTGTATATAAAAGTATTGTATACACTGAATATAAAGTAGAACCTAGCATTCTTCTTCAAACATTGAGAACTTCTTTGGATTTGCATTCATACAAGGCTTAACATACATGTATGTATATGTCATGAAAAAACAGAAAATTGATGCAGCTTTCTCCCTCTTTCTGTAGATGGGTCTGTTTTTGTGTCCAGCACCAGTGACCAGCATGGAGATCGTGGAAGGTTCCAATCAGAATGAGCTGATCTGTGGAGACGAGCTGGGGAACATCCACTTCTTTGTGGTCGAGTACCACGGAGTATAATGTCAGATGTTGTAAAGATCTAGGGACTTAGTAAACATACGCAAACAATGTGAAACATTGCAGCAATAGGCAGTGGCTGTTTTATAATAAATTCTTAAGATTTGTATTCAAAAACTTCTTGTTAACAAAACATACATCTGTCCTTCATCCTTTATTTATCTCACAAATTTCATTAATGTGCTGTGAGATAATATAATTTCTAATCTTAGTAGAGATGAAATCCTATTTATTCATTGTAACATCATTTATCTGTGTGTTTTGAATTGTGAATAGCATTAATTTATTTCTGCATAATCATATAATGTGCATCTTAAAAATAGTCTATACATATTACATGTATGTGCATTTTTTTTTTTCATTTGGAGTGATATTGAAAAAAAAAAAATCATGGTATGAATTTATTGTTTAAATTATTTATATTTTGTTTGACAAATAGCCACACTGTGATACACGAGTATTAGTAGTATTTATATTCTTATTCTCTGATTTTTCTCTGGGTTTATGTGACAGACATTCACTCTGACAGAGTTTCTAATATGTTGTTCTTTATTTATCTTACTTGTACATCATTTGTATATCATGTAATAAATTAATCATTAATACATATGAATTAACATCCTAGTCCATAGAAGTGGGAGAATACAGCAATGTTATTAAATATTAAAAAAAGAAAAAGAAAAAAAAATGTTCAATTTTTGTGTTGCATCATGAGGACCTCAAAGAGCCTTGTTTTGATATACAGTGCTCTCAATATTGTGTTAAAAAATAAGCATAAATTGATGTAATTATGTATGTATGTATGTATGTGAATGTAATGTGAAAAAAATGTGAGTAGTTTTCTTTTAAAGAAACAATTTCTCCTCAAATTTGTTGCTGATTATCAGTAATTGTGTTAATTATACACGTATCTCTATTGTAAGATAGAAGACATTTTAGTCTCTGATTTAAATGTTGATATTGTGATTGATTGTGTTCTTTCTATTAACTGTATGTTATTTGTATTACACTGTGATACTGAACAACAGGAGGCAAGCAAATTAAAATAGAAAATAGAAACAAATTTATGGAAGTGCAAGAGATATATAATATTTAAAAAAAATGAAGTATTGTCTTGCTGAAGAATTACTTTAAGGATCAGTAATTGATTTTTTATTTCAATTTGAATATAAATTGCTAAATTAGCTAAGCAGTTTGAACTTGTACTTGTAACATCTTTTATGTTCTTTTATGTTCAAAACTTGAAATATTGGCACCAAGACACGAGAATAAGTTTAAAAAGAACTAAAAGGTTAAAAAGTTTATGATAATTAAGGTATGTATTTAAAGGGGCCTGGTTTCAACTATTTAGTGTGCTATTGTCTCTCAGTTGCTACCACAAGTTAATTTTTTTTTAATTTAATCTTTTGAAACAAACTCTGGGGAAAGGCAAAAAATGACTGGGATGGGGGCTGAGGGGGTCAGAATTATTCTTTCAATTTATAAGGAAAGTCTTGATTTGAAATTTTTAATTAATATAAATCCTGAAAGGTCATAGTGACTGCAATTTCTTCTTCAATGAGGGGTAGAAGGGATATTTCTTATATCTTTACTGGTGTTTAATTAATACAGGGACAAATTTATCATTTACCGACATGTAATAATTTTTTTTAAAAGTTTTTAAATATTCAATTTAACTCAAACATCCTAAGGAGTCATCTTGAATACAGCATCCAGGGATGGCAGGGGGTGGATTTAGTAAACAATTTGACTTTGTTTAGATGTTTTTAAACTTTTTGTGTTAAGTAAACAGATTATTATAAGGGTAATCTATCTTTAAACTTGTATAAAAGAAATATTTGTGATAGTAAAAAAATTTATTTTAACACTTGTAGAAAGTTGTGTTGACTAGCAGTCTTCCATACAGGAAGCAAAAGTTATACACAATTTCTACATGATATTGTTTTTGTTTATATTAAAATACTGAAGAAATTAAAAGTCTTCCTTTTCTTTTAACAGTATTTCAGTGATGGAGATTTGACCAATCTGGTCAATAACCAAGACTACAGGAATATAGAAGTAACACTGGAAGCAGTCACCTAAAAATTCAATTGCCAAATTAGCACCCTTGCATATAAGATTAAAATGCAAAAAATATTACTTGTAAATGTCACTAAAGGTTTCCAGATTAATGTCACGCCTTACTTAGGACCAATCTCCAAACAATTTCAAAATGCTGGGAATATATTACAAAGAGGTGTTCTAAACAACTGATGTCATGCTCACTTTCTTTGGATATCCACAAGTTAGGACAGTTTGTCAATTACGTCCTTATAATCATTCCTTACTTAGAGCATTTCCCAAGCCATTCTTGATGAAACTCATAGTATATTACTGACACCTACAATATGTCCCTATCAAGTGATCTCATGGTGACCTACTTTTCACTTGACCAACTCTGAGAACCCATCAACTGACTAAGTTTGATGATTCTAAGCCAATTGGTACCAGAAATATTTTAATATAGCCAAAACATTTTAAAAGTAGGTAATGGTGACTTACTTTTCAGTTAGCATATACATGTACCCTGAGGACTCAAGATACATCATCTGACAAAGTGTTGATGATTCTAAGCCAATCAATGCATGAAGTATACAATGTATAAATATAGCCATAAAATTTCAACAGCAGGTCTGGTGACTTGCTTTTCAGTTGATATACTCCAAGGATGCAAGATGACTCAACTGACAAAGTCTGATGATTCTAAGCCAATAAGTTCCTGATATACTTTAGTCCACCGTGACTTACTTTTTAGCTGCCATTTGTTGAGGACCCAAGATGCAACAACTGACAAAGTGTGATAGATGCCTGCAAAATTTAAACCAGAAGTCTCTGTCGAGACTGTAGCTCTACTGGTTTGTATTTAAAACAAAGGATGAGAAAAGAAGCCATTGTCATCAGACCAAAACTATAGAAGGAGTAGCGTTTTAAAGGAATTTCAAGAGACATTATTATTTTTAGTAACAATGGCAACACTGTTCATCGAAATCAAAAACCGATGCACTATTTTATGTATCTTAGTGTAGTCTACTTGAGTGCCAAGTTATATTGAAATCAGACCAAAACTGTAGAAGGAGTAGTGTGTTAAAGGAATTTCACAGAAAATTCTATTTTTAGTAACCATGGCAACACTGTTCATCGAAATCAAAAAAACAAATGCACTATATTATGTATCTAAGTGTAGTCTACTTGAGTGCCAAGTTATATTGAAATCAGACCAAAACTGTAGAAGGAGTAGCGTTTTAAAGGAATTTCACAGAAAATTCTATTTTTAATAACCACAGCAACATTGTTCATCAAATTCAAAAACCGATGCACTATTTAATGTATCTTAGTGTAGTCTACTTGTGTGCCAAGTTATATTGAAATCAGACCAAAACTGTAGAAGGAGTAGCGTTTTAAAGAAATTTCACAGAAAATTCTATTTTTAGTAACCACAGCAACACCGTTCATCAAATTCAAAAATCGATGTATATCTTAGTGTAGTCTACTTGTGTGCCAAGTTATATTGAAGTCAGACCAAAACTGTAGAAGGAGTAGCGTTTTAAAGGAATTTCACAGAAAATTCTATTTTTAGATACCATGGCAACACCGTTCATCGAAATCAAAAACAGATGCATTATTTAATGTATCTTAGTGTAGACTACTTGTGTTCCAAGTTATATTGAAATCAGACCAAAACTGTAGAAGGAGTAGTGTTTTAAAGAAATTTCACAGAAAATTCTATTTTTAGTAACCACAGCAACACCGTTCATCAAATTCAAAAACTGATGCACACTTTTATGTATCTTAGTGTAGTCTACTTGTGTGCCAAGTTATATTGAAATCAGATCAAAACTAGGAGGAGTAGCATTTTAAAGGAATTTCAAAGAAAATTCTATTTTTAGTAACCATGGCAACACCAGTCATCGAAATCAAAAACAGATGCATTATTTAATGTATCTTAGTGTAGTCTACTTGTGTGCCTAGTTATATTGAAATCAGAATAAAACTGTAGAAGGAGTAGTGTGTTAAAGGAATTTCACAGAAAATTCTGTTTTAGTAACCATGGCAACACTGTTCATCGAAATCAAAAAAAACAAATGCACTATATTATGTATCTAAGTGTAGTCTACTTGTGTGCCAAGTTATATTGAAATCAGACCAAAACTGTAGACGGAGTAGCATTTTAAAGGAATTTCACAGAAAATTCTATTTTTAGTAACCATGACAACACCGTTCATCGAAATCAAAAACAGATGCACTATTTTATGTATCTTAGTGTAGTCTACTTGTGTGCCAAGTTATATTAAAATCAGACCAAAACTGTAGGAGGAGTAGCGTTTTGAAAAACTGTTTACAGACAGACGGACAGACAGACAGACAGCTAGACGGACGGACGACGGACACCTTACTATCGTATAAGCTCTTCTGGTCTCTGACCAGTAGAGCTAAAAATAGGCCACTGTGACCTACTTTTTGATAATAAATATCTTGAAAGTCCAAAGATGCATCAACTTAAAATAATCTCTTCCTCCCTCTCTTTTTGTCCCCCGCTTGAAAAGTGGGGGATATTAATTTGGGTTTGTCCGTCCGTCCGTCCGTCCGTCTTTCTGTCTGTCTGTAACGCTTTCGTTTCCACACGATATCTCGAGAACCCTTTGAGCTTTTGCAATGAAATTTAGCATAGCAACTCCCTATGGACTAAAGAAGAACCCTTTTGATTTTGAAGTCAAAAGGTCAAAGGTTAAGGTCATAAATAAGCAAATTCTGTCTGTTATAACACTTTCGTTTCCACACGATGTCTCTAGAACCATTTGAGCTATTGCAATGAAATTTTACATAACAACTCCCTGTGGGCTAATGAAGACCCCTATTGATCTTCAGGTCAAAAGGTCAAAGTTCAAGGTCGTAAATTTATACATTCTGTCTGTGTGTAACACTATCATTTCCGGGCGATATTTCAAGGAGATTTTGAGCGTATGCAATGTAATTTTATACCAAAACTCCCTAGGACCTCTCTCACCCCCTCTCAAAGTGCCCCGCCCCGTTTGTTTTATTAGTATTTATAGTATTACATGTCGCTATTTTTAGCACAGGGGCATGAGGAGAGTTATTGCGTATAAACCAGGTTCTCGGTGGACTTTATGTTCTTATTACATCTATTAGAACTGTTTAATAAAGGCTAAATAAATCAAACACCATGGATTGTGTAAAATTTTGAGAATACCGAACATGAATATATACATTTATGTGACTTTAGTTCTGCATATACTTGACTCAATGTATTGCTATTCCGTGGTCTAGTGGTATGTCTCTCGCCTCACATGTGATAGGTCCCGGGATCGAATCTCGAACGATCGTTTTTTTTTTGTCCCCCGCTTGAAAAGTGGGGGATATTAATTTGGGTTTGTCCGTCCGCCCGTCCCTCCGTCCGTCCGTCTTTCTGTCTGTCTGTAACGCTTTCGTTTCCACATGATATCTCGAGAACCCTTTGAGCTTTTGCAATGAAATTTAGCATAGCAACTCCCTATGGACTAAAGAAGACCCCTATTGATTTTGAGGTCAAAAGGTCAAAGGTCAAGGTCATAAATAAGCAAATTCTGTCTGTTAAAACACTTTCGTTTCCACACGATATCTCTAGAACCATTTGAGCTATTGCAATGAAATTTTATATAACAACTCCCTGTGGCCTAATGAAGACCCCTATTGATTTTGAGGTCAAAGGTCAAAGTTCAAGGTCGTAAATTTATACATTCTGTCTGTGTGTAATACTATCATTTCCGGGCGATATTTCAAGAAGATTTTGGTCTTATGCAATGTAATTTTATACAACTCCCTAGGACGTCTCTCGCCCCTCTCAAAGTGCCCCGCCCCGTTTGTTTTATTAGTATTTATAGTATTACATGTCGCTATTTTTAGCGCAGGGAGAGTTATTGCGTATAAAACAGGTTCTCGGCGGACTTTATGTTCTTATTACATCTATTAGAACTGTTTAATAAAGGCTAAATAGATCATACACCATGGATTGTGTAAAATTTTGAGAATACCGAACATGAAAACATGAATATATACATGTATGTGACTTCAGTTCTGCATATACTTCCTACCGTGTAAAGCGATTCCGTGGTCTGGTGGTTATTTCCTCGCTTCAAGTGCGACAGGTCCTGGGATCGAATCTCGGTCGATCCTTTCTTTTTTTTTTTTTAAATACTTTTTTTTTTACTAAATGATAGTATTCAGCATGTGAAATGAAAAAATTATGAGGTTATAAAATCATCATTACAGTGTGATAAATATTCCATATAAAAAAATCTTCTATACACATAATAAAGAATAAGCAATCAAATCTTTATATGCATATTGACATACATGTATTTTATTTGCTTCAGTATACATGACAGTGTATACATTTAATAATTCTACAAATTCAGTCAGGGGGAGCCAACTTTTTCCCACAGCGGGGGACACGAATTCTCTGAATTAGCTTGTTTTTTTTAAAAATACTTTTCTTTTTTTTTTTTACTAAATGATAGTATTCAGCATGTGAAATGAAAAATTTATGAGGTTATGAAATCATCATTACAGTGTGATAAATATTCCATATAAAAAGAATCTTCTATACACATAATAAAGAATAAGCAGGCAAATCTTTATATGCATATTGACATACATGTATTTTATTTGCTTCAGTATACATGTATACATTTAATAATTCTACAAATTCAGTCAGGGGGATCCGACTTTTTCCCTAAGCGGGGGACACGAATTCTCTGAATTAGCTTGTTCTTAATAAACTTTTACACTAATTTTGAAGTTTTAACTATAATTAGTGTTGTCTGATTTTGTTTGTACATATATTCATACAGAAGTTTTTACATATGCTTGTAATATGTGTGAAAGTTTCAATTAAAAAAAATTAAAAAGCTTGATAACTATAAATATCTCATTATCTGAAATAATGACCTTAAATATATATTAAGAAAAAAAGATTAGCCATTGAATCAAAATAAAATAGGCCATGTGACCTCCTTTGAGGATCAAGGACATCAGAGACATCAGACGCAACAACTGTTTGATGAACATAAGCATTAAAATGTCCAAAATATGCCTATAAATTAATTTGAAATTGAATGCCTGCAAATTTCAAAAAGAAGGTCACTGTGACCTACTTTTGTGTCAAGATATAAGGTCCTCAGATGCATCAACTGACAAGACTTGATGATCCTATTCCTTGTAGAAATCAACAAGAGGCCCATGATTTTCTTCCAAAGGAAAGGGGCTTGGCCCTTCATTTTAACAATTTAAACTCCCATCTCAAGGATGCTATACTAATTTAGGTTAAAATTGGCTTAGTGGTACTCGACAAGAAGTTGAAAATGTGAAAATTTTACAGACAGATGGACGAAGGACAATTGATGATCAGAAAAGCTTACTTCAGTTTACTGCTCAGGGGGGTCAAAAGTTTTAACAAAACAAAATATTTTGTGAACTTTGAAGTGACCTTGATATTGCGCCCTTCGCCCCAGGATGATGCCTTGAACAATTTTTACTGTACAACAAATCCTCATCCCTGTATGTTAGTTTGGTGATAATCTGCACTTAGATTCTTTGTAAGTCTAGTTTGTAAGGCTCATTATATAAATTGTATTTTAGAAGAACTTGGATTTAATTCTACAAGTGGTAATTCAACTTATACTCATAGTTCCCTTTCTAAGGAAGCAATTCTTCAAAATCATATGTCAGTTTTGAATATTTTTAATATCACAAAGAACCAAAATGATTTTGAACTACCATATATATATTGGATTCCAAAACTTCATAAGAATCCTTACAAACAAAGATACATTGCGGGTTCCAGTAAATGTTTAACCAAGCCTCTTTCTTTACTCCTCACTAAGATATTAACAGTAGAGAAGGAGAAACTTCAAGAGTACTGTGCAACAATATATTAAGGAAGTGGTGTGAATCGGATGTGGATACTCAAAAATTCCAAAGAACTTTTGGACAATTTGAAATCACAAGATTTTTACCAAAATCAACAGCTTAAAAACAAACGACTTTTCAAATTTAAACACAACCATTCCCCAAGATAAATTAAAGTCCAGGCTTTTTTTATATCATTGACAGCTGCTTTTTCAATAAAAATGGAACTCATAAATTTACTTACCTGGTCATTGGTCATTTGCAAAATTATTTTGTTAAAACATATTCTGATTGCACACATAAGTACTCTGAAGATGTAATCAAAAAGATGCTTGAGTTTCTGATTGACAATATCTATGTGGTTTTTGGAGACCAGGGGCCCGTTTTACAAACAAACTTACGACTAAGCCCCAAAACTTAAAAGTTGATTGTAAAATTTTGCAAAATTAATGATTGAGTACAAAATTGCTCTTTTAAAAATATCTTTTTACATTCCTTTTTAAAAACTTAAAACCATTTTCAATTAAATGCAAGTGAGAAAGTTATAGACAGATAGTCTTAGTCGTAAGTTCTTTTGTAAGATTCTTCCAACAATCTATTGGAATCCCCATGGGTACCAATTGCGCTCCGTTATTAGCAGCCTATTTTTGTATTCATTTGTGCAAAGCTTATGCGTGAAAAGAAGGAAACACTTCCTGTGGCCTTCATTTAGATATATCGACGACTTATTGTCAATTAACAATGGTAATTTCCATTCCTATGTCGATACGATATATCCTGGGGAACTTGAGATAAAAGATACCACAGTGTCTGACAAATCTGTTTCATACTTGGATATATTACTTGAAAAAGAGGTTAATAGTAATCTAGCAACCAAGCTCTATGATAAACGTGATGACTTTAACTTTTCTATCGTCAACTTCCCTTATCTCAGAAAGAGGGGGCTCAGCTTCCCTCCCCGACATATCTTTCTTTATAGCAATGCATACACAAGTGACATTCATTTGAAATACGTTATATCTATAGTTAAGTAAAACCTGAATCAGATCCTCCCATTGTATTTGAAACATTAAAGATATAAAAGGAAAAAAAATAATAAAATCCACTGAAGATGCCATGGAATGATTATCTTGAAACTGGAACTGGTTCCTCTCCTATAAATGTTAACCTCAATGTAGGATTCGAATTGCTTCTCGCTGTATTCAATATAATGTCCATTGCTAGTTTTTATTTTCTTTCAGATTTATTTTGTAATTGTGTGTGTGGTAGTGGGGGGGATATCACATTTTTAATTAAGCTCTTGGCACTTTGAAGTAAACATTGCAGGTTTTCCGGATGAGACAGTTTCATGTTACAGGTAGGCGTTGGCATGATAAAAAACCCTCACTGCTCAATGGCCCTAATGCCGAGTAAAAGTCTAAATGTGAAGCCCTTTGGTATATGGTGAAGTTTTTATCTAAGTAAAAAGTTCTCAAGCGGTGCGTAGAAAGACACAATCAACCGAACAAGGTCCTTTGGATGAAACCTATAAACCGAGGTCCGAGTAAAGGACATATTTTGCAGCTCTCCACATACAAGTGCATTAAGACGTCAACACAATGCTGAAAAATTCTCGAGAGGGATGTTAAACAACAATCAAACAAACTAGCGCTGTTTATCTGTGGCATAGAGTCTTTCTTATGACAATTAAAATGTTCTTTGCAGTTTTAAATGATAAATTTTACTTACTGTTATAGGAAAATACACTACGTAGTATTTTTAATGACGTTTCCTATATGCATGTGTATTTTGGATAATTTTTATTTACTAATAATAAGTTCTCGAGTAGGGCGTAAAACAAAATACAATACACAGATCTGGGTCCTTTGGATGAGACCTATGAACCGAGGTCTCCTGAAAAATATCCCTCATGCACTGCTGTAATTTGGATAAGTCGAAAATATTATGTCGTTTTTAAAAAGCTGAAATGCACGAATCTATTACATCATAGGATATGTTCTTAAAAAATATATGAAAATCTTACAATTTCGAAAGTAACATTGAAGTTGATTTTTTTTTAAAGATAAAAACCCTAATCCTGACCGTTAAAAAGTTATGGCCAAAAGTAAAAAGTTTTTTTAAAAGTAGGTCAACTCCAAGGTCAAGATCAAAGGGTCAAAGTTGTTGATATCCAATGAAAGGTTTTCTCACAAGGATTACCTATGTGAAGTATGAAAGCCCTCTCCCTTACTGTTCAAAAGTTATGGTCAAGGTTAAAGTTTTTTCCTTTAAGGTCAAAAGGTTATGATATCCAATGACAGGACTTGCCACAAAGAATACATATGTGAAATATAAAAGACCAAGTATCTACCGTTCAAAAGTTGTGACTCTCCAATGTCAAGGTCAAAGGGCAAAGTTGTTGGTATCCATAAAAGGTCTTTCAAAAGTTACATAAGAAATAGCCCTCACCGTTCAAAAGTTATGGTCACATAAGGATGTAAATCTCCAAGGTCAAGGTCAAAAGGTCAAGGTTGTTTGTATCCAATGAAATGTCTTGCCACAAGGAATACATATGTGAAATATAAAAGTCCTAGTATCTACTGTTTAAAAGTTGTGACCAAGGTTAAAACTTTTTAAAAGTAGTTTAATCTCCAAGGTCAAGGTCAAAGGGTAAAAGTTATTGGTATCCAATGAAAGGTCTTCTCACAAGGATTACATATGAATACGAAAGGCTTAGTCCTGTTCACACACACAATACTGAATACACACACACACAGGTCAAGATTAAGACCATCTTATAAATAATTCTTGTTTAATGCAATACTGTAAACAATTTAATAAACAAATGCTTCTCCAGACTCAGGGTAAAATTATTTGGAAAATCCATTTTCCAGAAAATTTCAACATATTTGTTGACGAGATAAGAGGGATAAAAAATATCATGTCCTGGAATGTAAAATAAAATTTTGAGACAGGCCATTTTAGTCAGTCGGTCAGGAGAGGGCAACCAAACATTTTTTTTAAGATGTCCTAATCTATATTACATGTATTCTTACTAGCAAAGTAGATCTCACTAATAGAATCAACATTCTAAAGAAGAAAAAAATCTTTAAACAAAGTCAAACAACAAAAGTTTAACTTTTAGCTCATAAAATATTTTTATGTTGCAATAAAACCACTAATGACTCTCCATAGATTTTTCCCCTCATGTTTCAATCATCTAGTAAAGGAGAAGTTAAAACTACATTTAGACATACATAAAATTCTCAAGTCTTATATCTTCAGTAAATAGGTGAAATTTAAACCCTGGAATGTATACAAAATGAATTATTAAATTTATTTTGCTTGTTTAAAATGAAAAGAGGTTTGTTTTTACAGTGGTTAAAATTGTCTCCCTTGATGCATACGGTAGCACATTTCTGCTATAACTTTTTTTAAAAAACTCATAAATATTTATTTCTAAAAAAGACATCTTTTGCTTTTATATATTTTTCTAGAGTTTTTATATGTTAATTAGAATACTATTTACTAATTATAATTAAAGAAAAAATTTCTGTTGCAATTTGTTTAAGGTTTATGACAGTTTGACTGGACTATTTAAAAGGTCATCATTTCGTAAGTTCTATGGTCGATACAATGACCTTGTCAGCAAATACAATTTATCATTGAGTCAAACGCTGACTGACGTTTTTCATACTAATTGTTAGTCCATTATTTATACACTGAATTGACGATGGATTTTTTCCAATATTTCCTGATCATGACAAAGAGCACACAGCGGGTGTGACCGGTCGGCAGGGGATGCTCACTCCTCCATGGCACCTGATCCCTTCTCTGATTTTTTGGAGATCGGTGTTTGCTCTGCTCCTGTTTTGTGTTGTTTTATGGACTTTCGATCTTGAATACTGTTCGTTATCTCCATACGTTTCATTCTCGAGAAGGTTTTTTCAGCAACCAGTATTTATGTTGTTTTCCTAATTATCCCCCCCCCCCCTTTGTAAGGACCACGTCCTTAGTTTTACTAAAACGAGAGTCCTTGGGCCAAGGATACTCTGTGAGAAATTTTACAAAAATCAACCAAAGGGTTCATAAAATATGGTCCATATATATACATGTATATAAAAAAAAAGTAAGTTAACATACATGAACAAATTAATGGTTATAGCATTAGCTCTTTAAGCCTTTGGCTCAGAAGAGCTAATAAGTACGAAACCTGCTCCAAATAAATAAACAGAATTAATATAGGCTAAAAGTGAAAGTTGAAACCTGCATGAGTAATGAAATATTCTACATCCATCATCCAAACACCCTGATTAATAATTAGGACCAAAAAATTAAAACTGCTCCAAAAACTTCAACTTTGGACGCAGACACCGTTGGTACAGACCTTCCCTGACTTCTTTAGAAATGGCAAATGGCAAAAAATTCTCCCTAGGAGCTTTAAACACTTTTCTTTTTTAAAAGAAGTATATATTTAGTATTTTATATACATGTAGTACTGGTATCTAGTATCAAGTTACGCCAAGTGAGTAATACATGTACTGTATTTACTTCTTTCAAACAAGCGGCTTTTCTTGTTTCACATAACATCAGATAGTTTGAAAACTCTCACTTCATTTTTTCCGCATGTCCAAAGAGTGTTGCTTTCATTTATGCATATTCCAACGTTATACTGTAGTCCTGTCTTTTCACATTTTGTGAGCAAGAAAGTTACAAAGTGACCATCTTGATCAATCACATGGATACTGTTATGCTCATTGATGACTAGAATCCGTCCCTGATCATCGATACATATTCCCCGGGGGTAGAAATTGGATTCTCCTTCGTGTCCCCTGTACGTGAACCGGTGGTTCCTGTCTTTGTTCACCACCACCACAGCGTTATTTGGACAGCCATCTGACGTGCAGATATCGCCGTTCAAGTTTTCTGTAATGTAAAGAGGGGATTGATAAAGAGGATTACCCTCGGCGTCAAACTGAATCGACCACGGCTCGCCCCGCTCCTTGTCGTATCGGGTTACTCTAGCCAACATACTTTGATACTCTCCTACAAGAATAGCTCCGTTCTTGGGGGAAGAGAAGATACATAATGGCGTCCAATCTCCTGTGACAATGAAAGTGGTTTTCATTCTCAATGAAGTATACTTCTTGATGCTATTGTTGAATCGGTCGATGTAAAGTAAATCTCCTTCCTTAGTTACTGTGTGACAGCCGTGCTGATTATTTATTTGGGCGGTGTTTATCTTGCCTAAGACTTCACCAGTATCATCTGTGAGAACAATCTGGCCATCTCCATTTCCTATCCATAACCTGTTATTTAGGACATATGAAATATGCCTTGCATCAGAAAAAGGCAGTTTGAATGCAATGCTTACTGGGTTGGACTCGACATGATTCTTGTTTTCTTGAGGCAATGTGCTCTCAGGAATTGACAATTTTCCAAGAAGGTTTGCCACGTTGTCCTCACTTACATTTTCTCTGAGATAAACTGGCCTTTTTAAGTTTGTTTCTTCAAATTCCATGACATCAGACTCGAAAATCTCTTTCCGCAGCATCAGTTTCTCGTAAGGTCCCCTCTTCTTATCCTCATAGTTATCGATTAACTGTTCATTGTTTGTAATGTATCCTGATATGAGGGTTGCCTGCCTTTCCAAGTAATCATTAATTCGCTCTTCCTCACAATCCAGACTTCGACAGTTTCTCTCCACAATAACGTCCACTAAATCTTTCAGTTTCTTTGCATCATCTTGCAATTGTGATCTAATTTTAGAGATTTCTTCTTTTGATTCAACTTTTTCTTCACTCAAAGTGGATAGTGTATCCCGCCATTTTGGTATGATGGCCTTTTTGATGTTCTGAATCTTAATATTGCAACGCTTTTCCGATTCCTTTAATGCGTCGTTAATGTTTTTGAACGTATGGCTTCGGTGGTCTTCTTCCTTGCATCTTGAGCAGACTGGTAGTTTGCATAACTCACAGGCCATTTCATAGCAAAATTCTTGATGAACGCGACAGGGCTCTGTTTTAGAAGGTGCTGGCTGCCTGTCCTGGTACAGAACAATAGCATGGAAGGTGGTGGTGTCGCTTTGGATGTGGTGGTCGCGACATGCCAGACACAATCTCTCGGCGCAGATGTAGCAATAGTATTCCGCGCTCCGGTCACAAAGCGCACACTGCACGTAGTGTTGGGCAAAATTTATGCCAAATTTCAACATCTATAAATTTAACCAAGTAGTCATCAGACGATCAACGATACATATAATTCAAAAGTTGATGTTACACAGTAAAAATAATTATAATAGCGGAAAAAAGCACAGTTTCAAAATTACTGTATCACAAGCGCTTTCTGGATTTTATAATCTGTCTTCAGGTGTACATACTTTGAACAGTTTGTTATGCTTAATTATATATTTATAAAAATTAAGAATGTCACTATTCACTTTTATATAACCACTGATTAAAAAATACATATGTACTTTACCTTGATAGTATTCCTGGTGATACTCTTAACGGTATGTAGAGTAATTATGGCAGATATTGGCAACTATAGGACCTATATTCTAACTCGTATGCGTTCCACAAATTTTCTGGGTATTTTCTATTTTCGGATTTCTGCTAAAAAGGTGATACAAACTGTGAAACTGCGTTTTGTGATGCAATGACCTGTGTCAGAGTTGAGAATTTAAACTGCTATAGAGGGCACCAGAGTTTCACAAACATATCTTGTTTCATTTGCACGTGTATTCAAATGAACTAAATGGGTACAGTTGAGTTTTGAATCGCTTAATTGAAATAGTGTGTACAAATATCTTATTACATAAAAATACATATCGATGTCGTCTCTTGAAGATGCAGCTGACGTGAGTTGTGAAGATGATAGTCAGTCCTACCTATACCTGACCCATTTAATATCTTTGAACAGGTGATACAGTAAAATTAATTAACAAATGTACCCTCCACATAACGTTGATTTGATTTCACCGCTAGACATCAGTGTAAATTTAGAAATACAAATGCCATTTGCAAAAACCTTTAACAGACAAGAGAATTCATCCAAACATCTAATGTTTAAATATATCTGTTTTATTCTTTTTAAAGAACACACACACAACTACACTGTTGTGAAAAGGAAGAGAAACTCCTTTATTATTTTTATTTATTATTCAAAATGAACTAAGAAAATTAATGATAACTCATAATTTAAAAAAACCAACCTTATCATAATGATGATACAGCGAAACAATCCCAACCTACCCTAAAAGTGTGTCTATTAACAGAAAAATAAACACTGATGCTCCCGTGACAGCTAATGGCCAAGGTAAGATTTTCAAATGAAGGTTAAACTCCAAGGTCAAACCAAGACGTAAAATTGTTAGTATCCAAAGAAAGGTTCTGTCACAAAACACAAAAGTTTTATGAAAACCAAAAAACAAACTATCTAAGACTTAAAGGTAAGGTTAATATTTCTGAAAAGTAGTAAAAACTCCAAAGTTAAAAGATCATGAATGTTAAATTTGGTACTCAAATTAAGGTGTTGTCACAAGACATTCACAAACATACACAGAAATATAAAAATCTTAACCTAATTATTCAAAAGATAAAGACAATGTTAAAGTTTATGTGGACAAACAAAAAGCTAGACAGAGAGTCAGGCTAAAATAAATGAACATTCCCCTCCCGAATCAACATTTAGTATATATATATAATTAAATATATAATTACAACTCTATTTCGGCGATCGAGCTTGATTATTGACTGCAGGTTAGCTTTGTGGCCCTTGGGTCCCATAGTGTGCAGATGTTCAATCGGTCGTTTGTCTTTAAAAGAAGAGAAAACTTTCTCCCCCTTGAGTACAAAGTCAATATTAATTCATATTACAATGACAGAAAAGGTGTCATTGTAGCATTGATTACGACATTTCTGGGTTATAATGATAGATTGAAAACGCAGTCGTTGGTTAGTCTGGGTGCTAATATGTTTCCCAGGGAATATATGCGGTTTTTGCCATTTTTCTTCTTTAAGAATTACTAATTAGTTATTCTATGAAAAACTGCGAACTGGGATGTTTTCATTCAATGCATATGAATCTGAGGTTTACACTGAAATTTTTTACCATTGTCAACTGAAGGACGTATACTTGGTTTTATCATTGAGTAACAGTACTATAGTGTCTTTAACAAGTGTTTCTCGTCGAATCAGATTCACAAACTTTTAATGAAAGTCTAATATAAAGGGTTTTTTTTAATATAGATGCTAATTGTATAGTTCATTTAGGTCATTTTACTTTCCGGAAACAAACTGTATCGAACCGAAAACAGCTGAATGAATTTCGGTTTCCGTGCTTCCAAAACATCTTAAGGTTATTCCAAGTTTCTTTCTGTTTTGCGTCCACCTAGCTGCAGAACTGTAGCTCTCCGAAAAAAAATATGTTGACAGACCAGAGAGCTACAGTGCCACCCATTGAAAAAACTGTATATTTATTGCGCACAAAAATTTGCGCTTGGTTCTGGATTAATTCTTCCAAATTCTTACCTCAATGGCAACAAAGCTAAATTTCAAAAGGGTCCTTACTTCTCTATCAAGTACTCTCTTAGTTTACAACTGTACGAAGCGCGTTGGACCGAATTATCTTGCAAACAAAAATGGCAGTATAAATGGGCGAAATTTTCGATCATCTCAATTCCAGGGCAAGGAGGGCTATTGATAACAATTATAAGGAATGTTTTTTGTGGAAACAGTGAAAGAATACCAGGGGTATGTTAGGATCACAAGGTTAGTAATATTTTGATGTTAAAGTTTCAAAACCATGGAGAAATAAACCGAGAAACAGCGCACTTTTTTGTGCGCAATAAATATAGTTTTTTTCAATGGGTGGCACTGTAGCTCTTCGGTCTGTCAAAATATAATTTCGGAGAGCTACAGTTCTGCAGCTAGCGTCCACCCATCTTTCAAAAACCTATTCGCAAAAACACACACATAAAAAAAATTATACCACGGACTTTATTTTATCAAGGTATGAAATGCTTAAAATGTACTTAACAGGACATTTTGTAGACAGATCCAAACATTTCGACCAGAATCTGGTAATCAATTGCAGGTCTCCTGATTTTGACCCCCCCCCCCCCCAATATAAGGTGTCAAAACAAAGGCAAACACAGACCTTGAACACTTAACATACAAAAAGCTTGGACTGGCCCAATTTATAGACTACAGATGACATTATATTGAAAATAATTATTTTTCTTAGTCGAATATTCGATTGTATTATTCGACAGTCGAATATTCGGAACATTTTCTGAAAATAAATTCACAGGTACAAGAGGTATTTATAAATAAAAATCCCTTGATCATAATTTCTATAAAAGTAACATCAAATTCTTATGAACACACTGATACAGATCTTCACAGGCACCTAACTTGTTTATAGAATAACTAAATCTACATTTATAAAAACCTTTATACTCCTCGATTCTAGAGCAAACGCTAGAACCACTGTGCCATGCAGGCTAAAAAGTAGAATTTCTAGTAACAAGTTGTCGTCATTCCTTTAAGTTCAAGATCAAACAGAGAACCTTGCCGTTTGGATCATTTTTTTTCAATTTCAAATATTTCCGACTTTTAAGTTATAAAGACCGGTTTATATTTGTCTTTTTCTCTATTGATTGCGACATTTCTGGGTTATTGAGACAGGTTGTAAACTAAGACGCAAATTGGTGTCGGGTATAGATATTTTTCCCAGTGTTCCAACAACCTCCATTTTTAAGTCAAGAAAAAAAACCATGCACGAAGTAGAATATAATTCCTTTAATTATTTCTATTCAAACTATGTAGTCACTACATATTTACAAACAGAAGATGAGAGAAATGAATACATGTATTTTTTAATACAATTAACAGGATAACATTCCCTCCAGAACTTTTGACGTCATATTACTTCCTGCAGAATGATCTCGTTTACGTATATCATTAAGCTCACGGAAGTCGAGTTGAGGATATCATCAGTTGTACAGGATATACACTAAAATTTATCCTTTTCGAAAGCAAGGAAAAAATTTCTTTCCTAATAATTACAGATTATGCCGCATTTAAAAAAAAAAAATCGAAGAACATAGACTTATATATTGGTTTTCATTGTACAAAATTTTAATGTAGCTGAGCCTTTTGAGGATTTGATTTTATTTGAGACTACACTTGTATCCTGGAATTTCTTTTTTAAATTTTGGCAAAATATATTGTTTTCATTACAAAAAATTAATCTGAATAAACTTATTTCACCACAGATGCTTGCTTTCAGGCTGGTGTATTTTGTTAGCTGCAGAAACTGTAGCGTTATATGGTTTTATATATAATCAAAACGTTAGAGTTTCTGCAGCTAGTATATTTCGTTTTACAGTGTGTTTTCCTATTGTCATAATAACATGTACACATTAAAATTTAAAGATAGATTGTTGAAAATAACATTTTTACAAAGATATCATACTTCTGTCCTTAATGTACATAAAATGTATATATCTTTAAAATGTTATTTTCAGAGATTTTCTTTCATGATAAAGGGTAAGAACGAACAAGGATCGATCTCATATAAACTTCAAACAATACAAATAACTCAAGAATTGCAGAGGCTAGATCAGGTGCCCAGGAGAAGCAATCATCCCTTGTCTACCGCGTCTAGTCCTAGTCATTTAGATCGACATAAAAATCACACAGTACACAAAAATCCTGACACAGAAAATCACGTCATTAACAAAAAGTCAATAGATAATGGGAATGCAATACTGACATAACTAATTTTAGTGGGGGTTTAATTTTCGTGGTTTTGCGGGTATGAAGAGACCCATGAATTTATGTCCACTGTGAAATGCAATTTTTCACAAATATAACAACTCAGCGATTCTGGCGGACTCATATTTTTTCCTCAAACCACGAAAAATTGACCCCTCAAAATATGTGATTTTACAGTATCTGCCTTATGCCGATTGACACATTTCTTATTGTTAAATATTGTTGAAGATTCATTTAAACAAAGAATTGCTATTTTAGAAAAGAAGGTTTTTCAATTAGAGGTTCGGACATGTTTTAGTGAACTAGATTTTCAAATCTCTAAATCCGAAACATCGAAAGCAATCAGTGGACTTTAATGTAACAAACCACCGGATCTTGACAGAATTTCAAATCATATAAAATATGGGCGAAATTCATTAATATTGGTCAGTATAAAGAAATTGTTTGTTTAATTGTTGTCCTAAAGTTTATGGAAAATATCCGAGTCCAAGGTTAAGATCATAATTTTTTGTACCTAAACAAAATTTTGTCAACAGGAATTCATGTGTGAAATATGATGGCCCCCTAGCCTATAACTACTGTAACTGCTCAAAAGTTATGACCAAAGTTAAAGTTTATTTTGAAGTTGCTCAAAGTCGGACGTCAAGGGTAAAAAATATCTATATCCTTGTATATGTCTTGCTAGAATAAATACGGTACATATGTGAAAGATGAAAGCCATAGCTCTAACTGTTAAGAAGTAATGGCTAAGATTTTTTTTTTTTTTTTTTTTTTTTTTTGCAAAAGTGTCAAACTCCAAGGTCAAATATGTTGGTACCAAAAGAAAGGCTTAGTCGTGAGGAATACACATGTGAAATATGAAAGCCATAGCTCTAACGAAAATTATGAGTGAGGTTATAGTTTTTGTGGAAAAACAGACGAACAGATATGGATAAACAGGAAAACAGAAAAAAAGGAGGGACGGAAAGGGCAAAAACTATATACTCCTGAATCTACGATAACGTGGACATAAAAAAAGCAATGGCTATTAAAAGAAATTTATCACCGGCTTATTAGCAAATTAAAGACAGCAGCTTAGTACAAAATTTAGCATCAGACACAAACAATGTAAAATTTTGTTGCCCGTACTTTGAAAAAAAATCCATTCAGATAGAGTAAAGTGACAACGCATAGAGAGAGCCTCAAGACATCACAGAGGGGATCAGATACCATGAAGGAGTAAGCATCTCCTGTCAAGTGATAGCACCTGAACCGAGTGAAGTGGAAACAATGACATTTTAAACAAGATGTGTTTGTGGAACACTGATCCCCCTGTATGGCAGCCGATGGCGAGGATTGAAGAGACTCCAATGTAAGTCAAACTCCAAGGTCGTTGGCATCCAAAGGAAGATTCTTGTCACAAGGAACACATCTGAGAAATATGAAAGCCCTAGACTAACTATTTAAAGTTATGACCAAGGATAAAGTTTGGTAATTTTTTTTTGCGAAAGTGGGTAAAACTCCAAGGTAAAGGTCAAGAGGTCAAATTTGGAAAATTGCATACACAACTGAAATCTGAAAGCCATAACTCTATAACCACTCAAAAGCTACGGACAAGGTTTGAGTTTTTGTGGATAAACAAACAGACAGATGGACAGACGGGGCAAAAGCTATATACCCCGAATCCTCGATTTCAAGGGCACAAAACATCAGTCAACATTCTAATTTATGACAAGTTGTAAATGCAAAAAGGTTAGAACTGAATGTCGAATTGATATTACATTCATGTAGAAGGTTTTTAATTTAAATTCTGGTTTTTGAAATGCAAATACTCATTCAATGTCAATGGGAATGAGAAAAGACTGGAAGAATTTTCTTCAAAGACGGCATATATACTATTGTTAGTGAGAGACTTCAGAACCTTTATGTCTCAAGGTCATGATGAATTCTTTCCTGGCGATTACGAACAAATTGTGTAGGGCTGAAATGACTGACAAAGAAATGTTTGACTTCAAAAATTACGTGAATACAATGTAGGTTGGCTAAACATTATAAGAGTAAAATGATTATTTCATATAAGGTATTGGAGGTTTATACAAATTGAAGAGGAAAAAAATCATCATTACCCAGTGTATAAATATTTACAGACTTACAACCTATAATTATCTTTCTTTCTTAAAGTACACCGCAAACTTTGTCATGTTTTAAGACAATGGCATCTCGTACATGTAGAAATGCAAAGTTTGATTACGTTTTATGTCGAAGGATGGGCCAAACGTCAAGCAATAAAGAGTAAGGTGGATATTTGAATCTCGTAGTTAGGGAACAATATATATAATCTATTCTGTCCTCAAAAATCCAGAATGAATAAAAAATCATATGTAATTAATTCTAGTATCAGTATGTTCTGGTTCTACTTGCTAGATTTCAAAGACAAAATCGGTATATTTTGGTTCCACTTGCTATAGACAAAATCGTTGTTTGTTTGGAGCTTATTTTTACAGGATATTTTTCTTTTTCAAGTAGTTTTCTAGCTTATATTAAAATTTCCTCCCTTTTAAACGGAGACATTTTCTCTCTCAAAATTATACCAGTATTATATTTGAATTAGCATACCTATACTAGATTTCTAACCCTCATTAATATTCCTGCAAAGAGATACATTTCGGATTCTAGTAAATGATCTACCAAGTCTTTATCTTAACTCTAGATCTTCAGGAAAAGAATTAAAAACAATGGAGGAGAAACTTATTAAAGTTTATTCCCAACAACATATTGGTACACTGTATTTGAAAAGTTGTGGTAATTTCATGTGATAATCTTTTTTTTTATTTCAAATAAAATTGGACCATCAACTTGATTCTTCAATAAAAATAGACAACAAAATGGTCATATCTTTTGATTTTCCATCTGGAAAGAAATATTTGGCGAAAAAAAAATCACAGTGAATCTTTACGCACTACTTCTATTACCTTGAGACATAAAGGTTCTGGAGTCTCTCACTAACAATAGTATACAGTATATGCCGTCTTTGAAGAAAAATCTTCCAATCTTTGCTAATTCCCATTGACACTAAATGAGTATTTCCATTTTATAACGCAGAATTTCAATTAAAAACCTTTTACATGAATGTAATACCCGGTATCAATTCCACATTCATCTCTAACCTTTCTTGCGTTTACACACGTTTTGAAATTAATTTTATGCGCATTTAACCGAGGATAAGGAATATATATTTTTGCCCTCTTCGTCTGTCTATTTGTTAGTTTGTCCGCAAAACCTTTATTCTTGCCCATAACTTTTGAGTGGTTTAAGCTATGGTTTTCATATTTCACATGTGACAAAACCTTTCTTTGGGTGTCAATAAATTTGGCCTCTTGGCCTTTACCCTGGAAAATAATTTTTAAAAAACTTCATCTGGCCATAACTTTTAAACAGGTAATCTAGGGCTTTCATACGGTATTTCACAAGTGTATTCATTGTGACAAGACCTACCTTTAGATACCAACAAGTTGGACGATTTAACCTTGACCTTAGAGTTTGACCAAATTTTAACCTTGACCAAATATTTTGAACAGCGAGCACTACTAGGAATTTTTTATTTCACAATTAAATTCCTTGTGGCAAGATCTTCCTGGCTTTGGATACCAACAAGTTTGGCCCTTTGACCTTGGAGTTTGACTTACATTTGAGACTCTTCAATCCTCGCCATCAGCTGCCATACAGGGGCATCAGTGTTCCACAAACACATCTTGTTTAAAATGTCATTGTTCCCACGTTCACTCGGTTCAGGTGCTATCACTTGACAGGGGATGCTTACTCCTTCATGGAATTTGATCCCATTTGTGGGGTCCATGCTCTCTGTATATGCTCTCACTTTACTACATGTATATATATCTGAATGAATTTTTGATCTGTTCATTATCTTCATATTTCAACCATTCAAAGTTGTGCAACAAAAAGGTTTTGTATGTTTGTGTCTGATGCTTAATTTTGTAGTAAGCTGCCATCTTTAATTTGTGAAAATCTAGTGATAAATTTCCACTCTCCTCACATTGTTTTATGTCCCCATTATCGAAAATTCGGGAGTATAAAGTTTTTGCTTTTTCGTCCGTATGTCTGTATGTTTGTCTTTAAAAACTATAATCTTACTCATAACATTTCTTAGACTATAGCCTTCATATTTCACATGTGCATTCCTTGTGACAAAGTCTTCCTTTGGATGCCAACATATTTGATTTTTGCAAAAAAAAAAAAAAAAAAAAAAAAAAAATCAAATTTTAACCTTTGTCATGACTTCTGAACAAATGGAGCTATGGCTTTCATCTTTCACATATACGTACTTATTCTGACAAGACCTTTCCAAGGATATAGATATTACTTTTACCTTTAAGCCTTGACCTTCGAGTTTGGCCAACTTAAATAAAAAACGCTAACATTGGTCAAAACTTTTAAATAGTTAGTATTAGGGCCTCAATATTTCACAGATGTATTCCTTGTGACAAGACCTTTGTTTAAATACCAATAATTTTGACCTTGCCTTGGAATTTGACATTCTTTTGAAAACCTTAACCTTGGTCAAAACTTTTGAACAGTTAGTGCTAAGGTTTTTCTATACTGCTAATGACAAAGCATTCCCCTAGGTACCATTAAATTGACCGTTGACCCTTTGAGTTTGACCTATATTTTAAAAAGTTTAATCTTGGCCATAACCTTTGAACAGTTGGTGGTTGGACTTTCATATGTCAATGGTATGATTATCAAGAAGAATCCTCTCTTTGATTAACATTTTTTCATTTCCTGATCTTAACCCTGGAATATGACTTGCAGTTGAGAAACTTGAGTTTCACAAACAAATCTTGTTTTCGCTTGCAACCTCAATATTTCCTCATATTGATTTGATCTACTTCATTACATTTATATATGAAATATAAGTGGGTATGGTATTTTTATTGACATAAATGCACTACTCAAGAAATGTTATAAATCCTACATCGATTGAAAAATATGTCTAACCTGTATTTGAATTAAGATAATTGAATTGATTCTTAGAAGACTACTATTTTTTTGTATATACGAAACATATTAAAGGGACATGGACACAGTTTCAACTGAATTTTTTAAACCAATTTTAATGCTTACAATTCCTAATCAAGGCATTATCTAATGATCAGCAAAAATTTGAACATCATTTCTTGATTAACAAACGAGATACAGAACTTAAAATTCTTCAAAATGTAATCAGGGCTCGTGCCTTTTATTGTTTACATATAGAAAATATCTTATTGATAACACAATGAAATTCAGCAAATCACTAGAAACTGTCTAATTGTATTTAGAATTAACTTCTTCATTGAAATTATCTGCTGTGAACGAACATATGCTAGTATATTAATCTATGTAAACAAACCATGACACGGACCCTGTTTACATAACATAAGTTTGGAGCTCTAAATCTGTCTTGTATCTCGACTACTTGAGTATTTTTGATGATCATTAGAAAGACCTTAGTTAATTTGTAAAAATGGAAAAATAAATTTGAAAAGTTTTAGCTGAAACTGTGTCTATGCCCCTTTAATGTTAGTATATACTAATGACGTGTTTTACCCCCACCCTCATATCAATGTTCGGGGTATATAAATTATGCTCTGTCAGTGGGTTTCTTTGTTTGTCCACCAAAACTTTAACATTGCCGATAACTTCTGATGGTTTTAGCTATGGTTCTTTTATTTCAGTCACATTAGTATTCATTTTGAAGAAGCCTTTTGGTAACAAAATATTTCATCTCTTGACCTTAGAGTTTGTCCTAATTTGGAAGAATTTTCCTAACTTTAACCTTGGACATAACTTTTGAACAGTTTGTGCTAGGGCTTTCATAACATTGTGGCAAGTCCTTTCCATAGATATAAATATTTTCCTTTACCTTATGACATTAACCTTGGAGTTTGACATGCATTTGAGAAATTCAACCTTCGCCAAAAGCTGTCAGTGTTTCACAAGCAAATTTTGTCAATAATGTTTTACATGTTAATAAAACACATTTTCTCACACAACTTATCAACAGATCGTAAACCACATTAAAAAAAATAAAGAATAGGTATGAATATCCAGATATGGATCCAGATATCATCCAGATACGGATAACACATCCTAATACACAAAAAAGTGTCATCACTTTTAAAAAATACAGCTTTCTTTGCCATCTTTCCTACTTTTTCTGAAAATGGAAACATTGTATAATTCTGCAAGGAACAACCAGACAAGACCTAAAAAATTATACAACTATATCAATAATAAACATTGTTATTCTAAGGGCCTAGTTCAATGCTCTATTTTACCATTTACGAAGCAAAATTAACTACAAATGGACAATCCTTCAATATTCTATTTCACATGTAGATTTAGAGAAATTACGCCATCGATAATTAAAATGTTTGCTTCCCATCTCCCGACCAAATATTTTTTTTCAAATGGGTCGGAGCAGCAAAGCTACATTCCCCTGAAAATACAAGCGGTTGGATCAAGGTGCTTAAAACCCCAGTCACATTTCCAAAAACGACCAACGGCCGACGGTTTTTGAAGCAAAAATGGGATTCTTCGGGTGGCAGTCGGCGGTTCATCGGCCGTTGTCTTGTCCGATTTTGACCTCTTTTTTGTGTCCATCGGTCCAAGTTATAATTTTTCTGCGTCGGTGGCCGATTTCTTCTATTTAAGTTATCCGTCGACTAACCTTCGATCATCGTCCGACCATCGGCGATCAGTTTCTTAAGTCGGTCGTCCGTCGTTTGACAATAAGGGTTTCAAAAATTTCGGCCGACGGTTAAAATTAAACTGTAGCTCAGAGCTCGATGATCGGGCGACGATTGGCCGACTTGTGAATATTTAATCTATAAAGTATCAGTCACATTATCCAGCGATAGGGTATACGATGAGAAACCGATGCGTTTTTTGATGAAAATGGCGTGGTTGCCGGCCGGGCACCACTAGTGATCGGAAGGTGACTGAGGCCATTTTGCGAATCGGTGGGGTCATCGGTAAGAAATAATTCGTAGTTAAAATTCAGCGATGTCTCCAACGATGCCTCACATTGCTCCTCATCGGCAACCCATCATTAACACATCTTTCACGGATCGGCCGATGTATGGCCAAGCATCGTCCAATATCCGTTGAATCTGAGGTCATTGGGGGGTTGAGTGGTGTCCAACAGATAACGGCCGATCATCGGTCGATGTTCGACCAGACATTGGTCCGTAGTCAACCGATGTTCGAACGATGTTCACCAATGTATGAGCGATGTAATACACATCGGTCGATTATCCTGGAACATCGTTTTATGATTAGCAATGCTTCGCTGGGCCTTTGAAAGTCCGGCCGGCAACCACGCCATTTTTATCATAAAAGGCATTGGTTGCCCATCGAATACCCATCGCTGGATAATGTGACTGATTCTGTGAGGACTACTAGGCCGATGTGGACCGATGTTGGGGCATCATTAACACCACGGATTACCAACGATTACCACCGGTCTGCGGCTACCGGCCGGGAAATGTGACCTAGGCATAAAGGATTCACAATACAAACAAAATGTTGATGCATGGATTGATATATATTTTTAAATGGAAATAACATTAGATAATTAATCCGTAAGACAGAAAGAAATCTTGATTTAACACTGAGCTACAATCTTACAAAAAGCTACCACTGTGCCTTGCAAACATCACTCACATCACCTATCTGAATATAGATCTATGAAAAATATTGCTGATTTCTAAAGAAAAAAGATTTGTTGTGTTATTTATCCAAGTCATCGGTGTTCCTAGGAATTAATGTGACTGCTCCGTGTCGCCCAATACTCGTGTCGACCGATCATGTTTTTCAGCCGACAAGACCAGAAAAATTTAGTCACCCGACCATCGGCTTAAATGTGACCTAGGCATAAGAGGTGTGGGCATCCCCTGTCGACCAGTACACCTGCTGTGATCCCTCTGTATCAGGTGAATATGCCAAAGTTAGACTGAAAGTTCTGGAAATCAGAATGCAACATGTCAGTCAAAATTCAACCCAACCTAATGCCTTAGTCAAATTTCCCGGCCGGTGGCCGTAAACCGGTGGTAATCAGTGGTAATTCGTGGTGTGAGCGATGCCCCAACATCGGTCCACATCGGCCTAGTAGTCCTTAATGTATCAGTCACATTATCCAGCGAAGGGGTATACGATGGGCAACCAATGCGTTTTTTGATAAAAATGGCATGGTTGCCGGTCGGAATTACAAAGGCCAAGCGATGCATTGCTAATGATAAATCGATGTTCCAGGGTTACCGGCCGTTGTATATTACATCGCTCATACATTGGTAAACATCGTTCGTACGTCGGTCGACCATGACCCCCACCGATTCGCCAAATGGCCTCAGTCAACGTTCGATTACTATAGGTGTCCAGCCGGCAAACACGCCATTTTTATCAAAAAACGCATCGGTTTCTCATCGTATACCCCATTGTTGCATAATGTGACTGATAATTTACTTTACCTTAATTCTCTCCGTGCCAGGAGGCACACAAGGCCTGGATATCTCCTTTCCACTGAGGCCGGTCTGAGGCTGCACGGCGTCCCGTGTTCCAGCCTGCACCATCTACCGTCATATTGCCCTCGTTTCTTCTCCCCTCAGGCGTCCAACCGAGGGTCACAACGCAGTCATCCGTGTGATCCTTTCTAAGCACATGGCCGATCCAATTCCATCTCCTCCTGCCCACCTCGCAACTAATGTTTTCTGCTTCTGCCATTTCCAGAGATGTCTTGTTTGGGATATGCTGCTGCCATCTGACCTTTAGAATCCTTCTGAGGCACTTGGACTGAATGATCTTCTTTTCCTCTGTCTTGGTAAAGCATCAGTCACATTATCCAGCAATGGGGTAAACGATTAGAAACCGATGCGTTTTTTGATAAAAATGGTGTGGTTGCCGGCTGGACTCCTTTAGTAATAGGACGGTTACTGAGGCCATTTAACTAATCGTTGGCAACCCGTCATTAACACATCTTTCAAGGATTGGCCGATGTATGGCCGAGCATCGTCAAGTGTCCGTTGAATCTGAGGTCATCGGGGGGTTGAGTGGTGGGCAACAGACATCGACCGATCATCGGTCGATTGGCACCGAGGTAAGTGAAGTTGTTCGCCTCGTCGGCTTCCCCGTTTCCGACTATCAGGCTGATTTTACTCTTGCTATTTATCTTCATCACTTTGCACTTCTTGGCATTCAGCCTCAACCCAACTTTTACGGATTTTTCTTCCAGTTTTGTTGTCTTTGACGTAAGATAGTTCATTGCTGATGACAGTAGGGCAATGTCGTCAGCAAAGTCAAGGTTTTCAAGCATAGTGGTGAAAGTCTTATTCCTGTTCTCTTTTCTCTGACAGTCTGTTGCATCACCCAGTCTATCACTAGGCGGAAGAAGAACCCTGACATTCAGCATCCTTGTTTGACACCAGTCATCACAGGAAAGGAGTAGTTGGTCTCGTTGTCATCAATCACAGAACAAACTTGTCATACAGGGCTTTGACCATCGTAATCAGTTTATGGGTATACCATATTTCTTCATGATGACCGAAATGCTGTCTCTGTGCACCGAGTCGAAAGCTTTCTCAAAGTCCACAAAATGGATGTACAGTGTAGCATTCTACTCATTGTCTTGCTTCAGTATGTTCCTGAGGAAGAAAATCTGATTAAAAGTCCCTCTCCCTTTCTGAAACCGTGCCTGCTCTTTGCTAAGGGTGTGGTCAACTCCAGCCTGTATTATCTTGATGATGATCCTTATGAGTGCTTTGCTGGCTACGGGCAATGTGACTCCCTTCCACTTGCTGCAGTCCTGTTGCCTCTTTTGTGAATTTTACAGATCAGTCCTCTGGTTCATTCTTTGGGCACCTTTTCCTCTTTCCGTATCTGGTCAAAGGTGTGCTTCAATTCTTGGCTACTCCTATCAAGGTCTGCCTTTAACTTTTCTGCAGTTATTTGATCTGCTCCAGGGGCCTTTCCATTCCGAAGTGTCTTCAGTGTAGTCCTTATTTCCTGTGTGGTGGGTGGCTCAACCGAGAAGTCTAGCTATTCTCCCTCCTCATGTTCATCTTGTGGTGGGGATTCTGGCGTGTCCATGATGAGCACTTCCTCAGAATGTTCCCTCCATCTGGCAAGCCTCGTTTCTTTATTTTCAGCAGCTCCCCCTCTTTGCTCTTCATCGCTGCTGTTTCCTTACTACTCTTTCTTGTCAGCTGCTTTAATATGCTGTACAGTTCCTTCTACCTCCTGTTCTCGGCTGCTTTATGTGCTCGCTCAGCCTTCTCTCCCATCCATCTCCTCTTGTCCTCTATCGCTTTTCTTGACGACTTTGTCTCTCTCCTTGTAATTTTCATTCAACCTAGTCTTGACTCTTTCTGATCTTTTGCTCTCTATCTTTTTCTTGATGTCTTTTCTTTCATCTATCAACTTCAAGGTGTTTTCGTTGATCTAATGTTTGTAGCCAAGTACTTTCTCTGCTGAATTCACATATGCCATCTTCTGATTTTCCACATTTCCTCGATATCATCCGTCTTTTCCCTGTGCTATTCTAATTTCTTTCTCGCAAAGTCATTGTTTTTACTTTGTTGTTTTTGAGGCGTTCTACATCCAATCTTGGTTTCAACTTGTTCTTATACTTGTGTGGTGAGCCGTATCCTGATTCGGGTCTTCACCAGCTAGTGGTCGCTGTCGGCATCCGCTCCCCTCTGAACCTTGATGTCAAGAACAGAAGATCTCCACTGTCCACTAATGAGAAGATGTCAATCTGGGTTTTCAATGTTCCAGTAGCAGACACCCAAGTTGCTTTGTGTACGTCTTTATGGGGGAACAGTGTTCCTATGATTACAAGTCCGTTTGGTCCGACTAAATTCACACAGTATTTCTCCATTCTCGTTCTGTGTTCCCAGTCCTTGGATACCTATAGTTCTTTCATATCCATTATTGCCACTCCCTATCTTGGCCATGAGTCCCCCATGATAATAATGATGTTGTCCGTATTACATTCATCCAAGGTCGCTTGTTACTCCTGAAAGAATTGGTTTTTCTCCTCTTCTTTCTTTTGATTATGTGGTGCATATGCTTGGATCACCGACAATCTCCTGTATCTTGAATAGGATCGTGCTGCCATTGTTCTCTTGCTGATGTGTGTCCATTCCATGAGTGATTTTATAGCCCGTTGGTTGATCATTATGACAAATCCTTCCTTAAGTAGTTCTTCATCCCCAATGTACATGACGGTCTGGCCCGAGGCCAGTCTTATCTTAATAGCTCCGGTGGTTTTCTGCACTCATTGATTCCCACTTCTCTCGCAATCTGTGCTGAATCTCCTCCTCTATACATTATTTGCACATTCCAGTGTTGATGGTGAATGTTTGTTTGAATGTCACAAGGGATCTAGTCAGTGATGTGAAAACTTCGATTGATTGATTGTTTGTTGTTTAATGTTCCTCTCGAGAATTTTTCACTCATATGGAGACGCCACCATTTGTCGGTGAAGAGCTACAAATTTTGTCCTATGCTCGGCAATCAGGGTCATTGAGCAGCGAGGGATCTTTTTCGTGCCAGTGCCTAATGCGACACGGGTCCTCGGTTTATACGGTCTCATCCGAAGGACGGGTCTTCACGTCTCACAGTGATATTCGAACCCGCGATGTAAGGATAGACTCCTTACTTCGCGACTCTAGAGCAGACGCCCTACCCACTGCGCCACGTGGGCGACACTTCGAAAGTACAATATCTTTGTTGGCAAATGTCAGTTCGGGAAAATCGACGGTTAATTTGGAATTATAATCTTATAACAAGTGGTGTTTTAAAAAGTTTGTGATGGAAAAAGTCCATAATTCTCTGTTGTTGAAAACCCCAAACCCAAAGTATGCTTTTGCTCTAGAAGTTCCAAGTATGAATTATTAAATTGATATACATGTAAAAGTAATTTTTATACTAAGTAATAGCATTCAAGCAATATAACTTTGGAATATGTAGACTATAGTACTTAGTATACCATTAAAACAATTTTTGTTTCTACCTTCCAGGACACTTTTTTTTCCTCTTTCCCCATCAACAAATATGTTGAAATTTACAGGTACGTTGAAATTTACTGGGAAAAAAATGCTACCTACCCAATAATTTTACCCTGAGTCGGGAGATGGCAAACAAACATTAATTTAAACATGGCCTAATAGCGAGAATCTTTAATTTCTGGGTGTGGAACTATAGGGACAGATAAGTCAGTTACCTCACACTAATGATTTCCTGTTGTCACTGTGTCACAATGATTTAAAAGATTTCATGTAATCTACTCAGATAGAATATGCTCGACCTTAGGCGATCAAAACTTTTGTTTCTAAATTGTTGCATAAATGCCATGATTCGTGGTTAGAAATATCGCTATATCAGTAGAATATGAGGCAAGTTAAGTAAAATACAAATACTAACATAAGAACATCCTTCGTCTCAAGCCACGGTTCAGAGTCCGCGCTCTTCCCTGAATGGGAGAGAATCGTACATTTTGGCCGTGGTTTGCGACGATGATGAACTATCAAACATTAACCTTGACAATCATTTAGTTTTAGACTTCATATTTACTGTATAGTAGACGGAAAACGCCTGGTGTCTTTTAGGGGCAAAAGTCAAGTCACAAGTCTGTCATTTCCAAACTCAAAAGGAACATTCCTTGACTTAATATTGACATCTTCAATCTAAACCGTAAATATAGTGCGAGGAAGAGACATTAAGATAAAGGAGGGTGACTTCTCAAGGCTCAAGGTTGAGATTATTTGAAACTTCGTAACCTACACATTAACCATAAAGGAGTAGCTTGCTTTGGGGAGGACATCCATATAAACTTTGAGTCCATATCCTTATGTAAAACATTATATACGAGTGAAATTGGACCAAAACTAGAGGTGGAGTAAAATTTTGAAGAAATTTCATAAAGTATCAAATTTTCTTAACCATGGCAACACTGTGCAGAGAAATAAAAACATTTTCTTGATTTTTTTTTTAAAGTCATTTCACAAAAGCTGAATATCTATTAACTAGTTAGGGTGTCTGTAAGGTCAACTGTGACAACATGCATGGTAATTTTTTTCTGCGCAATTAAGGAAAAAATAATATTTTAATTTTTTTTTATTCATGTAGTTGTAAGTGAGTTCTTCCGTCTGTTTGTTGTTGCTCCTTTACAATTTTTTCCCTCTAAAATTGTTCCCGTTTTCACCCCCTAGATACGATGTAAGACAAAATATCTGCACGAACACAATATTGTTTTTATTTCGCTGTCTAATATAACCCCCACTCCCCACGCTTGAAAAGTGGGAGGGTATACAGTGATCGGGATGTCCGTCAGTCTGTTACGCTTTGGGGTACCCATCTCTTCTCCGCAACTCCTCTTATACCACTGAATGATACATAATGAGACAGAATCTTTGCCATATAGTGTCATTGTGCACCTCCTATTTTACTTTTTGATTTGATATATATTTTAGGTTTCAATAACAAAATATGGACACTGTCATTCTATCTTTTATATTGAAGGGCATCCATCTCTTATTCGAAACTCCTCTGAATAAAACCACTAAATAAAATTTATTGATACTCTCACAGATGTTTATTACATAATGACATTGTGCACTTCCTTTTTTTCGATCTAACACTTATTTCGGGTCTCCCAGAGCTAAAAACATGGACTTCGTCATTATGATATGGGAGGAGGGGGTATCATTTAGTGAGATCAGACAGTACTCACAGTACCTCTAGTATTTGATATAGTAAGGGATAAAAAAAAAATCTTATGCTTCTATGATAAACACCGGTTATAAGCATACTGCAAATATGACAGAATGCATCACAGGCACGTAGCATCGTTTTTGAAAGTGGGGGGCCAACCAGAGAAATTTTTTTTTAACTTACCTGAAAAAGTTGACAAGCAAAAAAAAAAAAAAAAATTTGCCCAAACTCGAAAATCCTATTTCGGGGCGGGGGTGGGGTGGGGGGGTGTAGTGGCCAACTTTTTCAATGCCAAGTTACTTTCACTTCCAATTTTTTCCTACAATTCCTTGATATCATTATACTATGATAAAAAGCGGGGGGCTAACCATCCTTTCAATGAACATTTACTATAGTAAAGGTAATTTTGGGGGAAAAAGCACCCCCTGTTGTTTCGTCCCTGCATCAGTACCTGACGAAAGAATATGATGCCCCACCACCACTTTCCACCTTCCTTCGAAGAATTTTTATTAGACATGACAATTTTACCCAAAATATATGAATTCCTAGTCTATCATATCTAGTTTATTTACCAGGATATATTTCGATTTTAGATGCCGTTTCCCGTTTTTGTTAAGTTTCAGAAATTGTCGTTATCAATTCTTTTCTCAGATTCAAAAATATAGCTGACATTTAGTTTTTACCTAAAAAAATTAATATCTACTTCTTTTTTTTACATTTGTTTTCGCTTATTTCTGTATGTCACCCTGCTGACTAATCAAATCCCAGAAATAATAGTACTTTTGAATAGTCATCAGTTTCCATCTTAGTTTGTTAGGGGAAACACTTTCCATTTTTATTCTTTTTTACGCATATAAAAAATAAGCACGTGAAACAAAAAGAACACATTGTAATATTGTTACTTTTTCGTATTACAAGCTGTTGTGAGTTTTATGACGCTGTCGCCCCGAATGAGGTCACATGAATTCCATATCTACATGTAAAATTGTAAATATTTACGATTTATCACATAACCCTGTCCTCACTCTTCTTCGCATATCTCATGGGTTTTCTTCGTTTTCCCTGTTCCAACAAGAAAAATTAGGACACAAATTAGCGACGTATTTATAATGAAAAAAAAATTAATGCGACGGACAAACATCGCACCTTTATTCCCGTAGATTCTAATACTGCGCAGGTTCGTCAATTTAAAATCATTGTCAACAAGGATGTGAATTATCGCTAACCCCTACAGACTATAGAAACCTTTCATAATATGAATATAGACAATTATCGCTGGCAAAAATTAATATAGACTGTAACTAGAACAATATAACTTAGCTCGAATGGATTGAAATTCAGTTTTCCTAGTGTTTACCTGGTGTTATATTTAAAATAAAGATTTCTTTTCAGGAATAATGCATTGAGGGCATACTTACTTGCTATGTTTTCTCGGCGTTCTCTTAGAACTTGTAATTGATTCTTCATCTTGTATATAGTTAACAGAACATCTAAGTAAATCTACAATGCAAAATTATATTCGTAAAATGTAAATGATGAGTAAATATTAGGAGTCATTAGGGAAATCATTTAATTTCGAAGTGCGACGGAAAATGTCATCGGTTTATCTGTCCATCCGTTTGTGTAAGGGTATTAAATATAATTTTAACAATTTCTTCCCTTTTTTTATCCGATTTACATAAACATCGTGCCAATAAATAAATATTTGCTTACATAAGTATCTAATTTTATAAGGGTATGTTGTTGCTACATATCCAATTACATCTACATATTTTTTCGCTGAATTCAACATTTTGTAGGTCTTGAATAAATAGCAATGAATTAAAATGAACAAGGGTTATTTTCATTGGTGTAAAATATATATATATATATATATATATATATATATATATATATATATATATATATATATATATATATATATATATATATATATATATATATATCTTGAACAGATAAATAACCGTAATTCATTTAATTTTATTCAACTGCATGTGTTATATTGACGATAAATACATGTAATTATATTCATTTCATTTCATTCAAAAATGCAATGCATTTTTTTTTATATATAAGGGGAAAATCTCTTCGAAGTACGACACTTACCTGAGCAGGCGTTGTTATCCTTGGGGGAAAATGCAATACGTTTTCAAGAAAAGCCACCCACCTTCTTCTTCTCAGATGCAGCTATGGTTTTGCGTTTTGGAGGAGGGCTCGGAGTGAAGTTGAAGATACTCGCACAGTCGTTTGTAGTGGAGGGCACATCTCTTAGTTGCTCCAGCACTGCGGGGATGGGGTCAGGCGTAATGTGATTCTTTTTGAACACTCTGTTTGTCTGTTTGTGAGTGAAGTCTGCCTGGGGTCTTTGGGGTAACACCGGACTTGCTGACAAAGTTCGGGCTACTTCTTGTTCTGGTGTTACTACTGTCGTTTGATTTTCTTTCTCCGAAAAAGTCTTCCGTTTTCTTCTGACGAGAACAGCATTGGAGGGCACATCCTCGTTGTTCTTATTGTTGACGTCCGGGCTTCTGACGTTGTTTGTATCTGTGAGGATAGTGAGCACTGGAGTACTGCTGAAGATACTCTCTGCTGGGTCGCTGTACAGGCGCCGACATTTAGGAGTTCTGGTGGACTCTTCAACAACAGGATTCACTGGACGCAGAGTGCTAGGACGTGTCGGGGGAACGAATTTTTGACTGCTTCGCATCATGTGTTGGTATCTGAAAATATACAAAACCCAGCAGTCTTACGGGCATAGGAATTTACTTTGCAACAAGAATTTTTTTTTATTTTAATGTGTAAGGATACTTGTTTCAAACACAAAAATAAAATATGTTTAGCCATAATTGTACATGTATAATGTTTGTAACACTTGGGGTTATCTATAACATGTGCTTATCCATCACTACCCCTAAAACACTCAATTGAATTTCATGAATGAGACTTCCACAAAATCTTTACAACATTGTTCTATTGTGTACGTCCTATTTTCGTTTCAATCGACAGATATTTGGATTTCCGGTACTATGAAAACAAATACATTGCTATCTCTCTGTTACTACAACTCACATCGGATCAGGGGTATTATTTTGTGAGCTCAGTGCTCACTGTACCTTGTGTTTTTACTCTGTTTCTTATTATTATTATTATTTTTCTTCTTCTTCCTGGGTACTTATTTGTCCGGGAGTGATCTTGTAAACTACACATCCGACTTAGGTAAAACCTTTTTAGGGTCAGTAGGCATGTTATGTAGATTTGCGGAACGAAGGTCATTTTGCGCGCACGTGCTTGCAAGAGTGTGCACGTGCAACACGTGAAATGACCGATTTAATTGATATAGGCGTAACTTTTTACCTTTTTGATGAAATGCTTTGAAACTCATAATATAAGGATATATTAGTTGCATAGACAACATGACATGGTCAAATTAGCAAGATCTCACGCGCATGCACGTGCGCTTCGCTCTAATTGGCTGAAACCAAAGTCTCAATATCTTTCTTGTTTTTTGATGAAATCCTTTGAAATTTTGAACATAGCCATGCATTAGGATATCCTACAACATCATATATAACAATTATCATGAAAACACGTGCATGCACGTGCGCTGCAATCTGATTGGCTTAAACTTTTAATAGTTATAACTCCCTTGGTTTTCAACCAAACAGGATGGGATTTTGAGCATAGATAGATATAATAAACTTCTACAAGAAGGTATGGTCGCCATGCACATCCGTACACGTGCGTGTACGTGCGCTGCAATCTGATTGGTTGAAACTTTAAATAGCTATAACTCCCTTGGTTTTCAACCAAACAGGATGGGATTTGGAACATAGATAGATATAATGGACTTCTGCAAGAAGGTTTTGTCACCATGCACATCCATACACGTGCACTGCAATCTGATTGGCTGAAACTTTAAACAGTTATAACTCCCTTGGTTACCAAACGGAGTGGGATTTAGAACACAGATAGATGTAATAGACTTCTACAAGAAGGTATGGTCACCATGCTCATGTATGTACGTGCGTGCACATGTAATGAGTAAAATCAAAAAAACACCTGAATGAGCGTATTTTTTAATGCTTTTGGATTAAATACTTTAATATTTAGTATATTAAAATATATAGATTGTATAGACAAGACGATATGGTCATTATGCACATGCATTCACATGCGCACGCGTGCAATGCTAAAATTTGAATGAACTTGGTACCCTTCTGGGTAAACTTTGTTAAAGTCTCAAATGCATAAAGTTTGTCTTATTTAATGAAGCTTACAGGGAATTTGGCACCAAAAGGGAGTTGGGGAGCGTTTGGGGAACATCTGTAACGGTCCCCGTTACAATGAGGACTAGTTGCATTTATTTTGGTTGTGAATTATGCAGAAGAACTGTTGTTTTTTTAAATCTGATTTTCAACATGCACACTTTTTACGGTCATTACATTTCCCTTTACAGTCATAAAGATCTAAGCCTTTTTATCACTTTTTAGGACTTATAGAAATATTAAGGGGAAGAACTCGTTTGGTTATATTAAAGCAGATTATTTTTTTATGTTCATCATTTTTTAAAATAAAAATGTAGCAAGTGAGTTTAAATAAAGTAAGCATCTTATAGATAGAATGTAAATCACAAATGCTGCCTTCAGTATTGACTAATATCTAACAACAATATTCAAGGGGAAATCTATTTCAGGATACATTCATTATTCAAAAACATGTCTAAAATTATCAAAAAGAAATCCCCCACTCTACATCTATTAACTAAGGTCTATTTATCTACTTCAATGTTAAGTTTTGAGTACGTGTTAAAAATCAGCTTTGTTCTATCAAGTAAACTATGAATGACAAAATGATCAACTAGCACCGTATTTTGACAGCTGGTCCCCCCGCAACATAAACATGTACATGTCAAACGTGAAAACATGGGGACTGGAATGCCATCTTATTGTTGGAAAATACAAATGTATCACAGAGATCCCAAAGGCCCAAATACTGGGCATGTACCTTTGCTGCAACACGTTTAACGTGTGATTGTTGTGTGCAAAGATGATATAGAATATTCGGTACGACTATACCTAAATGAGATGATATGGAATAGGATTGGGATATGACCATTACTTTTATGTCAAATAGAAGTGGCACTGGTGTATGTAATCCGAGATTCCTCTGACTCTAACCCCCGCTTTTATATTATGACTTGTCTAGTCTGGCATGACAAATTGGGCTATTAGGCACATGTAGCAATGTGAGGGTGGGGGGATGGTCTTTCCACTGTTTTCCAAACACAACCTTTTTACTTTTGAAAAGGTTCAAAAAAGGGCAAGGATATTAAATTAATCAGTTTATGGTACTGAAAGAGCCTACACCTCACCCCTCCAAATACACACAGGAAAAGTAGATTTTTTTTTCATTCTTGACTTTTTTTCCGGTAGATTGAATTGCTTTTTTTTCTCTCTGGCTGAATCCTAGCCAGGGACATAGCATCGTATTTAAAAGTGAGGACAGGGGCAACTAGTCTTAGCCCTATGGCACACCAATTTACATGTTCTGTACATTTAAATGGTGTGCGATTCCTTAGTGTGTGACATAGGGTTATATCTAATGTGCGGCTAAATACCATGATTTGTTTATGACACAGGACAAGAACTGGTGTCTGACAAAGGACTAAGACTATTGTATGACAATTAGGATTACAATATTGGTGTGTACTACCTGGATGTACACATCGTCTCAAGCCACGGTCCAGATTCCGCATATAACGCATACGTAAGCTCTCTCCTACATGTAGGCCTATGGGAAACTGCATGAGGATCGTACAATTTTGGCGGTGGTTTGCGACGATGACCTGTCTGTGACTACTTGGTCAAAAGGAACTGGTGTGTTGGGAGACAGTCTTTTTTTTTAATAAGAACGTTAAAAACCGGTGAAAGCATTATCACTGCTCCAAAGGCAGGCGCGTAGCCAGCATGGAAATGAAGTGTACGCAGAAAATGGTCAGGGGTCTGGGGGCCGCCTTGAGGCCCCCAGTGGGGGCGAAGCCCTGGTGGGGGCCCAAACCCCCGGAAGCTCCTGGATTTTACGAAATTTTTCAGTCATTTTCTTGCAAAAGAAATGACGATAATCACTTTTCTTGAGCAAATACTTAGCTAAGTTATACTGCTTCCATCGATACTTAGGGAAGAGAACGATAATTTATCAAATTAATTTACGCATATATTGTTATGTTTCCAAGTGTATCAAGAAAAAAAAAGTAGCAATCGCAATATCGTTATCACTGGAGTTTAAATTTATATTACAAAATATAAACGGGGGAGTTGTTGTCTTTTGATTACCTTCATTTGATAGCTGAAACGATTCGAGAATGCTTCAGTTATAATATAATTCTTTAAATTGGTAACATCAGTAAAAGAATTTTTAGCTATATTATTATTTACTTTGTTCACCATACTTTAAATTGTTTAACGACATTTATTCATTACCTCTACGGAAATGAAAAATCCTGTATAGTCGTCCAAGACCTTTGTAACTTTTTCTTTCGATCATGGTCCCTTAGATCGCTTTCCTTCATCAAATATTTGTCCGGATAATCAGGATTAATTAACAGTTGAACATTTTGGTTTAACAATATTTTTCTCCTCAAGAATGTTGAAAGATGTTTTTGGAATTGATTTCATAAAGGACTAAATTTGACTGTGCAGACAATCAGAACAAAATTTGAATCGAAAGTCAAACAGTAAGACGCAAAATAATTTGAAACACAGGTGGTGTCTCTTTTTCCCCGAATAAATTTCTCTCTTTCTTTTTTTCCTTCTTTTTTATCTCTCTTTCTTTTTTTGGAAAATGATGTGTACGCACTTGCGTACTTGCGTATAGGCAGCTACGCGCCTGAAAGGGAACAAAACCCCCGTAACGCCCCTTTTCCTTTTCTGCGTCGTCAACACAATGCCAATGTGTCATTTGAAACTGAATTTACTACTTTCACCTGGGTGTCTCTAAAAATATTATAATTCCAGTTTAATTAACCGTTCTATACTTTTTCCAAAGAACATGGTCAATATTCTTTAAGAGCAACAGCGATCCAAAACCCCATATAACTTCTTCCAAAGAACATGGCCAATATATCCTAAAAACCCCATATAACGTAGGCCTACTGACTCGTGTTGTGTTCACGCAGACGTCAACAGACGCCGGGTTAACGCAGCAGGTGTCAAATGCAAAATGACTTAACAACTTAGAGACGGCATTAAATTTGACACATTATATATACATATGAATAACAGCTAGGCTAACGAAATATTGTCGATTGACATTTGTTTTCTCTTTTCGTTTAAACTTTACCTCGTCGATGTACTCTGTGCTTGAACGGAGGTTGAACTTTGACCTCATAAGCCCCACCTCTTGACGTCACTGTAATGCGCTGTACACAACGCGGTGGGCAGTTGATTCATTCAAGAAGATGTTTGTGTTGGTGTTAAACTATTGCATGAAATTTTGAACCATTTATACAAAGGATTTATTTAAAAGAAGAGGAATTACATTCATATTTCTACCAAATAAGTTACATTTACCGACAGAGAGTATTCTGACATTAAAATTCCGCTGACGTCCATTGTCAGCTGGCTGATTTGCATGTCAGACGAAACATGGGCGAAAAAGTGATAGATGGTATAGAAAAGATAGACCTAAACGGTAAAGAAAAACCCAAAATTATTATTATTGGTGCTGGGATATCAGGAATAGCAACAGCTGATACATTGATCAGGGCAGGATTTACAGATTTCAAGATTTTGGAGGCCTCGGGGCGAACAGGAGGACGAATATGGACGGTTGATATCGGTAAGTTTGTCATGAGAACAACGCGTGATAACCAATCTTGAAGTTTGTTGATGTGTATGTTATATGTATATTGTTTTTTACATTAGTTTAATATTTTCATTCGATATGGTTTTAATATTTTTGATTAAACGAGATTATGAATGAAGGTCGCGAAAGGACGCACGTAGACACTTCGAAAATGGCCAATAAAAAGGACTTTATTTATAGATTTGATAAATTTAGGCTTGGAAATGAAAGTAAAGATCCTGGTTTTATGTAAGGAAGTGTATTACGTATCATACAAAAAGTTTTATAATTGTAAAATATAGCAAAGCCAAAAAGAACCTTTTGTTTGTTTGTTTTGAAAAGATCTAGGCCTAGACTGGCTAGAGGCATGTAGGGATCTGTAGAAAAAACTTAATTATGTACCAGATTTGTCTTTAAAACTGATTGTAGTAGAAGTTTTATACTCCTGGCAGTGGTATGCCAGACAAAAGAGAGAATTTCATTGCCCCGTGTCTGTAAAATATTGATGATCCAGATCCAACCACAGGCAAGTTGTAGTCAGTGGATTCTCTCAGGGTATTGATTCATCAAGGGAGATACTGTGTAATTCAGTGTAATGTCGTAATGTTTGGTAAACAACTTTAAACTATGAGTAAACAAAGAAGATAAAAGAGAAACTAGGTCCTAGATTAAAGACAGAGATGATCGCACTTTGTGAACTTTTAAAAATAAAAACTCTTCCTGCACTTTTATAAAAGATGAATTCATTGATGTGGTGCACTGTCACTTCAAAGAAATTAAAAGACAAAGTCCAAACAAGTATAATTGTGATAGATGTACTAGAGTTATTAGGAATAACATATGAAAAAGTAGTGTTAAATTGGACAGATTTGGTAGTTTTTACAGTCAGAGAAGTGACTTAAAATGTGTTTTATTTGGCCCTGTCAGGTACCCTCTGATATCTACAGAACTTCACATCTTTGATTTGAAAAACATAGATCTTCAATTCTGATAAGTTGAAAAATGTGAGGAATTTGCCCCATTACTAAAAAATTCAGTATATGCCAATTGTAATGATTGATAGATTTTTTTTCTGTTGGAGGGAATCTCATTCTGAGGTTTTTTTTTCATTTGTAAATTATGTGACATATTATTTATCTAACCATGCATTTAACATTGCAGTTCAACAGAACTTCTGGTGAAATAACCTTGTGTATTAAATCACAATTATGGTTTAAACATGTTAATTGCTAAACAGACCATAAATTTGTTAGCTTCTTGCTACAAGCTAGTGCTCCCTAAGTCTTTTCTCCATCAGACATCATAATTAATTTTATAGATTAATAAGTATGTTCCAAATCGCTTTGATATAATGTGTGAATGTCGAAGCTAGATAGCTAAAAATAATTTGGGGATTTTCCAGTAAATGTTGACAATCTGGAATTAATAATTTAATAATTAGCTGTATGATTTTTATTCATCCATTGGGACCAATAAATAGCCATAGAATTTCATTACTAGTGCAAAAAAAAATATATTAACAAAATATGAAACTATATACATGTATAACAAACTAATTGTGTGGAACCATTATAATCAAAGATGAGGTGGCAATACAATAGCAGATTTCTGTCATTTGGTGCTCCAAAACATCATTCTTGAGCCATTTTCATTATTATGCACATGCATCTCTGATTGACTCTAGATACTAAGTTCTAGATACTAAGGCAAGGTTATTCTTGAAATGTGTTAGGCAGTTAGCTATGGTATTACCGTATGAATGATTTTGGAAAAAAGTAAATGCACCATATTGAGAGCCAGAATATGACCTGTGGTAAAGTCTGTTATATTGTATCATGAGAGCCTCTGGCTGGCCTTCACACCAAATGTGATTGGGGTCATACCTGTATGTGTTTCTGTGTGTATGTAGGTCAGTTCTGAGGTGTAATGTGTCAAGATCTGTCAGACACTGTGCTGTTTTATATGTATTGCCATGTATTTAAGTAGATGTGAAATAAATGAGTGATCCCCAGTTCTATAGTATTAAATTGGTTGAGTAGATGTATATATGACCAATGCTTAAGCCTTTGCTGCTGCATTTCAATATTGGAAATCAGACTCCTCGAAATCACTGTTAGATGTACATCACATTTGATCTGACGGAGTCAAGTGATATGGCGGACCGTTTTCTTTTTTTTTTTTATCAGACCAGATACATGCACCTTATTTTGACTCTGAGAAAAGAATTTAAGTATCAGCAACAAATTGTCCTTTATTTTTTTCAACAGCTTTTGATCTTGCAAGTTTTTTTGTTACAATTGATAGAGAGTCTTTTATAAGAGTCATAACTTAGCAAGTTTTATGTCTTTGCTTACTGTTGCTGTAACAGGGATTTTCCAATCATTTTTGGGAATGGGGCCCAGGCCCTTGGATTTGGGAATTTTATGACAATTTATCACTGGGATATTTTATTGTATGATGTTTTTCAGGAAATAAATACTTAAGATGAATAAAAATTGATCTTTTACTTACTTATTCAGAACTATGAATTAGAGAATTGATCATTATAATAAAGTTTTACCCAAGATTCTTCAAAATTTTGTTCATTTCATTCAAATTTCCAAACCTAAACATGTTTGTATTTTGTGAATTATTTTCAGGTTACCTTCTTGAGTTCTTCTTCTTTCAAAAATTGAACATAGGCAGTTCATTTTTGGGAAAAAGGGAGGGGTTTTACAATTGGGAATGGGGCCCATATTCAGCCCTACACGGGGTAGTGGAAAATCCCTGTGTAACAAATTGAATTGACCATCTTCACCACGTCGTACATGCAACCATCTTTTCTGAGTTTGTGATCTTCAGCTACACATCCCAATCCCCACCTTTTATAAATTTGCATCAGCATGATCAGTAGCATCAATTTTTTCAAATGGTCATTTGAAATGACGTTTTCTGGAAAGTAATTGGTCCAGACAAATGTTTACTGCCTTTTGCAGGTCCGAAATAATTTTTTTTTAAATAGAAACCCCTTTCCATAAGGCCATCTGTAAATAATAATTGCTTGCACCGGTTCTCTCCCTAATCTGGGTTAAAAAAAAAGGGGTCAGTAGGTAGTTGGAAAAAATATTTCCAAGAAAATTTCAACATACTTGTGTATGACTATGTAAATTTAAAAAAAATCATGATTTCCTGGAGGTTAAAATAAAGTTGTTAATTGGGCCATTATGATTTTTAGCCAGTCTGATAGTTAAGTGAGAGTCTGAGAAAACAAACAATTTTTAACTCACCAGAATTGAAAGCTGAGGTGAGCTTTTCTGATCAAAATTTTTCTGTTGTCAGTTTTTAGCTCACCTGAGCCGAAGGCTCAAGTGAGCTTTTCTGATCACATTTTGTCCGGCGTCCATCTGTCTGTCTGTCTGTAAACTTTTCACATTTTCGACTTCTTCTCAAGAAACGCTGGGCCAATTTTAACCAAACCTGCCACAAAGCATTCTTGGGTGAAGGGGATTCAAGTTTGTTCAAATGAAGGGCAACACCCTCATTCAAGGGGAGATAATTGGGAATTAATGAAAATTTGGTGGCATGTTTTAAAAATCTTCTTCTCAAGAACCACCATGCCAGGAAAGATGAAACTTATGGGGAAACATCCTCAGGTAGTGTAGATTCAAGTTTGTTCAAATCATGACCCCTGGGGATAGGGCGGGACCAAAATGGCCGACTAAAGTTTTACATAGAAATATATAGGAAAGTTCTTTAAAAATCTTCTTCTCAAGAATGACAAAGCCATAATTCATCATATTTATATGGAATCATCCTCAGGTAGTGTAGATTCAAGTTTGTTCAAATCTTGACCCCCGGGGGTAGGGCGGGGCCACAATGGCCAACCAAAGTTTTACATACAAATATATAGGAAAATTCTTTAAAATCTTCTTCTCAAGAATAGCAAATCCATAATTGATCATATTCATATGAAAGCATCCTCAGGTAGTTTAGATTCTAATTTGTTCAAATCATGACCCCCAGGGGTAGGGCGGGACCAAAATGGCCGACCAAAGTTTGTTCAAATCATGACCCCGGGATAGGGCGGGACCAATGGCTGACCAAGTTTTTACATAGAAATATATAGGAAAATTCTTTAAAAATCATCTTCTAAAGAATAGCAAATCCATGATTGGTCATGGGACTACTTTTGGATTTAAACTTTTCAATAATAAACCAATTTCTACTTTTTCCTAGCCACAGTGCTCAGGTGAGCGATGTGGCCCATGGGCCTCTTGTTTTTTCTGTCATTCTCTTTGTAAACATTTCACACTTTAAATACCCTTGTATTAGCAGCTTGTTTGATAGTAGCCTTTCTCATTATAATTAATGAGATGTTGTAAAACCGAAAATAAAACAATACTTTTATGTTTTATTATTTTAGCATGTTTTCTGAATTCATTAATCCTAAATATTAGCACACTGATTATAGCATACACAATGCTGACTCTGGAACAAAATATTCCTAGGTGTCAGACTTGTGAAATTTTCAACCTAGATAAACAATATTTTCTGTGTGTATTAAAAAAATTCTTTATAAGACGTGTTAGATGTACCTGCATTAGCATCATACAATCTATAGAAAAACAACAATTGTAATGATCCTTTCCAAAAATACCCAAAATGTGTAAAAATCAATCGAATAGAGCAAAAGTGGCACATTTGCATACAATCTTAATTGCTGCTGCTTAACATGATTTTTTTTTTGTTTTTCAACTAAATAATAATGGGATTATTGCAATTTTCAGATGAAGGTGAGAAAGTGGACCTTGGGGCCCATTGGATCCATGGCATAGAGAGAAACCCTATCTACAAAATTGCTGATGACAATAACCTTCTCAAGCTACGTCATGGAGACAAAGGGCTGCGACATCGCAATTGTTTTGTCACCGAGGAAGGCAAAGAAGTTAACGAAAAAGTGGTCAACTCAGTGAATCTGGCTTATGGACAGCTTATCATCCAGGCTGAAGATTTCTATCAGAGCAACATCCCAACAGAGGAAGAAAATGATAGTGTTGGGGCCTACCTCGAGCGCGAGTTTTCCGAAAAACTGGAGAAATATCCCAATGGAGACCGACATATACGAGAGTTGGTTTTTAATCAAAGGAAACTACTGGAGTGTTGTATATCGGGCTGTGATAGACTGGAGGATGTCTCGCTAAGCGAGTTTGGTGGTTATGAGGAACTGCCAGGAGTCCATTACTCTATACCACCTGGCTTTGAGGCAGTGTTAGAAATCCTTAAAAGTTCTATTCCCAAAGACAACATTTTGCTCAATCATCCCGTCAAGTGTGTCCACTGGAGCAGGAAAAATTGTAACGAAAATGACTACAAAGTGATGGTAGAATGTGAGAATGGGGAAATGTTCTATGCAAATCATGTGATTGTAACGGTATCACTAGGGGTGTTGAAGGCTGCTTATGACCGCATGTTTGATCCTCCTTTACCTGAGGAAAAAGTAGGGGCAATAGACCGTCTAGGGTTTGGAATCGTAGATAAAGTAATTCTAAAGTTTGACAAACCAGTGACTGAACAAGATATTTTCCGCATTGAATTGCTTTGGGACGATGAGAACGTTGATTGCAATGATTTGAGACAAACATGGTACCGCAAAATTTACTCCTTTGAAGTTTTACATGAAGGAGTTTTAGTTGGTAAGAAATAATACAATCTACTACATGTATATTTAAGAGAAACAATTCTAATTGTTTCCTAGTTTAACAAAACACACACACAATCAATAGTCTAGAAATTAATGTTGCATTTGAATACTGAATTCTCTCAAACTTTTGTCAGCATTTGAAGAGGGTGAATCTTTCAAATTTAATAGGCATATATAATGGTACATACTTCACCACCATAAATTTGCCATGGAATACAGAGTACTGATGCATCATTCAACTGTATTTTTCATAAACTTGTATTAGTATTTGGTTTTGGTATAATAATTAAAGACTTGAGTAGGTCCAAGTTTTTCAAATGATAGACGAAAGATAGAGAAAAACATTTGGAATGGCATAACAGGTGATGATTTAAAAGCACTACCAGTACTTGGTATTTTGCACCATCATTCCCTATAATTTTAATTAAGCCATTAAAGATGTTTTCGCTATAATATATTTCATATTAAGTCAAGCAGTAGATATAAATCATTATTGGCAAACTGTATAAAATTCACATTTCAAGAGAAGGAATGTTATGATACAGGCAGTAGTTACTGTGTGTCGGGAACCTCAATAAAACTGCATCAGATTTTATACATTAGGAGAGGGTGAATTAAATTCAGCATTTGTGGCCTCTAGAAAACATTTAAATGTTAGTTCTAAGGAGTGCAGCAAAAACTTTTAAAAGATTATCTCTTCTGAATATGCATGTAGTCTGTACTAGTTTTTCACCAGTACAGGTTTTCTGTTGCTATACTTTGAGTAAACCAATCTTGTGATTATTTGAAGCCAATATACTTAACCAGTTGTGCACTTTAATACTTAAAGAAACATCTTGAAAGGGGTTTATAAAAATGTATTATTATTAACTGTCCTTGAGGAGTTTTAATGAACACAGGAAGAATTTTAATTATATTCAAACCCTTGGTTCTGATGTTATTCTATGCCATGGGGTTAAGGAAATATTCACACTCAATTAGAATTATACAAGGCTCTAAACTATTGTAGTGTGACTGTGAAACAGTCATATACATCATGTACATATTACGTGAAATTGTGATCTTTTCAATGATTATTGGGTTCTGTTATCATGGTTATGTTTTGCTCCTGGTCATAGTTGTACAAATAAAGGGTGAAAACTCAATAAATTTAATCAGTGCATCATGTCAATACAACTAGTAGAGAGTATAACTTATACTATAGACTGGTATAAATCATGTAAAATATAATAATCTAATTCTTCTAAACTTACTTTAACTATCGTAAAGCAAAGTTTAAAAAAAAATCATCTGTTGATAGAAATAGTTGAGAAAAATGATAAATGACACAACAGATTTATCTTTGTACTATCGTATACAGGTACAAGTGAATAAATAAGGTACTTTTTGAATCGTAAATTTATGAAGATGACAAGAGTCCTGTTTTCAGAAACCTTTTGTAATGACAAATTGTGTACATGAATAATTAAACAGACTAATGTAAATTTAGCTCTCTGAAGGCTGTAAATATAAACCTAGTGACCCCATAATACTACGAGGAAAAAACACTTAATAACACATTTCTATGAATCATTGAAAAATGGAAATTTCAAGGAAGACCAAATAATTGATTAATCATGTTAAACTTTGGAAAGTTTATAGATAATTTTTTGTCTCTTTCAAACAAGATTTGATTTAAAAAAAAAAAAAAGAAAAAAATTCTAAAGATAAAAAATTCTGTGAAAATAATTCAAGTGCGAACATTGTTTAGGCCAATCCCATAGGATGTCCTCCACTCTGCTTGGAGACCGTGACTTCCTGTGGAGTCTATACTACACTTCCTCCAGTATAAATATATCTCCGTCAATGAAAATAGCCTTTTATATGTCAATGATTAGACAGCCATTGATATTCCTCTTTTTGTTTTTAACATGAATGTACTTATAAAGATTTGGTGTAGGTTACCACGGACACAGTTGCAAAATACTCTATCGGTTCCCAAGTAAACATCTGGTACACAAAGAATCAATACACACTGTTGATAACATGTAGGAATGTAAAAGAATGATCTCTAAACCATTTGTTGACAGCACATATATGACTGGCCTTTAAAATTCCTCTAGCAAGGGAGTGTTAATTTTTAAAAAGGGATCAAACAAACATGATTACAATAATACATCTCTTAGTCTGAAAGTACACCAGGTTCAGATAAAAGGACCCCAAAGTTTTTTTTTTCCTTTTACATTTTTGAATAAGGCACTGTAGATATATTTACATACATGTAGGTGCTGTATAACGTGCATAATTTTCGTGTGCAGTCATAAAGATTTCCTGTGAAATTTCATTAAAATGTCAGCTGTTTAGGTAGTTTGCAAAGCAAATGAAATTTAAAAATGATTACAAAATCCTGTAAGTTGAAAGTATTACAGTCACTGAAAAATAAAGATCTGTGCTTACAACAGTTCAGTGCCTATTTAAGCATGTCAAACCTTATGGTACTTGATATTGTAGTTTTGATTACATACTAGGCATGTTGATGTAAAGAAAAAAAATACATAAGTGGGTTCTAAAAGGTAAAATAATAATTTGACCTCTATCGGCTCAAGTATAACTTTTGTGAATCAGGAAGAAGGCAGGATGAGTGGTGAATTGTATATCTTTTACAGTTTATAGACTGACAGAATCATTCATTTAATAATTTGATATGTTTTTAGCTCACCTGAGCCGAAGGCTCAAGTGAGCTTTTCTGATCACATTTTGTCCGTCGTCCGTCCGTCCGTCCGTCTGTCTGTCTGTCTGTCTGTCCGTCCGTCTGTCTGTCCGTCTGTAAACTTTTCACATTTTCGACTTCTTCTCAAGAACCACTGGGCCAATTTTGACCAAACTTGGTACAAAGCATCCTTGGGTGAAGGGGAATTTAAATTGTTAAAATGAAGGGACCTATCCCCTCGCAAGGGGAGATAATCAAGAAAAGACAAAAATAGGGTTGGGTCATTAAAAAATCTTCTTCTCAAGAACCACTCGGCCAGTAAAGCTGAAACTTATGTGGAAGCATCCTGGGGTAGTGTAGATTTTAAATTGTTCAAATCATGACCCCCGGGGGAAGGGCTGGGCCACAATGGGGAATCAAAGTTTTATATAGAAATATATAGGAAAAATCTTTGAAAATCTTCTTCTCAAGAACCACAGGGCCAGTAAAGCTGAAACTTATGTGGAAGCATCTTGGTATAATGTAGATTCTAAATTGTTCACATCATGGCCCCCGGGAGAAGGGCGGGGCCACAATGGGGAATCAAAGTTTTACATAGAAATATATAGGAAAAATCTTTGAAAATCTTCTTCTCAAGAACCACTGGGCCAGAAAAAGTGAAGCTTATGTGGAAGCATTCTGGGGTAGTGTAAATTCTAAATTATAGGAATCATGACCCCCGGGGGAAGGGCGGGGCCATTATAGGGAATCAAAGTTTTACATAGAAATATATAGGAAAAATCTTTGAAAATCTTCTTCTTAGGAACCACTGGGCCAAAAAAGCTGAAACATATGTGCCCATGGAAGGATCATGGGGTAGTGTAGATTTCAAAATGTCTAAATTATGATCAGTGGGGTAGGGTGGGGATGCATTATGTATAACAAGGGGGAAATCTGGTAAAGAACAGAATGGTCAAAGCTTCTCAGGTGAGCGATGTGGCCCATGGGCCTCTTGTTTAAAATTTATTTTGAATAAATATTGGTCAACAGAGTATATAAATATAGTGTACATGTTACATAGCATATTGTACACTGAAATGGTGGTTCATCTCAGATACTTTATAAGTTTATATACCTCTTCGATACATCAATGCTTTCATCCAATACATTATACCAGTCTAGACGAACTCCAAAAACGGCGTTAACGGAAGTGAGAATTTCAGTCCAGAAAAGACTCCAAAAAACGAGTCCACGCATGCACAGTTATATCAAAAAACGGTGAAAAATCGTGAAAAGTGGGCTCTTATAAAAAGTGCTTTTGCAAAAAATTGGATTACCTTGCAATGATGTAAGTTCTCAGAAATGATTAATAATTAATGTTTTTATAGAACGTATTTGTTAGAATTTTGATTTCATGTGCAAATAGTTTTTAATTTCAAGTCGAAGTTGACCAACTACGAGGTTCAGCCAGACCTCGTACAAGTAGGATACAAAATACAAATTAAACAGTCTAAATCTTATGAAAACATCTCTGTGGTTGATAATTTGTTTGCAGTGACTAAGTTAGTCATTTTAGAACTACTTTTACCGATTTAGAAGTTTTTTTGTAAGTAAGGGGCGCTGGCGAATTTTCAGTTGTTCGAATTTCCTCTGTCTTTCATGTCTCTCGTGTACGAATGAATTTCAGCATGTTTAGAGCAGCAATGAGCAACTGCATTGTAAATACATCTTACCAATAATTAAAAAAGTACTGAATTGATGGTTTTAATTATAAATAAGAGTCGATCAGGTGACAGTTACATGATAATCCATTCAGTTTCCACATTTTCTCCGTTCGGTTGCTTTTTTGAAAAAAAGTTCACGTTTCAAGTTAGATCAATTACAAAGAAAAATAAACGTTTGGGAATTAAATTCATGATAAAAGGGAAAAATATGTAAAATTGAACAATATAATATATATGTTGTAACTGTTAAACAATGACCGAATGTTACCCATTTGTAATATTCTGATATTATTTCGTCATATAATCCTCTATGACATCTGAATTATCATCATCGCTATTTACCTAATGTTATCACATATGAACGGATATACATGTAATCCTGAAAACATTTTTAGAATCATAATCTATCAGTTTAAGAACTTTAAAAAATCATTCTTTTAAAATTAAGGTAAAAAAAGTCTTCTCAAAACGAACCTGTTAATATCTCTGCTCCGCCGCGAAAATTGTGCGGTTTTTCATAAAATAAATATGAACTAAGTGTCTTAGAAGTAAAATTTAAGCATCTTTATAGTAGGAATGGCATAAAATTTAAATCAAGGGGACAATAAACTAAGTTAGGAAATTAATTCTTACCAACTTTATTGAATCCGATGTCGTATATCCCAAATCACTATCATGCAAGAATACAGAGCGATAAATAAGTCAGTAACCACTAAATAATTTAATAAGTGCAATTATTTTTTCAACAAAAATTAAAATCCAGTCACAGTTTACTAAATACAGCCATTATTCGGTCGTATTTGTGGAGAAAGCGAACGACAATCCATCGTTTGTTTACATTGGGAGCCATTTTGTCCCAATGCATGACGGAGCCAAAGACTTCTTTTTTGGAGTTCACGCCATTTTTGGAGTTCGTCTAGACTGTATACTGACCAAGTGCTTAAATTGATATTTTATATAATGTGTCTTTCCCCATGTATATAGGCCAAAAGGCTAATTAAATGCTTTCAAATTGGTACATTTCTTAATTATATATTAATATAATGAATTTCTCCATTGTATACATTGCTGTATGACTGTATGGTTAATTTGATATTTCAATTCATTTCTCCATATCCTGTATATTGTAATTTTTCTCTCATATGACATGTTTTGACAGCATTATATATCTTGTAGGCTGGCTGAGTGGGAAGGAGGCCCTATACATGGAATCTCTTACAGAGGAGCAAATAGCAGAGGATTTAGTGGAGGTCCTCAAAAGATTTCTTCAAAAAGATGACATTCCCAGCCCCAAGAAAATCATCAGGTATCTAAGCTTTTATCTTATAAACAACAGATTATCAACTTCTGGTATTAATTTGTTAAAGTAGGCATTGTTTGCACCCAATATATTGACCTTTTCAAGATTATATATAGCATATTTTGTTGTTGGTTACATTGAATCAAAATATTTTTTTCCTGAGAAAGCATCAATATTAATCAGGAAATAATAAAACCTGGACATTTATCTCATCAATATAGCATCTGCCAAAGGTGTAATGTCCCCTAAATTGTCAAGTTTGCTAAGAAGAAAGAAAGTGTTCTCTACGGGTTTTATCAGGGGGTCAAAAGGTAAAAAACCTAGGAGTTGATGGCATCACCAAGTTGATAAAAATGGCAGATCTCTACTTAGTGCACTCTGAGCATGTTAATAGTTCATGCAGAAAGTGCCTCCCTTCCTTCAATTTTCATCATCATAAAAGCTTGTTCATTGTAAGATTATCCCCCACTCCTACATTTTTCTTCAGATGTACAATAGTAAAATTCTTTATTAATGACAGTATTTCTGAGCATTTTCGATTTGACAACTGGAACTAACTACAGTAATGTTTTCTAAGAGGCTAAATGTATACCTAGACAGATTATGTTTAAAACTGCAGCACACAGCCTGTGTTTTTTTATGAAGCTGTGGGCCATGACACTTGGTCATATATGTATATATTGCAGCGGTGTGAATGGGAGGTCAGATGTCGAGCGAACAAGGACCTTTAACCCTCCTCAATCAATATTTAGGCACGGACTAAGGATTTCTTGAGTCTGATGGAATATAGCAGAATTGCATGCATTGTTATGGTATAAAGTGGGGGATCTGCAGATTGCATTTGTTCCTTGCTTCAGTGCTCGTGTAGTTTGCCTAGTCATTGGTTGAGAAAGCAGCCAAAAGATGATGTTATTTTAGTTGAGATTGGAAAAATTGATTTTCGATTGCTGAAGTCATTGCCTTCCCTTCTGACAAGGTAATTTATCGAAAGGAGCCTGACTCGGGTCTATAGAATAGATAACACCCAGGTGAAAGGGTTTCTTTCTAGGCACCCAGTATTCAGTCAGGAAATCAGTTAAGCATTAGTCTAATTGAATCCACTCATATTTGATTAAATATGGAGACATAATAACCAGTCACCTAGACTGTACAATTTGAACAGTTTACATCACATTGCCCAGGTGTATTGTGCAGGAGAAATTAAGTCAAAATGTTCCTTGTTAATATTGTCTGGATTTAGGTGCAAAATAACAATATAAAGCATATCAACTGTCAACAGCATTCCATTCTAGAAATAGATCTAAAGGTCTCAGAAAGTTGATGATATATTGTAAAATGTTGGGAGGAAGACACTGATATGACCAATGGGCTGACCTTGACCTTGGCCTCAGGGTACTAGTTTGACCTCTGTAATCTTCCACTGTCCTTAGTTTATAGCTGTCATGATTTACACACCTCTAGTTCAGATAATGAGGCCCCTGCTTCACTGAGGAACAGGTGACCAATCAGCTGATTTACAGGTAAAACTGGGCCACTCATTTCCCCATACCTTGTATGATTTTCCTGCAGGCAGCAGTAGAGTTGGTTGTTAGAAATGAAGGAACTAACCTTCAATAACAGGTTTATTGGCTGCTGATTAGCAGGCAGCAGGTTTTTGCAGCATCATGCCTTTAACATTTATATCTGAGTGGAGATACCACATGCATTCCAGGGCCTATTATGTTCATGATGCAGAGGATGAAGAGTAATGTTAGCTAAGTCCCTGATGCCAGCATGTTTTCTTGATTTTGTTCAGGAATATGAAGATCTTAGTTCTTCGTAAAGTAAAATAAGTGGCACTAATGCAGTTATTCAAAGCCATTTTCTGTAACCTTTTCTTCCTTTCCAGCATGTTGATTTTATAGAGCCTTTTGTCCCTAAGGAAAACAGAGATAACTTTCATGCTATTCACCAGGAAGTGGATATGATTTTATGTTTTTGCATTGGAATGAACTTGAATCTAATAATTATGAACACTACAAGTTTGTAAATACCACATAATTGCTAGCTTTTTGTAAACAGAAGTTCAAACTGGTTTGTAAATCAGACTTGGAGAAATCTAGGTCATTGGTTCCACACCTGCATTTAAGTGTAGATGTACACAACAGTGGCAAAAATAATCAATACTTCAAGTGACCAAGGTCCTAGCAATGTTTATTTGGGTTTCGAGATCAATGGTTGGCAGGGCCCAGACAAAGCTTTGGCAATTTTACAACTATCGATATATCAGGAGGTTAAGCAGGCCAAGAATTGGGGCACTGTGCCAATATTTGTAATTAATATAATACCTGTATAAGGTAGCAGGTATATTTGTCACCTACACCAGGTGACCTTCTGACCCTGCCATAGAATAGAAACAATAACATTTTTACCAGGAGAAAAAAAAATTACAGAGTGGTTCAATCCCTTCGGACGCAATAAAACAAATGAAAGAATTTTTTTTAATAATACTTTTAAGATACTGTAAGAGATTGGAAATGGTAAGCTGTGTTTCAATTTATTTGTTACTTATAGAGCTGAGTCAAACAGAGCTGCTGATGAGTCAAGATATAAAATAGGCTGAAATGCTAGATAACCAAATTCTGGATTCAATTCCCTGGCCTATTTTCTAAAATGTTTTCTAGTTTCTTTCATAGTACAGTATCTAAAACATCAATGTAACTACTGTGAAGTTATTGTTTAATGAAACACAAGATTTATATATAATGGAGCATTTTGTCTTCATTTTGATCGTATATATAAAACCAGTCATGCATAGTTGAATATCAACAGATGTATGTCTGTCTTGTTTGAAATGGCAAAATATGCTTACAGCAGCAGATTACAGAGATACTACAAGTCAGTTTGTATATGTAGTGTGGGGTTTGTACTGAGTGTTTGGATCTCTTTACAGGACGAGATGGGGAAACAACATTAACACCAGAGGGTCCTACAGCTTCATCCAAGTGGGGGCCAGCATGTCAGATATAGATGTCCTGGCAGAACCACTGACTGGCACAGAGACAGAAAAGGTAGCACACAAAATATACATAATGATAGGCCCAGGGTGGGGAAAAGTATGCATAATGATAGGCCCAGGGATGGGGAAAAGTATACATAATGATAGGCCCAGGGATGTGGGAATAAGTATACATAATGATAGGCCCAGGGATGGGGATAAGTGTAGGATTAGATAGAAGGAAAACAACTCAGACCTTGGTGGCAGACAAAGTAAATAATCATGAGAAAATGTTGAACAATTCAAAAAGCATTGCATTAATTCAAGTGTTGCATACATAATGTCATGAGGTGTATAACTATTCATACAAATTAGATAATGGTACTAAAGTAGATTTGGTAAATATATATATATATAGAAATATACATAAACCAAATGGGTGTCTCCCTGGCAGCATCTCCATTTGTTAATCTATGCATTGCCAAATACAGGAATATTAAAGTAGACTAAAGATTTTCTAAATTTATTTTGCCATAATCTTGAGAGATCTGATTTTGACCTGTAAATAAGTAAATATTTTGTGACACTAAGTGTTAGTATACCAGAATAAATATCTTGGGAATGATCTTGGTAAAATAAATCAACAGATTTCAACCCATAAACCTGTCTATAAGTTCCTATCTTATTTACAAAATTTTGAATTCCTGTACATATGGTAGGTGATCAGTGAATGTCTTTGTCCTCTCTGCAGAATATGTGTCTAATAAAAATGTCAGGCCTCTCTCCTTAACACAGAGCATCAAAGTAGAGTAGACATGCTAGTAGAGAGAATGAGTTTTATTTCTTCCACAAAGAAATTGGACATTTTTTTTTTTGGTCTTTTTTTTCAGCCACAGGTATTGTTTGGAGGGGAGGCAACTCATGAATGCCACTACTCGACCACGCATGGTGCCCTATTGTCGGGGATGAGGGAAGCCAATAGGATCATCAAGCTCTACTCCGACTGATTGTCATGGCTCTCTTCAATTCCTTCCAGTCTACTCTGTATTGCCATGACAACATATTGCAGTATACTGGATATGTTAGATATTGTTTTTCTCTGCAATTATTTTCCTAGTCTATAGCAGATATTTTTATTGGCACCATAAAATGGACTTGATTGATGAGTACTTGTGTACTAACTCAGTGAGAATACCAGGTAGTTTAATTGTGAGCCAGGGGATTGTATGTTGTATTTTACTTTTTTAATGTTTGCATCAAGGGATAGATTATCATGATCTCAGCTTCTTCAAAAGAGTTAGGGAAATCACAACGCACAAATTACATCTTGCCGTTGACAGCACAGAAAGCTTAGGGTTCTAGGGAGGCTTTTTTTTCTACTTCACTGCCAAATTTTAATAAGGATGTTAATAGCTAAGTATCTATCAATTACACAGAAATATTAAAGGAATTTAAATCATCTGATGAGGTGATCTTGGGTGTTCTGAGAAGACAAGTATTATGTATAGGGGAGTAGATTTACTTTGTTTTTGTATGGATATTATTATTATATTTTTGCTTTGCTGCACCATCAGTTTTGAATTTGCAATTTGTTGATTTGCTTTTTAAAAGCTGATTTTGATATTTCATTCAGGAAATCAAATGTTTTTTTTTTATGTTGATCTTTATCAGTTTTTAAAATGCACCTTTTATAGACTCTACCTCTTTGTGGCTGAATGGAAAAACAGGTTATTTGTATCATGATATCACAGATTATTTATTGATAAGTGTTAACCTGTCTGGTCTTTACTGGATAAATAGGAATCAGCAGTAGCTTTGACATCATTAGACACTGTATCTTCAGAGTAGTAGGGTAGTAGGGCCTGAAAGAGGAGGTGTGTGTGTGTGTGTGTGTGTGTGAGAGTGACAATGAGTGAGCTGAACATTTTACAGTCGTGTTTTTACAAGTTTAAATGATACATGTTTATTCTTCTTACAGTGAAATGTATGGTATAATTTTGTGATTGGGAACATGTGTAGGGCTGTCATTATACCCGAAATGTACCCTTAGGTGTAGCTAATTTATGGAACAATTACATTCAAATGTGTTGGAAATTTTATCTATAAGAAAGTTAATGCATTAAGATATTGTTAATTTGTCTCCAAATTTTATTGAAAAAACTATATTGTATTTTACTGTGGTGCATTTGTATAGTAGTGTAGGTTTTACTAAAAAATGGCGTCAAAAACGAGAGATTTCTTAATACATTGCAATTATAAGGTGATTTAAATAATATGGTACAATTGTTGTCTAGTCAGGAAGCTACTTTAAACTAGTTAAAATGTTGCTATTTCAAGATTAAATGAAAATATTCTTTTTGTTGTTGAAAATAATACAAATCATTAGCTTTTATTCCATTAATTACCCGAACCGAAATACCCGAAACCGAACCTAAAAAAATCATTGACCCGTGACAGCCCTAAACATGTGCTATTATTATACCCTGATGTGTATGCTTAGGTGTAGCTAATTTATGGATGAAATCATACCTCAAATGTGTTGGAAATTTTATCTATAAGAAAGTTTATGCATTAAGATATTGTTAATTTGTCTCCAAATTTTATTGAAAAAACTATATTGTATTTTACTGTGGTGCATTGATAACATATATCTTCCTTGATATAAATTGTATTTATTCAGAAAACAATGGAGAAAAAGTATGAGTAAATTTGTTTGACAAAATCGTGGACAAAAGAACAAATGAATAATTACTCGTCCAAACTTCAGCAAATCTGTTGATGAGATTTAATGTAAGGATCAGATGAAAATTAACATAAATGAAGTGTGACTGGTTCATTTCTGCTGACACAGCAGTCATTGTCATGTTTATGTACCAGGTATTCAATAAAATAATAAATCACACACTTGGACTCGGGTTTTAAATGTACCATGAGTCTGTTTTTCATAATTCTGTATTACAATTTAATCCTGAGTGATGTATCAGACTCATTGTCTTAACCTGAGTGATATCAGACTCACTGTCTTATCCTGAGTGATGTATCACAGACACAGTGTCTTATCCTGAGTGATGTATCACAGACTCAGTGTCTTATCCTGAGTGATGTATCACAGACTCAGTGTCTTATCCTGAGTGATGTATCACAGACTCAGTGTATTATCCTGAGTGATGTATCACAGACTCAGTGTCTTATCCTGAGTGATGTATCACAGACACTGTCTTATCCTGAGTGATGTATCAGACACAGTGTCTTATCCTGAGTGTTGTATCACAGACTCAGTGTCTTATCCTGAGTGATGTATCACAGACTCAGGGTCTTATCCTGAGTGATGTATCACAGACTCAGTGTCTTATCCTGAGTGATGTTTCACAGGCACAGTGTCTTATCTTGAGTGATGTTTCAGACTCAGTGTCTTATCCTGAGTGATGTATCAGACACAGTGTCTTATCCTGAGTGATGTATCAGAGACTCAGTATCTTAACCTGAGTGATGTATCACAGACTCAGTGTCTTATCCTGAGTGATGTATCACAGGCACAGTGTCTTATTCTGAGTGTTGTATTACAGACTCAGGGTCTTATCCTGAGTGATATCAGACTCATTGTCTTATCATGAGTGATATATTACAGACTCAGTATCTTATCCTGAGTGATGTATCACAGACTCAGTGTCTTATCCTGAGTGATGTATCACAGACTCAGTGTCTTATCCTGAGTGTTGTATCACAGATTCAGTGTCTTATCCTGAGTGATGTATCAGACACAGTGTCTTATCCTGAGTGATGTATCACAGACTCAGTTTATTATCCTGAGTGATGTACCAGACAAATGTCTTATCCTGAGTGATGTATCACAGACACAGTGTCTTATCCTGAGTGATGTATTAGACTCAGTGTCTTATCCTGAGTGATATCAGACTCATTGTCTTATCATGAGAGATATATTACAGACTCAGTATCTTATCCTGAGTGATGTATCACAGACTCAGTGTCTTATCCTGAGTGATGTATCAGACACAATGTCTTATCCTGAGTGATGTATCAGACACAGTGTGTCTTATCCTGAGTGATGTATCACACAAACAGTGTCTTATCCGGAGTGATGTATTAGACTCAGTGTCTTATCCTGAGTGATATCAGACTCATTGTCTTATCATGAGAGATATATTACAGACTCAGTATCTTATCCTGAGTGATGTATCACAGACTCAGTGTCTTATCCTGAGTGATGTATCAGACACAATGTCTTATCCTGAGTGATGTATCAGACACAGTGTGTCTTATCCTGAGTGATGTATCACAGACACAGTGTCTTATCCTGAGTGATGTATCAGACTCATTGTCTTATCCTGAGTGATGTATCACAGACTCAGTGTCTTATCCTGAGTGCTGTATCAGAGACTCAGTATCTTATCCTGAGTGATGTATCACAGAAACAGTATCTTATTCTGAGTGATGTATCAGACTCAGTGTCTTATCTTGAGTGATGTATCACAGACTCAGTGTCTTATCCTGAGTGATGTATCACAGACTCAGTGTCTTATCCTGAGTGATGTATCACTTGTCCTGAGTGATGTATCAGACACAGTGTCTTATACTGAGTGATGTATCAGACTCAGTATCTTATCCTTAGTGTTGTATCACAGACTCAGTGTCTTATCCTGAGTGCTGTATCAGAGACTCAGTATCTTATCCTGAGTGATGTATCACACAAACAGTATCTTATTCTGAGTGATGTATCAGACTCAGTGTCTTATCTTGAGTGATGTATCACAGACTCAGTGTCTTATCCTGAGTGATGTATCACAGACTCATGTCTTATCCAGAGTGTTGTATTAGAGACTCAGTGTCTTGTCCTGAGTGATGTATCAGACTCAGTGTCTTATCTTGAGTGATGTATCACAGACTCAGTGTCTTATCCTGAGTGATGTATCACAGACTCAGTGTCTTATCCTGAGTGATGTATTACAGACTCAGTGTCTTATCCTGAGTGATGTATGAAACACAGTCTCTTATCCTGTGTGATGTATTACAGACTCAGTGTCTTATCCTGAGTGATATCAGACTCATTGTCTTATCCTGAGTGATGTATCCCAGACTCAGTATCTTATCCTGAGTGATGTATCACAGACTCAGTGTCTTATCCTGAGTGATGTATGAGACACAGTCTCTTATCCTGAGTGATGTATCACAGACTCAGTGTTGTATCCTGAGTGTTGTATCACAGACTCAATGTCTTATCCTGAGTGATGTAATACAGACTCAGTGTCTTATCCTGAGTGATGTATCACAGACTCAGTGTCTTATCCTGAGTGATGTATCACAGACTCAGTGTCTTACCCTGAGTGATGTATCACAGACTCAGTGTATTATCCTGAGTGATGTGTCACAGACTCAGTGTCTTATCCTGAGTGATGTATCACAGACACTGTCTTATCCTGAGTGATGTATCAGACACAGTGTCTTATCCTGAGTGTTGTATCACAGACTCAGTGTCTTATCCTGAGTGATGTATTAGACACTGTGTCTTATCTTGAGTGATGTATTAGACTCAGTGTCTTATCCTGAGTGATGTATCACAGACTCAGTGTCTTATCCTGAGTGATGTATTAGACTCAGTGTCTTATCCTGAGTGATGTATTAGAGACTCAATGTCTTATCCTGAGTGATGTATCAGACACAGTGTCTTATCCTGAGTGATGTATCAGAGACTCAGTATTTATCAGTGTCACAGACTTATCCTGAGTGATGTATCACAGACACAGACTCAGTGTCAGACTTGTCTTATCCTGAGTGATATCAGATTCATTGTCTTATCATGAGTGATATATTACAGACTCAGTATCTTATCCTGAGTGATGTATCACAGACTCAGTGTCTTATCCTGAGTGATGTATCAGACACAGTGTCTTATCCTGAGTGATGTATCACAGACTCAGTGTCTTATCCTGAGTGATGTATCACAGACTCAGTGTCTTATCCTGAGTGATGTATCACAGACTCAGTGTCTTATCCTGAGTGATGTATTACAGACTCAGTGTCTTATCCTGAGTGATGTATCACAGACTCAGTGTCTTATCCTGAGTGATGTATTACAGACTCAGTATCTTATCCTGAGTGATGTATCACAGACTCAGTGTCTTATCCTGAGTGATGTATCACAGACTCAGTGTCTTATCCTGAGTGTTGTATCAGACACAATGTCTTATCCTGAGTGATGTATCAGACACAGTGTCTTATCCTGAGTGATGTAATACAGACTTAGTGTCTTATCCTGAGTGATGTTTCAGACACAGTGTCTTATCCTGAGTGATGTATCACAGACACAGTGTCTTATCCTGAGTGATGTATTACAGACTCAGTGTCTTATCCTGAGTGATGTATCACAGACTCAGTGTCTTATCCTGAGTGATGTATCAGACACAGTGTCTTATCCTGAGTGATGTATCACAGACACAGTGTCTTATCCTGAGTGATGTATCACAGACACAGTGTCTTATCCTGAGTGATGTATCAGACTCAGTGTCTTATCCTGAGTGATGTATCACAGACACAGTGTCTTATCCTGAGTGATGTATCAGACACAGTGTGTCTTATCCTGAGTGATGTATCACAGACACAGTGTCTTATACTGAGTGATGTATCAGACTCAGTGTCTTATCCTTAGTGATGTATCACAGACTCAGTGTCTTATCCTGAGTGATGTATCACAGACTCAGTGTTGTATCCTGAGTGATGTATCACAGACTCAGTGTCTTATCTTGAGTGATGTATCAGACACAGTGTCTTATCATGAGTGATGTATCACAGACTCAGTGTCTTATCCTGAGTGATGTATCACAGACTCAGTGTCTTATCCTGAGTGATGTATCAGAGACTCAGTGTCTTATCCTGAGTGATGTATCACAGACTCAGTGTCTTATCCTGAGTGATGTATCACAGACTCAGTGTCTTATCCTGAGTGATGTATCACAGACTCAGTGTCTTATCCTGAGTGATGTATCACAGACTCAGTGTCTTATCCAGAGTGTTGTATTAGAGACTCAGTGTCTTGTCCTGAGTGATGTATCAGACTCAGTGTCTTATCTTGAGTGATGTATCACAGACTCAGTGTCTTATCCTGAGTGATGTATCACAGACTCAGTGTCTTATCCAGAGTGTTGTATTAGAGACTCAATGTCTTATCCTGAGTGATGAATCAGACACAGTGTCTTATCCTGAGTGTTGCATTACAGACTCAGTGTCTTATCCTGAGTGATATCAGACTCATTGTCTTATCCTGAGTGATGTATCACAGACTCAGTGTCTTATCCTGAGTGATGTATCACAGACACAGTGTCTTATCCTGAGTGATGTATCAGACACAGTGTCTTATCCTGAGTGATGTATCAGACTCAGTGTCTTATCCTGAGTGATGTAATACAGACTCAGTGTCTTATCCTGAGTGATGTAATACAGACTCAGTGTCTTATCCTGAGTGATGTATCAGACACAGTGTCTTATCCTGAGTGATGTATCACAGACTCAGTGTCTTATCCTGAGTGATGTATCACAGACACAGTGTCTTATCCTGAGTGTTGTATTACGGACTCAGTGTCTTATCCTGAGTGATATCAGACTCATTCTCTTATCCTGAGTGATGTATCACAGACTCAGTGTCTTATCCTGAGTGATGTATCACAGACTCAGTGTCTTGTCCTGAGTAGTGTATCACAGACTCAGTGTATTATCCTGAGTGATGTATCAGACACATTGTCTTATCCTGAGTGATGTATCACAGACTCAGTGTCTTATCCTTAGTGATGTATCACAGACTCAGTGTCTTATCCTGAGTGCTGTATCAGAGACTCAGTGTCTTGTCCTGAGTGATGTATCACAGACTCAGTGTCTTATCCCGAGTGATGTATCAGTCTCGGTGTCTTATCCTGAGTGATGTATCACAGACTCAGTGTCTTATCCTGAGTGCTGTATCAGACACAGTGTCTTATCCTGAGTGATGTATCACAGACTCCTGAGTGATGTATCAGACACAGTGTCTTATCCTGAGTGATGTATCACAGACTCATTGTCTTATCCTGAGTGATGTATCAAACTCAGTGTCTTATCTTGAGTGATGTATCACAGACTCAGTGTCTTATCCTGAGTGATGTATCACAGACTCAGGGTCTTATCCTGAGTGATGTATCACAGACTCAGTGTCTTATCCTGAGAGATGTATCAACTCAGTGTCTTATCCTGAGTGATGTATCACAGACTCAGTGTCTTATCCTGAGTGATGTATCACAGACTCAGTGTCTTATCCTGAGTGATGTATCACAGACACAGTGTCTTATCCTGAGTGATGTATCAGACTCAGTGTCTTATCCTGAGTGATGTATCAGACTCAGTGTCTTATCCTGAGTGATGTATCACAGACTCAGTGTCTTATCCTGAGTGATGTATCACAGACTCAGTGTCTTATCCTGAGTGATGTATCAGACACAGTGTCTTATCCTGAGTGTTGTATTACAGACTCAGTGTCTTATCCTGAGTGATGTATCAGACACATTGACTCAGTGTCTTATCCTGAGTGATGTATCACAGACACAGTGTTTTATCCTGAGTGATGTATCAGACACAGTGTCTTATACTGAGTGATATCAACAGTCTATTTTTGTAGTGCTTGACAAATAACTTTTTTTCTGTGATTTTTATCACTTGTTTTTGTGTCATTTGTTTGCATAGAATGTACATCTCCTTTAAGTGTATTTATTATTGGAGGGTAAATAAAGCATGAAGTAAAATGTGTCAACCAAATCTCTTGTCAAATATTTATCAATATCTACTAGAACACAGAAGTGATATCATTTAAAGTTATTTTATTGATGCTGGGATAAAACGATAATTCAATAAAAATTGTATCTAATTAAGTACCGTATTTATTGCTTTATCTTACATGGCCTTGCAAGTTTTATTGTAACGTATTATAGAGACATGATTTCTGGAATTCCTTTCCTGAGAGATATTCTATTGATTTTGATTTGATTTACATCTAGGTGAAAATGGAACTATAATGGTTCTTATTTAGAAATGTGAATCAAAGCTTTAAAGTGTCAAATCATGTTCCCAAACAGAATGCAAATAAGAAATTCTAACATGCACAGTGAAGACAAGGTCATAGTTGTCATGAAATATTTAATGCCCATAATTACGAAACTGCTCACTGTAGCAAACTTTGATCGCAGAAGATGGTCATACATCAAAAGACCATAAATGGGAAGTGGTATCAATCAAGACCTCGACAGAGTGGGTGCCTTGCTAGGCTCACTGATGAGGAATTTATTGAGAATTAGGTCTTCTCTAATGAACCTTTTTTGTCTTTGCATAGGGTCTCAGATTGTTTCGTAAATTTATATCGGCATGTACAAAACACATCACTTTTGAAGTATATTTAAAGTTGATTCTAACAAGTCAACTGTCTATGCACCATTCTTCATGATATGACAATTCATGTATCAGCAGAAACTTCAATGAAGAGTTTATAAAAGGGAGCAAGTGGGAGGCCATAAAAAACAGACAGGGAGACTGTAGGGGATGCATGCACTGATTCTCTGGATATAAGTAATAACATGCTTCTTCTGGTATAAATAGAGAAATATCCTTGGAAAAATAGTGGACAATTAGTCTCATAAAGAATGAACCACACACATATACATGTAAACAGCAGAAAGGGAGATGGAGATACAAGAACTGTGCACCATAATTAATTTCATTATAATTGTCCCCCACCTTTACAAAATCGAGGGGACATTAAAATGCATTTGTTTGTCAGTCTGCCACAAGTCCTTTAACCTTGGTCATAACTTTTGAATGAGAAAGATGAGAATAATTACCTTAACAAGACCTTTCCAAATGTACCAGGTATCATGAATTTTGATCCCCTCATCTTGAAGTTTGATAAAACAAATTTAACAATTGAGAGAAGATTCAATTTGTCATGTGCATTACCTGTGTCAAGACATTTCTGAACATGCTTTTTTGGACACTGTGATTTTGAACTGGGTTTGAAATTTAAACTGCAAATCTTTCTTTTCAATTATTTTCACATTGGTAATATCTTTTGAATGTAGACAAAAAACAGAGCTTTCTTTTTATCCATGTACATTATACATACCAGTTTAACTTTCAGAAAAGTATATCATTTTTTACTTTGTTGACCATAATCTAGAATTTTTCACATTGTTAATTCAATAAAATGAAATTTATACCCCTTCTGTATGATGGTCAGCCAAGACCAGGGATGTAGCATCCTTTTTGATAAGGGGACTCAAGAGAAAATACAGTATGTATAAAAGGAAATTGTTGAAACTCAAAAATCCTATTTCACTTGGGGTAGGGGCGGGGTCTTTCTTTTGATGACTTACTGATCCAGTCTGAGTGTTTGATTGGATGGATCCAATTTAACAAAAGTTAAGGCCCTCAGACTTTGAAATTCTTATGATGAATTCACTTTTGGAGATTCTTTTTGTTATGATAATGAACTAATATTTGGTATGTCTTGATATTGATGATTTACAGATCAAGTTTAATTTCTAATATTAAATCTACCTTCCCTCTATTTTTTGTCCCCTTGCTTTCACAGAAAATGGGGGACATTAATTTGGGTCTGTCTGTCCATCCACCCATCTGTCTGTATTTCTGTCTGTAACACATTTGCTTCCATGCGATATCTAAAGAAGCCTTTGAGTTTTTGCAATGAAATTTTACATAAAAGCTTCCTATAGCTAAAGAAGATTCCTACTGAGTTTGAGGTCAAAAGCTCAAATTCATAAATCTATAAATACTGTCTGTTTTAACACTTTCATTCATGTGAAATATTGAGAAGCCTTTGAGCATTTGCAGTGAAATCTTATATACCAACTTGCTAATGACTATGGAAGACCCCTATTGATTTTGAGGTCAAAAAGTCAAAGGTCAAAAACCATACATTCTCTTTTTGTGTGAAACTTTCGATTATGGGCGATACCTCAAGAAGCTTTTAAGCTTTTGCAAAAAAAAATTTATAACATAACTCCCTATGCACCCCTCACCCCACCCCTCATAGAGTGCACCCCTTTCAACACCCCCCCCCCCCCCCACTTAGATCCACGCATGCTGTTCTTTATCTCCTTAGGAGACGACCATTTGATTCTGAGGGGGGGGCCTGGCAAATTTTTTTGAGATGGATTATTTATTTTCATGCCTGTCAAGGACAGATTATTTATTTTCAAGATTATCGAGGACAGATTATATTTTCTTCTTTGTCTTACGGTACCTTGATCGATTGAATTTGATAAAAGACTAATCATTTATATACCATAGGCGGATTCAGGATGGGGGGCGTGTATAACTTCGTTCAGGCAAGAGGTCTTGGGCCGCCTTAAGGCCCCCAGTGGGTCCTGGGCGAAGCACATGGTGGAGGCCAAGGGAGGGAAATTCCCCAGAAGCTCTTGGGTTTTCAAGTATTTTAAGAGTAAAACCAGGACAATTATAGTGGTATTGGTTATTATGTAGCAAAGTATGTCATTATTAATATTGGTCATATCATACTTTGAATGAAGGGGGTCCAGGGGGCGAAGCCCCCTGAAGCTCGTGGGTTTTTGTGTATTTTAAGAGTAAAACCAGGCACAATTATCTAGGAATTGGTTAGTTATGTTCAAAAGTATGACATAATTAATACTTAAGTCATATCATACTTTGGATGAAGGGGGCCCAGGGGGCGAAGCCCCCTGAAGCTCTTGGGTTTGTGTGCATTTTAAGAGTAAAACTAGGCACAAAAATATTGGTACTGTACTATACTATGGCAATATTAATATAATTCATATCATACTTTGAAATTTTAGGGGAGGGGTCATACACATGTATGCCTTCCTTAAATCCGCCACTGTTTACTTTGTAATTAATTTATCGGGTAGTATAATTCTTTGACAAGAAAATTTATCTTTTGTGGTGTTTAAGAATTTGCTTGTATTTAAAGTGATTCATCACATCTACTTAGTGCACATTGTCATGTTGATCAACTGACTACAAGTATCCAGTCTGGTAATCTGATTTTAAATATTATTTGGTTCTAAAATGGCGATGAAAGAAAAAAAAAATGCTGAATTGAAGATTCTGAGGTTAAAGTACACAGAAATAAAAAGGTATTTTCACAATATTTAAATATCATAAGTCAAGGTCAGATTATTTATTTTCTTTGCAGAGGAGGACGGATTATTTATTTTCAACATTTTCAGGGACAGATTATTTATTTCCAAAATCTGCCAGGCCCCCCCCTCAGAATCAAATGTTCGTCCCCTTATGCGGGAGACATGGGTTCTCTGAATAAGCTTGTCTGTTCCTTAGGGATGTGTGATTTGATCGGTATACCGATATATCGCGATTTTTTGTTGCGTGATAGGTATCGTGATACGGAGACCTAAATACTGGTATTTAGGTACAAATTATAAAGTCCAGAAATTATTCATTTAGTTGTTCAACCTGTCATGTTGTAAATTTTGAATATATCGGGTAAATTGAAAATTTATAACATGACAAACCTTTCAAATTACAATTACAGAAAGTATAAAAAATGTTGTAAAAAGTGAAAAGAATGGCATCTTACTGTCCAAACATAATTGATTTTATATACATAAAAATTTCAAGAAAGTAAAATTTTGTTTTTCTAGCATATTTTTTTAGAAAAATAGTGACTTTTCTTATAAAATCATTGTAAAAACTCCTTTTAAAAATATCATGATATTATCGTGATATTGTGGGAGACATGGGTATCTCTACGAAAAGCGATACCCATCCCTACTGTTCCTGTACATAATGATCTTTGGTTTGTCCATTTGATGACTTAAAGTTCAACTACGAGTTTTGTATTGATTTATACATTTTTACAATATATATTGCCCTATATCCTAATTCAATATTTTGGCCTGTTTTATTGCTTGTCTTGTAACTGATCACTAGTTACCAGTTAACCTATAGATTAAACAGGAATCAATACTCTTGGAACATCCAGTACTAGATTGTAGTTTTTCTCCATGCTTTGGTACTTTAGTACTTATGGTTGACAGTTACATCCAGGCCAAACTAGGTAAAAGTATCTACTTTAAAGTTCATTTTATATTCTAATCAGTCTTGCTTGTTTAAGGTTCTGTCAACAGTGACAAGACCTTATTATGTTAAGTACTATGTCCTGGAAATTGCTCTGTAGATATGTGGAATTTGTTCTTGGTTGCCATTAAGAAAAATGCCCCAAAAACCAAGATTTCCTGCTGGTTTGACCAATCACAATGAAAGTGACAACTGAGGATTATAAATAGAGGAAAATAAACTGGTGGTATGACTGATTGCTAATGACTGCCTTTTAGTCACTTTAACAGCTAAGATCATTAATTAAACTGTTACTTAATGGTAATCTTAGTACCTGCATAGAAGGTATATATAAATACTGTTTGACCTAAAAGCAACAATGTCAAATGTCTCCATCAGAAATATCACCTGTTCAGCCACTTCTATCATTTTCTGTAAATCTCTCTTTATCATGATGTGTTTTTGGCCAATTCCATCACCAGTGATGGTACCCTTCATTTTTACAATTAGATGTTTGGAAAAACTTTTTGGGGGGGCCCTCAACTCTAATTATATAGTTGTTATAACTATAACTCATATTCATCAGACAGATAGAGCATAAAATAATCTAACAGGGGTCTCACAGCTTTAAATTCATTCCTTATATAAACTAGAGAAATATTCAGTCAACACTAATGTTACTAGTATCTTGAACTCACAGTATGTACTTTGAAAGAACTTTCAAGAACTTCCAAGCTTTCAAGATACTGAGGTTTAGAAATCTGTAAATATAAAAACAATAAACAAACAACATACCCACTTCATCATATCCATGGCTTTGCAGAACAATTCATTACATGGGTGAATTGATTAATAAAAAAAATCAAGGAAATTTGTTTCCTGCTTGCTGCAAGTGTCCAAGCATAAATTAAGGGGGCCGACTTGGGATTTATTGTGTGAAAACTACAAAAGAGAAACTCTTTATTTTAATTTATACCATGTATAACTGACATTGATATCAGTGTACATGCCAAGTTTGGGGGAAATCTACCGCACAGGTATTTTTAAGGGGCCGTCTCAAAATACAGGTACATTTACTATAGGATTATATGGGAAAGTGCCAAATTTTCGCACTTTAAAGCAAATTATACAAATACTACAATAGACTTTTAGCTCAAACTATAATATATGATGAGTAATACTATATTGTACATTATATGTAAGAACCACAAAATTCTATCACCTTGTTTCCAGAGGGGGCATCTCAAAATGCCAAAAAATAACAAATTTCCTTGTTTTTATAGAGTACTACAAAATATGACGCATGCAAAGGATTTATCCAAAAAATGATAAATATGGTGGAGAGATTATCAAATTTCTATGATTTAAATTTCAAAAGCATATATTTATTACTTTTTCTTTTATAACATTTTTTATTACCTCTTCTTTGAGAGCGTCACGTTATCTAACATCAAAAACACACCATTACCATGTAAATCTACCTATCAGTTAAAAAATCATTTTAAAAATCAGTTATTTAAAATTGTAATAAAAATGTTCAACCTGTAATTTCCTAATTTTGTTTTGTTTTATTTATTAAGTAAAAAAAAATTTGCTTTAAACAGTAAAATATGCTACGTTTTACTATGATGCGTGAAATAATGGAAACCACAGTCAGCCCCCTTAAATATAGGGAGGATAATTTGTAGGGGTAGTGAAATAACAATTTTCACAGATTTATAAAAGACATGCTTTATACAAAAACAGGGAAAAATTACAAACATATAAATAACAGTATCACATATCTATAACAAACACCACTGAATGGCTACAATACATGTATAAGGTGCAGTAAAACAAACTAAAAGTAAATATATATATATATATCAAATGATACAAAGTGCCTAAGATCACAGTTTGATTCTGATTCAAGGGCTCAGATATATTCGGTAATAACATACATTGTAATAACATACATTGCACACAGAAATTATCTCAAAAACAATCTAGCAGAATAATTCATGAATCCTTAACTTGTTATGTATGTACAAAAACTTTCTGTCCTTTGTTATATAAGATGTGTTTGTGAAATATTCAAAATATGTACACAGTGACAACCCTATAATTCCAAAGCTCAATAATTGAATTTAAAAAAAATTATCCGGACTTTTAAACTCAAAATAAATATTATAAAATGACTAATGTACAATGCATTTTATTTAAGACATACCCCCAGTGAATAGGACTAAAAACTTTGAATCATGATGTCACATTCTTTTTGGCTGGAGGTTTTTAAAACATGACTGTAACATAGGTACGAAGTGGTTCTAACAAAAAAAAGCATGTAGGATCTAAAATACAACACAGGTGCAAAACAGAAAATACTATGTACACTCAGTAAATAAATAGGTCAAGGTATATAGCTTACTGTTACGTAATTTTTTTTAAAAAAACTTAATAATGATATACTGATCTTTAATTTAAATTGCTTGTAGCATAATACATTTTGGTATCTTTTACTCAGCCAAATACAATAATAGTACAAGTTTGGTAATTGTAATTATATATCAATAAACCAGTTATAATTTTGTGGTTTATCGAAAAACTAGGTGTGCACTTACAATTATGCTATATATATGGATTGACAAAACTCATGCATGTAAAAAATTTGTAATATTTCTATAAAATGGACAATGATTGCCTCTGATGTTGAATGTAAATCTATCAAGCCCAAGAAGTACTATAAAAATCAATACATATGGACGAACAATCAACACAGTTAACCTATTTAACTCAATTTACACTTCATGCCAGTTCAAATAAATCAATTTTCCAGAGCTCTGCTTGCATAAGAAATATAGAGCAATAAATTCTTTTTTGTCTGTGAATTTTAATTTATTAGGTATCTTAAAACAGGAAAACTTTAGGGAGTGCTGTAAGTAAATGACTGATATATACGCATTAACATTTAGACAGGTTGACTAGGACATGCAGTAATACACAATGTCTGCCTCCAGGGTTTGCAATTCTCTACAGGTTCAAGGCAATATGTCATTTTGACAACACTATATCAGAATAAAGTTACTGGTAATTTGACCAAGTACATTTGGCTTTTGTAAGTAATGCTTTTATACTTTTAGGCAATGATTTCTGGACCTGACATTGAAAACTGTATAATCTAATCTTGGCACAAAATTTTCAAGGGTAAACATGATATAAAAAAATAATTTAAAAGGACAGTTTAAATGCAGTAGAATTGTATGTAAAAAATACATATCACAGAAAAGAGAATGTAAACAAAAACAATATAACACATAAGGCATTACTGTATAACAATCAAAAACTGTAGAAACAGCAGCAGATTCCCACTGAGGCCCTCATAATGCTGAATAGTATCAAAATGATGACATCATAATGTTCTGACATCACAGTAACAAACAATCATATAACACCATGCTGAGTAATATTCTGTAATCTGGCACAAACATCAGGGTCAAATTGATAAGACTGAAAAACAAAAAATTATATACTCAGCAAATTAGTGCAAAATGTATATTCAGCAAAAATCAACATAAAATATCAATATATACCAGCAAAAATGTCAGGCAAGCAGAAAGAACAAAAACATGGTATATGATATGGATCTTAGTATATGTATAATATTCTCTATCTATTTCTGTAAGATTGATTGTCTCCATGTTTATTTAAAAGGATATGCTGGAATTCCTCATTGATAACATTTATATAGTCTCTGGAGACCAAGTCTTTTTACGATCTCTTCAAATTCCACATGGGCACTAATTGTGCTCCTTTATAAGCTGGCCTATTTTTTTATTCTTATTATGAAACAGATTTAAAAACTTTTATGTGAGAAAAAGAAAACACTTGCTGTGGCCTTCATTTTAACATTCAGATACATGTATGTTGACAATGTTTTATTGATTACAGTAGTTATTTTCATTCATTTGTTGACTCGATATATCCCTGGCCAGTGAACTTGAGATGATAGACAACACCACATCTGTTTCATATTAGGATGTTTTATAGACTATAGATGATAAAGGATATTTAACAATTAAATTGTGTGACAAATGAGACAACTAACTTTTCCATTGTAGTAATAGTAATATTCCACTATCACCTACTTATGATGTTTATGTCTCCAAACTTATTTGCTACTCAAAGGGGCTTCTCCTAAGTATGATCAATTTTTCAAGTTTATCATGTTACTCACTGGTAAGTTTTAAATTTCAAAAGATGTTTATAACTTTTTCCTTAATAATATTTTATTACCCCTTTCTTTAAGGGATTTCAACACACACTAAATTAAAGCAAAATCGGTTTAAAAATAAGTTATATCAAATTTCCCTATAATTTCTTATTTTTGTTTAATTTTAATAAATAAGCAAAAAAAGTTGCATTAAAACAAAAAACGCTGACCTTAAATTGTGTGACAAACGAGACAACTAACTTTTCCATTGTAGTAATAGTATTATTCAACTATCACCTACTTATGATGTTTATGTTTCCAAAATTATTCTGGCTTCTCCTACCAATTACAAAGGGTTCACACCCTAAATTAAAGTGTTTCCAGTCAACAATGGGATGCTTACTCCTCCTAGGCCCCTGACCCCACCTAAGTAATATCCAGGGTCCTTGTTTTAAGCCCTCTTTACATAGGTGTATCATTTATAACTTTCTTAGAATCAATCACTGTTTCTTCACCTTTTCCATTTATATTATTATATCTGAATTCACATCTACAGTGATACACTCAGAAGAATTTAGGTAACAAGAAGAATTATATTTCATAACAAGAGACCTATGGGCCTTCATGATCCTGTTTTTTCTTGAAATGATCAACTTTGCACCACCTAAATCTGAAACTCAAAATCTGTGTCAAGAACTTTACAATTTAACCAGGATTTTATGTGCATTATTAGAATTTTTAATCTTGTTTTTCTGGTGGATGACATGCCTCTGACCTTGAAGAAAATGCCCCCCTAAAGCTTGAAACATCACCTTGAAACCATAAACTGCAGTATGCAGACCTAAGTTCTTTTTATAATCATGTTATTTTCCTGGATGTCTATGAGAATATTTAGTGTATTTTCAATATATATACCTAACCCTCCCCCCTACTTCTGATTCTAAGATTTCTCTCTCTCTTAACTCACTCTGTTGCTGTTTAAATGTTTGTAAGAGTAAATGAAATAACAATAATACATGTACATTTCATTTCTAAATTATTTGCATGATTACATAGGAAATAAATTTTACTCCTGATTCATACATGGGTGTACAGGAATTTATCTTGTGTTGTATTCCACACCCTCTTTGGCCTTACAATATGAAATACAACCCTGACTAAATCTCTGTAAACCCTTGATTGGACATTGATAACTAATATTATACATTTTGGGTAGCAGTGAAAGAACAGGAGTTTTATCTATTAAATCCACTACATACATTGTATATGGAATTTTGTAGCCAGATACTGGGAGGTACAAATAATTTATTATTCATAAAAAGTTATAGTCATCAGAATGGTATTACTTTAAATTGCAAAGTCAGACATTTTGTTTGTAAGTGGGGGCATCTGACATTAACTTAAATGTTAAAACTGACATTTCATGAAACAGTAAAATGGCCATCAAGTGCATTATCTGACATAAAATTAAAGATATTAACATTATAGTAGCTCTCTGTCATCAATTATCATAATAAACAATGTAAAAGTACAGACAAACACTAAAGTTTACAATATAGGACTGTGGACAATACCTTGATAGGAATGACTCTATATGACATCTGTTATGAAACACAATGCTATCAGGTTAAGATAATTATGAGAAATATTTGCTGATAAAAAACAAATATTTATTAAAAGTTTAAATTTTAGTTTATTTTTTAATTGAAATTTTACCTGCTCTATCATTTTGTGATATAATATAAATTTTTGGTTTTGCGGGGATTGAGAAAATAATCCTTGAAATAACAAGAGACCTATAGGCCATACTGCTCAGCTGAGTAACATTAGCTCTACTGTTCTTCTGAAGATTTCTAATATTTTTGTTTTCTCAAAAAAAATTACAACCCCATATCATAGCCCACTCTAAGGGTCTCTGAATCCACACTACAAGGGGATGCTTAAGGAATTTTAGTTTGTTGGGACATCAGCGATAGTTGAAAACGTGGAATAATTTGCATAATTTTGCATAATGGACAACATATTATACATAAATTGTTCCCCAGTTCCAACTATCATTGATATCCCTGGCATACCAAACAAACTAGACAGTGATTCCTTGTATTTCCATTTCATTGTGAAATAAGATTTTGAATTTAGATTTAAAGATGTCTAATTGATTTAAATTAAAAACATATTGATGTATTTTTTGGTTTGTTTTTTACTTTATCTATTTAGAATACATTTCAAATCTGGAGTCATTGGGTACTTGAACATTAATATTCTTTATGTATTTTACCCTCAACATCTAAAATCCTTGAATACCTCAGTTTTTTCACTTCCCCAAAGATTAAGGTAACAAGGTTTGATTGTAGATTATTGTATTATTAGGATTAACACAGTGATGTATTAACGTCAGAAAATTTTCACATTGTTTCAAATTTTCAGACTTTTTTTTCAGAAGACTGTTGAAGAATGTAATCACCTGGTATATGTTTCAATTAAAACTTTGATGCCATATTGTGGCCCCACCCTGTCCCTGGGCCAATAGGATTTGAAACAGGTTTTTTAATGTCCTCCACTCTAGTTTGCCTTTTTTTATATATATAATCTCCCTTTGGAATAGGACTTAGTCCTTCATTTGAACAATTAAGAATCCCTTTCATCCAAGGATGCTTTGTGATAACTTTGGTTAAAACCACACCAGTGGTTCTTGTAAAGAAGTCAAAATGAGCTAAAAACACTTTGACAGTATAGAGCAAAGAAGTCCCATTTTTTAAACTGTGAAAAGGAAATCTTTGTCAGTGGTAAGGCAGTCTGTCTATGTTCTACAGGCATTAATTCAAACCTAAAGATAAACTATAGCTATATTATAATTCCTATCATAAAGCAGTCTTGTACATTTAGCACCTGTTCATGTGCCCTCTCAAATCCACACTCTGGCCATCATATCTACTTTATAACATCAATAACATACTCCTTTACACCACTATTTAGTTCCTCAAAAATTCATTATATAGTCTGTCATACTTATAAACTTCATTATGTATGAATTAAAAAATTAGGAATGCCAGATGAACCAAATATGTCATTTGTCTCACTGTACAAATTTAATTTTAATGTGTAAGAGAATGTCATTTCACAAAAATAACCAACTTACATCAATTATAAAAAAAGCTTCAAATTTGTGTTTAGATTCTCAGTTGCAGATTGTATGCAGATTACAATTATTTTCCCTTCCTGTTGAATTATTGTATATATGCTTTTACAGATCAACCTAAGAACTGTAACTCCTGTAGAATAATAAAATATATATTCCAATATGTAGCATTAAAAAAAATGTGGGGGATGGTCTAGGCAATGAAGTAAATATCAGCGCTATCCATTTACACAAAAACAGGTTAATTCTATAATGCTGAGAAACAAGTTACAACTTAATTAAACACACCTTTTATATTATTTCTAGCTTAATTCTTTTTTATTGCAGTAAATATTCAAATACATGTAAAAGGGACATAACTGAAGCAGCTTTCCAGTGGATTCTATAGTAACTTATAAAACTGAATATTTTCCAACACGAATGTTTTTTTTCTTTCACAGCAGAGTAACACAATATGGTATTTTTGTGGTTATAGGCATTGTAAGGGTTGTTTCTAGACTGTTTACCTTGGAGGAGTATTTTAAGAAATTATTTCAAAGCCTTACTCATTTTATGGGGCATATGCATTTTTTAGCTAGTTGTCTACCCCTACCATATCCATGTATATAAAGGATTAGTGTATGTTTGAGAGAGTTAATTATTTATCACTCCAGTTGAGGTATAGTAATTTTTTTGTCCCAGTTCTCCACTCTTTGCCTCTTTTGTCTACCTCTGAGTATATTGTACATTTGACCTTTTCCACCTTTAGTTTTTCCCCTGATTACCTTTGAATAATATTTCTTGGCCTCTTCCTCGTCCTTCTTCACCCCGTGCCCCTCGTGGAGACACCTGGCATAGTAGAAGCACCCCATCGCGATCCCCTTTGCTAGGTAGCTGGGCAGACAGCCTGTTTCTTCTGATAATCGCTTGACATCTGAAAATTGTGAAACCCTGTGGAAGAAAAACTTAGGTGTTAACATTCCTGCAGCTTTAACACCATTTGATAAACAAGAAGTCTGTGAGCCAATGCTCACTAGCAATACCCCCGCTCTAATATGAGTATACACTATGGTGTTCATATAAGCAAGTTCAGTTATGGACAGATGCACACTGAAAGATAAACAGGAACTATGAAATATTAATTCACACGAATTTCTTCGACATTCCATATGCAATATTTAACATTAAGTGGAAGTCACTTCAAAATTTTTAAAAAGATTTCAGAATTATGATACATGTATTGATATACAGTTGAATTTTCATATCTCAAATACCCTGTATACGTTGAAGTGAGCTAGTTGGATATGTACTATTTCAACATCCTGGATATCATAAATCCTTGGTTATCCTGAAGTTTTTTCTTGGACCCTTATACTTGAGATAACAAGGTTTGACTGTTTTTATGTTACGGTTTGACTGTTTTTATGTTACCTGTGGACCAGTATTATATCTCACCTGGCTGCCAGATCAGCTGCCTTAGTGTACAGTTTCCTTCTGTAATAATTAGCCACAAGATTCCCCATGGCATACACATTCCCCCGGTCCGACGCTTCCTTCAGACAGACGTACGCACTGTCTGCGTCCTGCTTCACTCCTATACCATACTCATACATCACACCTAATGCACCTGTTCAAAAGAAAACAGGAATTTATTGGGAAGGAAATTGATGATATAAAACTAATAGCAGGCAATGGTTTGAAATAAATGTTCTTTGAAAATGAAATAAATTTGACACATTGCTTTCAAGTTGGTCAACTTTATTTAACTTCTTTATTCTATTTTGCAGGGTATTATCTAATGATTTGAATATTTTTAATCTTTGCTCCTAGGTCACTGAAGGTGTAAGGAACTTAAGTTCACCTGCTTCTACGATTTCACAACATGGACCATGAACCACAAACCTTGAGATTCCAAGCTTCCATTTCCACAAGCTTCATTGTGCCAGAAGAAAGCTTTCTTGAGATCAAGACTGTCAGGTCGAGAGTAAAACATGCCGAGTGTCGTCTGAGCGGGGACGCTAGCTGAGGGATTGCCGTCATCAGCAGCTAATAACCAGTACCTGTAGAAACGCATGCTCACATCAAAACAAGGAATGCAGAAATATGTACCCTTAGCAATAGCCTATAGATACATGTAACAGAACTTAGTCATTTCATTCACAACATAGGAACAATAAAAATTCAGGAATATTTGTCTTTCATATCCTATTAGAAACACAAAAGTAGACCTAAAGTAACAAACACCAACAAGAAACACTCAAATAAACTGATAGTTTAGACTCTACCTCAGTGCCTCATCATCAGACTGTTTGACACCGTATCCCTGGAAATACGCTCGCCCAATGTTGAACAATGCTGAATACTTGAGATGTTTCGCATGCTTGGAATCTGAGTGTGCTATTTTCTTTAGATATTCTACGGCAGCTTTCTGCAAAATTTTAAATTATAGTATTCATGCAGCACTTAAGAAATTGCCATGGCATGCATATCTGAGAAATATTTTCCTTGTGAAATTCGTTAAGGAGGTGAATTCTCCAGAGACCCCTACCTCGTCAGGCTTGCCTCCCTCTCCATCATACAACATACAGGCCAGCATATACAGCGACTGGAAATCAAAGTCCTTGGACCGCTCAAAGTAGATTCTAGCTTTGTCAAACAGATTCTGGAAAATGAACACATGGATAGGAATTTTATGCATTGAATAAAATGATTCCAAGGGATCCAATAAACTCTTCAAGACCTTATAAGGCCATCAAAAATATATTTGTTTCTTGTAACCACAGTTACCACACGTACCCAAATTGGGTTAGAAAAATAAGAGTCTGGTTGGTTGTAAATAACTATAACAATATAAAAAGTTAGAGAAGGATAACATTATGAGTCAAACCAAACCTTAACTAAATAACTAAACAATTAAAGTACATGCATAATGCAAATTGTGTTTTCAGTATAAATCAAATTAGTCAAAGACTTGCTGAAAACAAATGCACTAAAGTTTACGTAATGGTAAGTAAAACATGACTTGAATGCACACTTAATGTGATATACATATCATATCAATTTGTGTTTATACCTGCTCATAATAAAATAACCCCAGCTGAAAGTAAGCATGCTTGTCCCCATTCTTAATTCTTTCTAACAGGATGTTCTCCACTTTCTCCATCAGCTCCTCCTCTGTGAGGGAGCCATAGCCGGGCATTTCCCGAGTCTCCTGGGCAATATCATTAAGGATGCTCTTCTCCTTCGCAAAGGAGACATTGTCTTGTGGAATATCCTTTGACAATTCCATCTTGTGTCAGAGAAACCTTAGTAATTACAACAAACCCTTATTAGTGATATAATTCATGCCCATTACAGGAAAAAAAACATGTATCACATGAAGTAATACCTATCTATCTCAAAGATCTTACGTACAGAATGCTAGAACAGAAACTGTGAACACACAGAGGTAATTCGAACTGTGTTTTGATATCTTTATTTTAATAGGAATTTTAAGACATATATTTCAATCACACAATTGTCTGATGATACAAATATAGGTTTTCAAAGCTTTGATAGGTTTGTGTGAAAGATTTGAAGGCTTTTCTTACCCTGACAACAAGTCCGCGAACCCAAACAATATCAAGGCGAGTGTAACTTCCAAAGCCGGAGAACGAGTTCCGGATTACCATCATCTCGTTGTGAAAAAAAAAATATATCACCAGAAAACAAGTAATTGAAAATGCTCAAAGATGTTCCTGAATCCACAAAGTCATTAACCACGGTATTTATAAAGAAAAAAAGTATCAAATCTCATTTTTATTTTCAAGAAAATCAACAAGTCCTATGCATGCTATATGCTATGATTAAAAATCCATGAGTATTTGGTAAGTTTAAGAAAATTGCATATTTTTAAAATTTTTGAATTAGGCTGTATGAAAGCAAATCTAATTCCTCTAAAATTGTTTTTATTATTATGTAATTTCTGGGTTACAGAAAAATTTGTACAATTCCATATCTAACATCGAAGAATGTTGAATCATATTAAGACGTGTCATTATCATTATATCAATAATCATTATGATTATTGTGTGTGAAATAAAAATTGTTCCACAAAAAATCAAGTTCAACATTAAGAATTTGTTGGGTCCTTTTTAATTATATAATAATCATAAGAGATGTTACTTATGTGTGTTTTGACTGCCTATATTTTCCTCTCATTTTTCCTTTTCACACAAATTCTTATGCAATTTAAATTGGAAGCCTTAATTGGCGTAATTAATAATCTGTATTTCAGAGGTCTGTTTTGGACATTATTTACAGTTCATCAAATTGTGAAGATTTTCATAGAAATGGGTAGCCACGGGGCGTCGCGCTGTTCATTTCACAACAATCTGTGGGACCTATTCCTGTAGCTATAGGTTCTCGGTGCCATTATAATGGTGATAATTGTTTACCTCAATAGACCAATAAACAATTGACTGTGTGGATAATAAACATGGTTTGACTTGAGGCTGGGACCATAATCCAGTGTGAATTACATAACCGCCTCTATATACCTGTAGATTACCTGTAGAATACCTGTATAATACCTGCTACACCTGTCAAGCCAGTTTGAGTTGTCACTCAGTTTTTACAATTTCAATCCACATACACATCGACCTTCACTGAACACGGACATATGGACAAGGTGAGGAATTTTATTTGAACTTTTTTTTTTAATTTGACTTTCATTTCGAAATTTCAATGCACTTGTTTATAAAGGCATTTATGACTTATTTTTTTAAATATTAGCATACTAAAAATTGTTATTAATAACAAAATCATTTTAAGAAGTTATTTCACTGTTTTTGAACATTTTGGCAATGAATGTCACAAAAACTGAAAAAAGGGGGGGGGCGTTCATGAATATGCACCTGGAATTTTGTTATCATAGCTTATTATAGAATGCAGAACGATATTGCAGATACAGGGTTTTTCTTCTTTGTTTAGAGAACGCCAGCAGAGTGATTGAGATTAGAAATTCCAGGCCTCTCATACTGTCATAGCAGTGTGGTAAGTACCTTGTCACAGTTTTTAAATCATAACACCCCCCTTTTCCCGCTTCTTGAGAAAAAAAAGACAACAAACACTTGAGCTGCCAATGTTCAAATCAAACAATATGCATGTGTAAAAATCAGTGAACCATTTTTTGATTGCACACATCGTTTGTATTATGTAACCAAAATATGGTAAAGCATGTATTTCTTTTGGATGGTATTTCTATCCTCACTGATCAATGCTTCAAATTTGAACTGTATCTATTTTCACTAAATATAATGTTAAAACTGGTTCAAATACATATCTATGATAGAAAGAATAAAAATTAAAAAAAAATTGCTACATGATAAATATGTTTTAAACACATGCACTTGTTTCGGAAATAAATCTTTAACACATAGTATAATAAATTATTACACTATGGATTAAAAATTTATTTCTGAAACAAGTGCCTGTGGTTTTAAATTGTGAATTTTTCATTTAAAGTACATTAATTAAATAAAATGCCTAAATATAAAGTTATATAAGAAGGAGTTATTGCCCTTTGTGACATTTTTTAAAGATTGAATAATTGATTAAATGAAGAAATTAACAACTTCTTTTATTTAACAATATTTTTCATTACACCTTTTGAAAAGCATTCTTCCACAAGATGTTTTTGTATTGGGACAAGGTTTCAATTTAATTTAGTAATTTTTTGCTAATTAAAGCATATAACTTAATCAAAGGAGGATGGACCAGGTATTTTTTTGCACATTTGCGTAAACTTCAAATCAGTTGTCATCTAGGCAATAAAAACTTGTATACAGTAAAACTCGGTTATAGCGAAGTCCTGGGGACCTGTGAATTTAATTCGCTATATCCGTAATTTGATATATCCGTATAACGAATTCGTATAAGTGTATATAGCGAATTTGCAATATGCGCGTTTTCCATTAAATATTACAACAGAATATGGTGCCTAGGAAGCAATAATTACAAAACATATCTCGGCTATCTTTAAGGTTTTCATTATGAATATAGTTTTATTTCTTATGAATTCTTATAGAAAATAAACTCAGTTCAATATATCAAATTTTGAAACTTTTGAAAATTTGTTATAAAAGATGTAAATTTCATTATTTTTAACTCTACGATACTCAAAATCAGTTCGCTATATCCGTAAATTCGTTATATCAGAGTTCGTTATAACCGTAAAATTTTACAAAGAATTGTTAAGAGTTTTGCCGGGGACCCCGAAAAACTTTGCTATATCCGTGAATTCGCTAAATCTGTGTTCGTACTAAACGAGTTTTACTGTAATATTATTGTCAAATGTCACTTTAATGAAGAATGATTAACCGGCTGGGTCTTCAATTCTTTGAACAAACTCAGAACACATGCACTGCAAGCATTTATTTAGATGCATAAAGCAGCATTAAAGCTGCGATGCATTAATACTGGCTTTATTACCTTGCTTGCAGTAAGACTTTGAATTTTTATTGGAAACATTTTCAAAAACATTAAACAATGAGGCTATCTTAAAAAAAAGTGTTTGCCCTCTCCTGACTGACTGGCTAAAAATGTCCTGTCATGACTCAAAACTTTTCTTAAAGACTGAGACCCCACCCCCATCCCCCAGGACTCTGGCTATAATGTCAAGTGAGACTTCACCTATAGTGAGATTTCCCCATGGAACTCTGGCTATATAGTGAGATTTTCCCCACGGAACTCTGGCTATACTGTATAGTGAAATTTCCCAAATAGTGAGATTTCCCCCCTGAACTCTAGCTATATAGTGAGACCTCACTTATACATGTAGTGAGATTTCCCCCATTGAACTCTGGCTTATATAAAAATCAGTGCACCTTTTTTGAAGTTTGCACACATGTTTGTGAGATTTCCCCCATGTAGACTTTCAAAATCTGGCTATATAGTGAGACTTCATCTATAGTGAGATTTTCCCCCGGAACTCTGGCTATACTGTATAGTGAGATTTCTCCCATAGTTCCAATGGAACTCTGGCTATATAGTGAGATATAAATTTCCCCCAACTGGTTCAAATACATACTCTGGCTATAAAGATTAAATTAGTTCCAAAAAAATTGCTACATGCTTGATAAATATAACGTTTTAAACACAGTCACCCATAGGGAGACTTCACAAATAGAACCTTTAACACATAGTATAATAAATTATTACACTATGAGTTAAAAAGCCTTATTGATACAACCATAGTGGCCATGAAGGACTTTGCTTTGTAATTACATAAAACCTCTCTAGCCAGTAATATATTATATAGTAAGGCAGTTAAGAACTTCAGCTATGGAGATCATAGGCATAAACATAGAACCATATTTACCAGTAGTCTTTGTAAAATCCTAGTACATAAAATATGTCCTTCCAAGGTTACATTCAGTATCTGAAACATTGATATCTCAAACGCAACAAGATACTTTTTCTTTCTGTATTACAACCTTAGTATCTTGAATATTGGATTTTTTTGATTTTTTTCTAAGCACCATAGAATTTGAGATAAAAGGTTTGATTTCACATTGCCTTGCATATATACAATGTATACCTGAATACCGTATAAGTAGAATTTTTAGCGAGGATTTAATTTTGGCATTATTATTGTCAAATGTCAAATTGAATATCGCTAAAAATTGATTGCGTTTCATTTGTAATAGGTTCTTTAGAGAGCATTTTAAAATTGCTAAAATTACAACTCGCTAAAAATAAAATACCAGTTTTTAAAGACAAATCGCAAAATTTGCCTCTCGCTAAAATTTCTACTTATACGGTACTTTACATTTTTTTTTAAAATCTAATACAGTAACCTAGGTTATAGTAAGAACTCAATTAAAAAAGAAATCTTGGAGAAAGGGAACTTTTTTTAAAAAATCCCATAGAAGACTTTTCACAATGTTTTTTTTATTAGGAATAAAGTACCGTAGGTCAAGAATCTCAGATATGAATTCAAGGTCCTGGGCCAACTTTATGACCAACATAAAATGGCTGACTCAAAATTAAAAAAAAAGCTTCAGGAAACAATTCTTTTTATTTATTTCATCCCATTATAAATTATTTTAACTTCATTTACAAAGAGCAAGAGCCATCTTATGCATAAAATGGCCCTGTACTTATATCAATTAATTAAGTATCACCCTCTTTCCCATTTCATATGTCAAAATAAAGTAGACACTTGGTGCTATCATTTTCCATAATAAAATTTCAGCAAGATGCAATATTAAACAGGATTTGTCCAGAAATTGACTTTCTTTTAATTTGCAGAAAACATGAAATTTTACCTTCAGCAAAGAATTAAAAAGCTCACACAGCCCAGAAGCTAAAAATAAAACATGTTTTTTGATCTTCAGAAACAAAGCTTTCATTTTGTATTTGCATATTTTGGATCAGAGGTTGTGCTATATATAAAATATTGAAAAAATACTTCAACTTTAGGTCATTTTCAAAGGAATTGACATGATATGAAATCAAATGAGATTTTTCACATAATGCATTGACTATATGGGAAATTACATCACGATTAATACTTTTGGTCACCATATATTTTGAGTGATAAATACTGCATTTGCAACCTAAACTGAGCGGTTTTGATTTTTCAGAAATTCTCAGGGCCAAATAAGGCCAAAAGTGGCTCTTGCTCTTTTTTGGAGTAAAAATAAGGTCCCCTACCTACCTTTTCATACCCTGAAAAGTGAGAGGGTATATAGTGGCAGGGATGTCTGTCTGTCTGTACATCCATCTGTTATGCTTTAGGGTACCCATCTCTTATCCTCAGCTCCTCCTATACCACTGATTAAAATTTAATCATACTTTCACAGATTCTTGTTACATAACAACATTGTGCACCTTCTATTTTACTTTTTGATCAGACACTTATTTCAGGTCTTCCAGAGCAAAACAGGGACTTTGTCATTACAATCATGTGGGAGGCGGGGGTATCATTTAGTGAGCCCAATGCTCACAGTACCTCTACTTTATCCTGATTCAGAAGAGAGCAAGCAAACATTTTTTTAAAGATGGCTGCAGTGACACTTCCTCATAACTGAGTTTTACTGTACATGCAACCACCTCAACACCCCCCCCCCCCATCCCCAAGTAACCTTAAATGGTGTAAGGTATTCATCTAAAAAATATTGGCAAAAAGGATATTCTATAATCACAGATTTTCTTCTTGTAGAGATGGATGACACAGGAAACAGTTCCATCCTGGACACATCAGAGGGAGCGTTGGTGGTGGATCTATCTCACTGTACAGATGAATCTCAGCTCTCTGATATCTCGAGATGCCGAGCCGACGACTCAAGGCTTCTGGACACACTGGAAGAAAAGATTGAAGATTCCAAACCAAGTGCGCCACCCCAAGTCACCTCTGAATCAACTCAGGATCCCTTGAATAGAGAAGAATCTCAACAGTCTGGGATTTCTGTGTGTGTCAAAAGTAACTCTGAAGGGATAGTGAATGTAAAAGATTCTGATCAGAGTGAAATGGCTGGAAGGCAGGCTGGAGGAGAAGAGGTCAATGAAATGTGTGAGAGAGGCATAAGAAGGGGAGATGTGGACATGTCCAAGTTTTCACTCCAACCAGGTCAAACAGACAACAAGTTCACTCCAAAGAAAAACATTGGGCCTGTGTCACTAGGTGAGAAGGAAGATATAAATAAAAGTAAATACACCCCCCAAAAAGTGGACCACAGACTGGCCCAACTGGCTGTTAATGCCTATGTGTCCCCTTCCTGTAGAGGGAATGACTTGAAGAAGGAGAATGCTAAAGACCTCACAGTTCCTAGTGCCAAAATAAAAAGTGATGACAATTCTCCACAGAAACATGTAGACTTTCCTGTTAAAGGCACTGCATTTTCCAAAGAAAACTCTAAAACTCTTCAACCAAGTTCCATCTACAATGTGGACTCAACTTTGCTGAAAACTACTGAGGAAAAAGTCCCATCTTTGTCAGAAAACAGATGTGTACAGGACAAAGATGCTCAGAGTTCACAGAATCCTTTCTTGAAGGTTGAGGAACAGTCATTTAAAGTAGCTGACCATGGACAGATGAAGCACATGCCTGCAGACAGTTATTCACAAGCAATGTCCAGACTGAATTGTAACATGCAGCAAAGAGACAACACTCCCCAAGTTGAATGGAACGTTTGCCCTGAAGGTGATGATGAAGAAAATGAGGACATGAATGAGACATGTGACCAAAGTGACCTCAGCAAAATGGAGGATGAGATGGATACCAGTCAAGTTCAGGAAGGAGAACCAGTTAAACTTCCGATGACAACAGATGTTCATTGTGCTATGTGTAACAACTGGTTTATGAACATGAACTCTTATACAATGCACATGGCAAAACATGCTCAAATGACTTCACCACTGCTGGGACTTAAATGTAAAATCTGTGAGAAAATGTACTTATATGAGATGGAATTCAAGGCCCACATTCAAGCACATTTAGAAATGCCCAAGGTTTACAAATGTCGAGTTTGCTTCAAATCTTTTGAGGAGAAATCTGAGCTTCAGCGTCATGCAAAAATTCACCAAGACAAGAAAGAATTTTCCTGCCAGTTCTGTGGTAAGGAGTTCCACTACTCATTTAACCTGAAGAAACACCTGAGAACTCACACAGGTGAGAAGCCTTACACCTGTGTTTTGTGTGAACTAAAATTCACTCATAAGAACAGCCTGAATCGTCACATGAGCCTGCACACTAACGATGCAGAGTTGGAGTGCGCTGTCTGTAACAAGGTGTGTTCTGATAGATGGACCCTCCAGAAGCACCTGGCATCTCACCAGCTCCTCAGCTGCAACCAATGTGACCAGTCCTTCACCAACAGCAAACAGCTCCAAAAACATCAGAAAACTCACATAGAAGAACCGAAAGAGAACTCAGCTCCAGATGTTCCTAACAGTCAATCTAATGAACAGCTTACCCATACAGACTCTGCTCAAACAGGAAATGTAGAGGTGGACATGGCTATCAAACCAAATCCTGATCAGAAATCCCGAGCTAAACGGACTAGGAGATCCATGGAGACTCAGTGTGAAGTCTGTCGTAAATGTTTTAAGAATCCAGGAAACTACTACCGCCACTTACAGTCAAAAGAGGGAATGCCAATCCAGACCTGTGATTTGTGTGGTCATCAGTTCCATGATGTTTATGATCTTCTAAAGCACACTCGACAGGTCCACTCCCAGACTTCAGACACCAAAGGATACATTTGTAGAGTCTGCGGACAAAGTTTCCCTGATCTCACATTACTCACAGAGCACATGTCAGGGCATTTGCAAAACATGAAGAAATCAGGGACCACCATGTCTGAGACCAAGATTCCAAAACCAGAGGGAGCTGGATCACTTTTTTGTTCAATTTGTGGTGAAAAATTCTACAACCCAATGATGCTGGACTTACACATGATGGAGCATTCCTCTTCTCAGAGCAGTTCAGAAAATGTCTTAGATCTATCCAAATCGAGGAAAGATGCCACACAGCCACCTCCAAGGAAACGACTGAAGCTGGAAGCCATTCAGACTGCAGAGCCACAGGAGTACTATGACAGTGACAAGGAAAATGAGCCCCTCAATCTTTCCAAGAAGAAGTGCACCCCCAGGGTCAAGACCAAGGTTCTAGGAGTCCACCAAGAGAAGGTTCTATCTGCAGTACCTTTTGTCAACACCATGTCAGTTGTTTTCAGTGCTCTGCCAATCCATCAAAATCTGCGACCTCAAACAAATCCAGAGAGCATGGGACTGGATTTATCCTGTAGATCAAAACCATCAGAGAAACCACAGGGAACTGTTGCTACAGACCAAGCCCTATCAAAAAATCAAGAGATGTTAGAACTGAACAAATCAACAAAAGAAGACTTTACAAAGAAAGAAAAGAAAGAGGAACTAGGATGTGAAGAAGGGGTTACACCTCTAAAGTCACCAAACCTGGATTCAAATGTTGCCATGGAAACAAGCCAAGAGGACTTTCCCGATGAGAACTCGAGCTTGACTGACAAAAGTGACTTCCCTGACCATGCCTCTGACCTCAGCAGTAGAGCTGGTTCTCCATCAATGACCTTGACCTGTGAGTATTGCTCCAAAGTCTTCACTGACCCAGTGGCCATGAACAGGCACCTGTCCTCTCACTACAAGGAGTGGGCGTTCTACTGTAACTACTGTAATACCATGTTTACAGAGGAGGACAGTTATAGAGCTCACACCCCCGTCCACCCTCCCCATAATCCATACATGTGTAACGTCTGTCACACCCACTACCCGGACAGAATCAGTCTCGGGGCTCATCAGTCTCAGGCTCACCCCCAGGAGAAACCTTTCCAGTGTGGAGTGTGTCAAAGAAGGTTTCCTGTCAAGTCCTACCTAGGGTCCCACTGCAGAACGCACCTCACCGAGAGACCATTCAAGTGTAATGTTTGCGACCGCACGTTTGTTCACAATTTCAATCTGACAAAGCATATGAGGACACATACAGGTGAAAAGCCATACACCTGTGCATGGTGTGATAGGAAATTCAGTCAGAAGAATAGTCTTAATAGGTTAGTGTTTATTGTTGCCTAGGAAAATATAAATTTAACTGAAATTAGTTGATAAATCCATCTGGCAAATCTTGAGTCAAATATAATTACTGAACTGAAAGATAAACTTTGACTGTTCACCTATAAAAAAAGATGTTTATAATGACTTTTCGTGTTTTTACTTTTAGGCATGAGAAAATTCATATGAGAGAAACCCCATCAAAAGGAGCCCTTCCAACTACTTCTAGTGGTGGTCAGCTCTTTAGTCCAGGCCCGAATCAAGAGGAAGCCTCACTTGATGGAGCCACACCCCATAAATCTGATAGATCCACCCCACCTAGTGTAATCAGTTCAAATACAGCCACACCACAGAGTCAGCAGAAGACTAGTTCAGGACAGAACCGGTCCAGGAACAGTTCAGCCAGCTCAACCAGTATGCACCGGACAACACTGGAACCACCTCCTGAGGACAGGTACCCCAATCTTCCTCCAGATGTTCTACAACACATGTACATGCAGCAAATGGCCATGATGCAGCATATGGTGCAGCAGGGAGGTCACAGCATGAACCTGATGCAGAATCCGTACATGATGGCAGCATACATGCAGCAAATGCACATGATGCAGCAGATGGCTAGCAGGGATCCAAACCTGTCACCATACCCACCAGGCAGGGATCCAAAAATTTCACCATTCCCACCCGGTATGGATCCAAACATGTTGCCATATACACCCCCCTCTCTGGAATCTATGTCCTCCTACTCCAAATCCATGGAAAACTACAACACTGGTAACATTCACCAGCAACGGAGGGGCACAGATCATACAGCACAGGCTAATAATAAAGGGACATAGATCATACAGCACAGGCTGACAGTAAAGGGACAAAACTGTGAAATAAGACTGACTGGTCACCACTAAGTATAGGAGGGACAGAGTAAAGGGAGATAACTGTGAAATAAGACTGACTGGTCACCACTAAGTATAGGAGGGACAGGGTAAAGGGACATAACTGTGAAATAAGACTGACTGGTCTCCAAGTAGCACAAGGTGGTCATAGTACCGGTAGATACATATAAGATGGACAGAGTAAGTGGGCATAACTGTGAAATCTGTGTATATGTAACTGATCGGTCACATTCTACATTTTAGATCTTTAATAAGCTACTAGAGCTTGTAAGTGTCTGTACCGAGTAATAATAATAAATGTCATACACAGGTGTGTTAGAGAAAATTAAGATGAAAAGGAAAACTGCTTAAAGGTTTCTTTTTGACACTGAAATCCAAAATGCAATAAAGTGAACAACTAAAACACTATTATTTCAAAAAGCTCTCCATGAACAAGTATTATCTTTCCTGTAATAAGATATTTTCAAATACATGTATATAATTGGTTATAAGACTTGTAAAATATTCTGAATCAGTATTTTTTTTTTTGTTCCTCTTTTTATATTTTTCAAGTCCAGATTAAGGATATTACATGTACATTATTTATCACTGTAACAGTTGTAAATATTCTTTGCTTACATTTGAACTGTTTTGTTAGCAATTCAGATACATATTGCATTAATGATGCTAAAAAGTATTTTTACATGTTATGAGTTTTACCACAGAGAACAATTTCTAAATAAATACTTCTTTTGTTCATAGGAATTTTGTTAATAAACAATCATTTGTAAAAATCAAAATTTTGATTTTATAATGTTTCTCTGAGAATGCATATATAGAGAGTTTTCCTATGATGCATTTTTAGCTCACCTCGACATAGTCCAGATGAGCTTATGCTACACCCCCAGCATTAGTGTTGGCATCAATTTTAGGAGCAAGTCCATTCCCAAGTAACTATAAACCCTACCTGGACCAAACTTCTAACATAGATGATTTGCATGCATCTATAGAGATGGGCACTACCAGACTTGCTTTGGATGCTTGATCTGACATTTATTTTACAGATGAGAGACCAGGGCATAATTTGGATTAGCTCTGTAATTTTATGGCCGTTTATATGAATAAACTTGCATGATGCATCTAATTTCTTCAGATGTTGGAACTGAAAGAAACATTTTCCTGATTTGTGACCAGGTTTTTGGAGCAGGTTTATATTCCAAAGAAACTATGTGTCCTACTTAAAGCCAAACTTTATGAATATGAACTCAGGATGCACATAATAAAAAGATATGATGTGAGATTTGAGTTGATCACTATAAATACTTAAATAACATATTTGTCGAGGTGAGCTTCATAATCTTTGATATCTATTTTAAACTTAATTGTTATTCCCCTTGACTACAATCTTGTAGGTCATTCAGTAGTACGTGAATTTAAACCTCTTTTCACTTTATGTATGGATGCATATCAGAAATATATGGGGAAAATACTTAAAATAATTTAAAATTATGAGTTAATTAAAAGAGGCAAATGCATGAATATTTATTAATCTCAGCAAGATGTCATACATAGGACTAAAGAGAATATGTCATAGTCCCTACGACATCTCGCTGAGATTACTGTGTACCATGGATTTCCAAATGAAGTGATTAATTGGTCTTTATTGCCTGGGGATATTACCCGTGAAACTTAATTGTTAGAGCACCTGAATATTAATGCAATTAACATGATTAAGGTGTAGGTTAGATTTCAATACCAACCACATTTTTCTTCGATCCTTTTCTTGTCATGTACAGTGACACTGCATATGACCATCCCTGGAGTTGCAGGTGACGTAGTCCTGCCAGAGGCAAAAAGGGATATCTGCATGGTTGCAACATTTCTTTCAGGGTGAAGGCAATTTTAGAAGGGAGGATTGCAGTAGGTGACAAGAATTGTGGATATTGGCCTGGGACCCTGCGAATCAGGTGCTCTACTGACTCAGAGCAACCCAGGCCAATATATCAAACCATTAGGCCTAAAATAAAAAATGGTTTGTTTGCAGTCGCCTACCGACCCACTGAAAATGTACCCGACTTAAAGTTTTTTTCAGCCATCACTTGAAAAAAATTTTTTTTGAAGTTTCAGATGTTAAGGATGTTATTTCTGTCGATAAGTGGCATAAAAAGGGTAGAGATTTATTTACATAAAATAACCCTATAAAAATCTCAGATTTTTAAACCAACAACAACTTGATGCTACAAAATGTATCAAAAAAAAATTATACCTACCTACCACAGGGACTAAAGAGAATGTTCTCTACTTCACATATAAAAAATACACAAGGGAAGATTACACACGTTTTTAAAAAAATTTCAAAAAACAACTTACTTGAGAAAAGTTACACAAATCCTGAAAGGAATTAGCGCAAATAATGTCCAACTACGTACATACATTTTTCTAAAATATTCCAGATATATCCACTAAATAGCTTTTATCCAACTAAAACCCCAGCTTTCTGAAGTTGCAGATGCACAGTCCTGCCAGATGACAAAAAGGGCCTTCCGAGTGCCATTGGAACTTTTCTTATGTCATCCGGGTGAAGGGGATTTTGTGCAGAAAGCTGGGGTTTTAGGATAAAAGCTATTTAGGTGATATATCTGAATATTTTAGTAGATGTTTGTGGCTGGATTTGTGATTTTCTCAAGTAAGTTGTTTTTTGTTTTTTAAAAAATCGTGTGCACTTTCGATTCTTGTGTATTTTTATATGTGAAGAGTAACAGGCAAAGACAAGATGTATTATAGGTCGGCAGCTGCAAACAAAGAATTTTTTAAGCTTGGCCTTACATTCTTCCTATAATTTTTGAATTTTCCGCTTTGAAAGCATAAGGGCGATAACTCCAACCACCTGCTGTTCTTAGCAACGTGTAAACCATAACAGACGAATCACATCGCGTACTAATTTAAGTGTAATATAAAAAGTTATATGAATTCCCAAATTACTGCCAGAGAAAGAAGAAATTAAATATAAATGTAATTATAACATGCTGATATCATCAAGTAACATAAAAGATGATAATGTACTTTTGCATGTAACTTGATGTAGAACTATTTTAATGCGCAAGAAGTAGAGAGAGGGTTCGTCAAAATGGCGACAAGTGCCAAAAATTCGTTTAACCATTATCAAAATGGAAAATATGGCACTTTACCGGGGAATCCGAATAATAATTCGGAGGTTACACAAGATATGCATCTTAAGATGTCAAAGAAAATCGCACAGCTCACAAAAGTAAGTATTAGGTCTTCATTTTGCTTTTGTGTTCGCCACCAAGCGTACGCTGCGTATCAATATCAAAGATAAATCTTGATAAATCAAAGTGTTTTCGATAAATGTCATCATATACTTTATTTAACATTTCATTCCATTTATATGTTTATCATATTTTCAATCTATATGTCAAGAATTTGAATTGATTTGAAATGAAGGATTGAAAGGTACTCGAATTTCCTCTACAGTTTTCAAGATATCTGGCTGTGCTAGTAAAAGAATGTCAGGATATCATTATCTGATATTGTTTTCTCATTTGTTATGATAAACTTTATGATTTTAATTTAATAAAACTGAAACCAAAATACAAAATCAAAAGCAACTGAGTTAAAATAGAACAAAATCAATAATACTACAATGCATGCAAGTCTGTGGAGTGGTAGGCATGTATTGTGGATACTATATTGGTACGTTCCAGTATAATAAAAGCAGATTTTTTATTTATATATTTTTTTTTAAATTTTGCAAGGTTATATATGCACTAAACACCAAAAATGATGAACATGAAGCAGTCGTACAAACACTGAAGGAGCAGCATGAAGAACAAATACAGCAGTTGTTGTCCGAAACGAGAGAGAAAATCATCAAGTTCAAACAAAAAATTGATAGTGAAAGTGACCACAAACACACCATATCCAACCTACAGAACTGTGTGGCAGAGCATGAAAAGCACAAAAAAGAAGCTCTCAGCAAGTTTGAGAACTTTAAGAGACAAGCTGAGGAACGTGAGACCAAACTTAAAACAGAACATTCACAGAAATATCTGGAACTGTCCCAGGAAGTCTTGGCAGCGAAACGTCATTTTGAGGACCAGTTGTCTAAGTTTGAATTATGGAGGAAAGAAGTGGATTCAGAGAAAGAGAAAAGTTTGGAGGAGCAGAAAAAAATCCACACCAAGGAAATGGATGAACTCCGTGATTTCTTCCGATCCCAGAACAATGACTGGTTAAATGAGTGTGCTAAAATAGAGGATAAGTATAAGGCTGAGTTAGAGGGACTGAAAACACAATGTGACTCACTGAACACTGAAAAACAGAAACTCACAGAGGACTATGAGTCCAAACTTGCCAAGGCCAAAGCTTTTTATGAGAAGGAGTTGGAAGTGTTACAAAATGCAAAAGACAGTTCTGTGGAAGATGTAGTGAATCGCTATAAAGAAGAACAAGAAAAACTGAAAAAGGATTTCTTGTCACAGCAAAAGGAGCTTAAACTTCAGATTGAACGCCTTGTAAATGATTTGTCAGTCAGCGAGGAAAATGTGGACAAATTACAAAAAGAACTGAAGGGTCTGAGAGAGACAATGAAAGATAAAGACTCCACATCATCTGGACTGTTCAAACAGGTTGGTTTCTCATGATATGGAATCCTAAAAAAAAAACCAAAACAAAGATTTTGTACATAAGGCCTAGAAAAAAAGTATGTTTGTTTCCGCTTTCAGGCTGAAAAAATATAGGGTAGGTCGGTAGGCAACTTTTTTTTTTGAAAATTATTTTTACTTCTTTAATCAGAACGTGTATAGAAGTAACATTAATGACAAAAGAAATGGTGTTTTCTTACTTAAAAAACTTACAAAAGATTTTATTTCTGTCTCAAAAATTTCTTAATTATGTGTGTACATGGGACAAAAGCATTAAAAAAATTTTTAGGGTCGGCACTATAAATTAGGGTCGGTCGGGAAAGCGGAAACAAATATATTTTTTTTCTAGGCCTAAGTATGTATCACAAACTTTATTATTGTTGTGTGTTTTTTCTTTGGTTCATGTGTTCAATATTTTTTTTTTCAACAGTTGCAGGAAGCCAAAGTGGAGGCAACAGATGTCAGTAAGAGGCTGAAGGAGCTGCAGTCTGAGCTGGTGGCCACCAAAGAGAGGTGTAGTCAGCAGGCCGAGGACCTCCAGAAAAAGTCAGGTGGGTATCTAACTCTACAGCTGGCATTTATGTCATTTGTCATAGAGTAAATGACATGGGTATCTGAATGACGGACAAGACTTTCACTTAGCCATTGAAAACCTTTGAACATATCTTGTTTTTGTAGTTCATATTGGCCAGTTGGAAGGAACAAATGTTCAAAAGACTTCAAAGATTAAAGAATTGGAAGATGAGATAAGAAAACTTAAAGACAGACTTAGCTGGCTCGAGTCAGAACGCAAATCACTGGAGAATCAGAAAGATTCCCTCACAGAGAATCAGAAATCACAGCTCAAGTCACTAGAACAGGTAAGACATTATATCATCAAATCAGAAATCACTGTACAGAACATTGGTACAGCTAAGTCAGTGATCTAGAGCATGGTCAACAGCTGATCCGAATCCTGTTTATAAAAATAAGTAACAGAAACTTAACCCACTTCCTTTTTCAGTCCTTAGAGGACCTGTCTATTGAGAAACAGACAATGATGACAAGGCTGGAGAGGGAAATTCAGAGTCTGAAGGAAAAATCAGCAGCCAAAGAAAAAGAGCTGACAGACAAACACACACACGATGTACAGCAACTCAACAAAGCTCACTCAGAGAGTCTGGAGATGACCAAACAAAAGGCAGAGACTCAACTGACTCAAACCAAAGAGGTATGTAAGAAGGGATGGATTGACATTTCTCCTTGTTAAATGAGTTGCTGAATACAAACATAATAGCCAATGTGATACAAAATATGTTGCAAAAATACTTTCTCAAGCTTATGCTAATGACATGAAGGGCAAACAAAGTGAAATTACTAGCTAGCGTATTTGTGACAATAACACATGAATAACAGTTTAATTTACTTCAAGGAAATGTTGAAGAAGTACCATGAAGATGTGGAGAGATTGAACAAGGATAAATCTTCGTTACTGGATGAGTTTGAACGAACCAAGCAGGACTTGATAAACAAACTGGCAGCTGCAGAATCAGAGGTATTGTCAACATTTATAATACCATACGAAGGAGGGGGGGGGGGGGTCATTATAAATTGGAGATATATATGCATGTCATGAAGAAGTATGATTCAGTGTTAAGTATGATTTCTTGTAGGTCCAGAGACTAGAGAAGATTGTCCGGGAGAGTGAGAGTGGCCTGGGCACAGCCTCCAGCCAGATCACCAGTCTTAAGGACGCCTCCCACAGATTACAGTCAGAACTAGAGAAAACCAGAGAGGAGCTCCGAATGTCTAAAACTAATGCTGCTAATTTCAAGGTCAGAAAAAATCCTCTTATGGTAAAAAAGATAATAATTATAAAAAACATTTGTTTATGAAATACATTCACTCTAAATTTTTCAAAAATACTTTAGAGATTAAAAATTTTGCTTTTAAACCCAAATTTCTTTCTTGTTTTGTCATTGTATAGTATTTACAAATATAGAATTGTTGATGCTATGATTTTAGGTACAACTAGACAAGCTTCAGAATTTGTACGATGCAAAAATGATAGAAGCACAGGCAGAACTAAAAACCAAACTCGAGAAATTATCAGCAGACTTAGAAGGAAAATGGTCTGATACACTCAAGTAAGTGGACAATATCCTGCTTCTACAATACATGTTTTTTCATTGAAAAAAGTGGATAAATTTTGTAATCAAGATGGTTCATGAGACGAGAACAGTTTTTGGTACATACATAAAGTTTATATGCATTATTACTTACAGGAAAGAAACAACAGACCTGCGACGGGAACTGACACAGCAAAAAGAAGAGGAGAAGAAGGCAGCCCTAAATCAGCTATCACGACTGAAAGACGAGGAAATCGCCGCCTCTAAACGGGGCTGGGAGAACATTATTAACGAGCTACAGAAACAGGTCAGAAATTAACTCTTAGTGAAAATGGATTAATATAAAATCATTGAATCAATCTGTTCTTCATAAAGAATGAAATACGTCTTTAATAAGTACAGTTTGATAATATTTATTTCGTGTACATGTAATCTTTCAATAAGTATAAGAAAGATGTGTTATCAAAATACTTATATATTTCAATTCATTTTAGTGCTCACTTGTCAAATTTAAATATTATCAAAATAAATAAGTGCTTAGATTTGTTTTAATTAGGTGAATGAGTTGAAGAGCAAACTAAACAATGCTCAGACAATCAGCGCTGGTGAACTTGAGAGACTCCAGAGAGAGGCTGCGGAGGAAAAGCGCCGTCTAGAGGAGAGAATGGCTCAAGCTGCGGAGGAATTCGCTCAGGAAGTTGCTGCCATTGAAGCTAAGCATGCAGCAGAAATACAGGCTCTCATCAAACAAAAGGAAGAGGAAATTCAGGTTAGAAACAAAGAAAGGCATTCAAATACAGGTACTAATCCATGAGTACCGTGTAAGTAAAAAATGCATTTCTCTTGAATTTTTCCTTTGACTATGATTTTTTTGGCCTGTCTCGCATTACGGGTTATGAAAATTAATCGAAAGAGATGACAAATTTTGAATATATTTTTGTTTAGCATATACTGTAGATCACTTAATTTTTGCGACACCTTATTTTCGCGAGATAGTCTTTGACTCTTTTTTAGTGAAACAAAATTTTCACGAATTGTGGTCATTGCTCTATATAATTTAAAGGAATTCTATTATAAGCGAGAATGAAATTTTCGCGAGCATACCGTCTCGCGAAATTACGCGAAAATAAAGTTCTGGCGAATAAAAGTGATTTACAGTAAGCAAACCTAAAATCCTTAATCTCTCTGTGGATTAAACTATCAATTATGCAGTGCGTATGCATTGTTCAATTTATAAATGATTTTATATAGGAGCTTGAGACCAGTCTGAAGTCCAGACACATAGATGAGATGCAGACCTCCATCACAGCTCATAAAGCGGCCCTGGAGGGCCAGAAATTGGAGGCTGAGAGACTGAAGCAGCAGGCCCTAGAGGAACAGAAAAATGCCCACAACAAAGTGTTAGGTAAGTGAGACTATATCCAAAGAAAGAAGGGGACCATTATAGTGAAAATACATTTGTTCTCTGATAATCTGTAGTAAGGTCACTCACTGGGCCAACATAAAATTGGGAGGTTAAAGACAAATCTACTGTAGGAAAAGGATAGGCAAGGCTTATAAAATATGTGAAATTTAATTGAAGTTTTCCTACTTAATGATCTGTATGTAAAATTTATGTTTAAAAAAATATTCTGTAACATAAAATTTCTTTAAATTGCCATTTACTGTGAAATTACTAATTTTTGTGGGGGGTTAATTTTCGTGAAATGTGATTTTACAGTACTTTATTGTTTTGGTTTTATAGAGACAACTAAGGAGCAGCTACATGAGCGTCACATGACCCACATGTCAGAGGTCACGTCGTCACATGAGCAGCAGCTGGAGGCTGCTAGACTGGAGCTAGAGAGAGCCGTGGAAATCTCTCACCAGAGGGTAAAAGAAAGCAATGTCCACATACTGTGGAATCATTATTGTTTTTGGGGGACCAATGTTCGTGGCTTTCGTGGGTAACCCTGACCCAAGAATTTACATCCCCACGAACCTATATACAAACGTTTGTTTTATTATTCATTAAAAGTTAAATTACGAAATATAACTTGTTATCAACGAAATTACGTCCCCATGATCCAGAAAATTTTTGGCTACCCACGGACATTGACCCCCACAAATAAAAATGATTCCATAGTAATTGAATATAACTACTATATACAGGGTTATTTTTGCCCCGTGTTATTTTGGTCCTTTAACACTTGCAAACAATTATGCTCCGTTTAAAATTTGCCCAGTCACAGTTCTGTTTAAAAAATTGTACTGTATTCTTTGAATACGCCCTGTTTTAAATTCGCCCAACCGAGGGTAGGTTGAAAGGGGCAAAAAATAAAACGGGGGCGTAAATTTCCCTGTATACAGTACTCATTAATTTACAGTTAACACTCATATGAAACATTGTTTTAATACATGTATGCAACTACCATATTAGATAGACATAGTGAGAAACATCAATAGATTGTTTTGTGTGTATTTGATACAGGACCGAGATCACGGTATGCAGATAGAGGAACTGAAGGCAGAGATAACACAGAGGGAGAGGCACATCAAAAACTTACAGGAGGAGATTCAGAAACTCAAGGACAACATTGACCAGCTGATGAGAGAGCTGGAACAAAAGGGGAAGGATATCGTCAAAATCCGCAACGACGCAAACCTACAGCTCAAGTAAGGCCCGCATAATTATAGCTCACATCACACAAAGTTACAGGTCAAGTAGGCCCCACATAATAACAGCTCATGTCACACAAATCTACAGCTCAAGTAAGGCCCGAATAATTATAGCTCATGTCACACAAATCTACAGATCAAGTAAGGCCTCAAATAATTACAGCTCATGTCACACAAACCTACAGCTCAAGTAGGGTCCACATAATTATAGCTCATGTCACACAGCGTTACAACTCAAGTATGGCCCACAAAATAAAAGTTCATGTCACACAAACGTACAGCTCAAGTAAGGCCTTACATAATAACAGCTCATAGAACACAAAATTACAGCTCTTGAAAGGCTCATAAAGAGAATATTAAATTGCATGAACACTTTTTTGAAGGAGATCTGAAATTGCAAGAATTGCAACAGAATCAAATGGCGATGGTTCCAAATTGACTGTAGAATTTATTTATCTCCAATAAAGAGATAAAAAGGCATTGCCAAATTTATTCAAATTCATTCTCTGTTCAAGGAAAAACTCTTTCCAATGAATAATCACACATTAAGTCACTATTATAAACTCAAGAAAGTGACATGACTCACATTTGGTCCTGGATAACAAATGTTTTGATTTTTCAGGAAAAAAGAGGAAGTGCTGAACAAGCGCCACCTACAACAGTTGGAGAATGTTAAACAGGACTTTTCTCGGGAGTCAGAGTCCATGATGGCGGAATTTACAGAGGCTCAGGACATACTGAAGGACAAGATATCCGAGCTACAGATCATGTATGTATCACAGGAATTTTATGACAAGAGCCACATCTGTGTCCTTTCCCAATTAATTTTGAAATAACAAGATCAACATCACTAATTGTAAAATTCATTCTTGTGTATAATAGAATTCCTTAAGTTTATATAGAGCAATCACCACAATTCGTAAAAAATTTGTTTCGCTAATAAAGAGTCAAAGACTATCTCGCAAAAGTAAGGTGTCGTGAAAATTAAGTGATCTACAGTACTCAAATTCCTAAGTCCATCCACCTGTCTGTGTCTGTCCACTGTGTATCATGATACAGATACAATATTAAGGTCACTTCCTAAATCTCAGGAGGTATCCAAAACAAAATAGCAGGCTTTGTGCTTGTAAAGACACTATGTGTAATGCATGATACGTATGCAGTATCTGATCAACCGGTACATTTTTTCTCCAGTGTTTGCTGTTAAGTATAGTAATGTTGCATAAAGATGTAAGCGCCACACTTCATGTTGAGGCATACCTTTGGATTCTTTTGTCAATTCATTAATTAAAAAATACCATGTTTCAAAAGTGCTGTTATAAAATGTTTCAGTCCCAGTTCAAGAGTTCTTTAATTATTTAACTTTTTTTGTTTAAGTGAGATTGTATACATGCTCTAGCATGTAAAGTTGATATAATTTTCCAATGTCTTGGACAAGATTCACCAAGCATAATGTAAAATTGTTATTGTTGCTTTATGACCTTAAACCTTTTGTCTGATAGGTTAGAGGAGGCTGAGGAGAAATAAAGATTGTTATTGTTGCTTTATGACCTTTAACCTTTTGTCTGATAGGTTAGAGGAGGCTGAGGAGAAGTATAGATTGTTATTTTTGCTTTATGACCTTTAACCTTTTGTCTGATAGGTTGGAGGAGGCTGAGGAGAAGTATAATAATCGTGACTCGCGGCCCGAGGACCTGGAACTAATACAGCAGCTGAGGGACGCGATCTCCGAGAGAGAGGGACGAATGAAACAACTCATCGTAAGTCTTCTGTGGAGTACTGTTTGTCTGTAAATAATGTTAGAGAAATAGTCCAATTCAATAATAGATCGTCTTTGTATGACATATTTTCCCTGCATGTTATTTCTCTTAAACTCCAAGATGTTATTTCTCTTAACCTCCATCTTGGAGGTCAAACTAGCAAATTTTGCTCGGAGGAATCAATTTCAAACTTGTATGACAAAAAAAAATAAGGACACTAGTCTTTAAAATATCAATATTGTGAATATAAGGAAGTTGAGGTATCATATTTTTGTATGTTAGTTTCACCCAATAATGCCCAGTATGACAAGTTTAAATTGGTTGAATAATGAAAGAATTTGGGTTTGTTAACTTCCAGTATACCAACCAACAGGAAATGACTCTCTCTAAAATTGTGTATTAAAAACTATATATGGAACATTTATCAGATTCGGCAGATGAAGTATGTAGTCAGTTTCTATATTTACTCTGATAGGATGAGAAGAGATATTATCAACTGGAGCTGGTAAACAGGGAAACTAACTTTAACAAGGTGTTTAACAACACGACCAACGTTGGAGTCATTAACCCGCTGGCTAAGGTATGTCTGACTTATTCTAAGGTCGTATATGGTCTTTGACTTGTGTGAGCACAGTTGTAAGCAGGTAACAATGTGTTATCCATCTCTTACTGTAAAGCACATTACGTAACTTTTGCGATGAATAGGTTTCACACATGTCTCATGCATAGATTTTTTTCTCTTTGATTTTCAATGTATTTTTAAAAATTTGAAAGTTTATATAGCTATTTTATTTTTTATCACATAGACAGCATATAAAAAAAATCACTGGAGTTTTTATGTCGGTAGACAACATGAAGTATCTTCAGAGCTTATTGACACTTTTTTTTGGAACAGGGTACTGTACCTTTCATTGGGGAATTTAAATCCAAAAAGTGGCAAAATTTGGAATTTATTTACTACTGTTTTATATTAAGTTTTGCTGTTCATTTAGGAGTTAAATTGAAGGTTTAAACATTGTTCCCATCTTCATGTATATATGAGTTGTTAAAATCTCAAAATTCATTTCTTTTAAATATTAAAATCACAAAAAAGAAATTTGCTTCTTACTAGTATGTGGGGTCTTTTACCTACATTATGTCTTGCTCTTTATTCAGACCCATTTCCTGCCATAGATTTCAAAATGTTCACCTATATTAAATAAGCATTGGTATAACACAGTACAGTCATTTATATTGACACATGCTTCCCACCTACTAGTGAGGAACTGGATTGACAAGTTAAGACAAACAATGTCACACACAACCAATTAACTGGATTGACATGTTAAGACAAACAATGTCTCACACAACCAATTAACACCAAGGCAGGAGAGGGCGGGGGAGGGAAACATTGATACCACTCGACAGTTTTTGTTGTTATAATGCTGTCACAATGTCATTTTATTTTGGTATTACTATCCTCAGAATGTAACTGATGTTACCGGCATTACAATCCTCAGGATGTAACTGATTAGTGATTACAATCCTCAGGATGTAAATCAAGTTATTATAATGCTCAGGATGTTCACTGAGAATTTTGTAGGCAGACTTGTAATACATATAAGGACACTCCTGAATATCATTCATCAAACATCAATGTATATGGAAGTATTAGGAGAAGGAAATGTAGCTAGAAATATTACTTGTATCTACTTTAAATGCCCACTGGTATTTATAAAAAATACAATTCATTACGCTATGGTTAAACCTGGAAAAAATATAATAGTATTAGAACTTCATCTTGAACAATGACACCTTTTCTTCTTGTTGGAATATTTTGATAATGCATATCTTAGTGTGGTTCATGCAGATTTATTTTGTCAATTGCAGCAGTATTAACAATACTGTTACTGCGACTTGTTTTCTGAGAGACGTTTTTTATATGAAGGCTAACTTAGGTACCCACCTTAAGAACTTGCAATCAGATGTCACCTTTTAAAATAGACCTTCATTTCACTTTAAAGTTAATCTTTAAAAGCCTTTAAAAAAAAATTCAGAAAATGAAATTGAAAAATAAGGTTATGAAACTTGATTTTACTATAGAAAAGAAATTTTATTTAGACTCAATGTTTAATTAATGATTTTTTTCTTACCAGAAACCCAAGAAGGGAGAGAAGCCTGCTGTGTCCAAACATTCCAGTCAACCCAACCTAGGTAGTCATCGCCTGGACCCCCTCCCTAACTCCCCCATGCACCACGACCCACTGAACCCCTCCAAACCTCTGCCATCCTTCACCAAGAAATTTGTCAAATGATGAGACACTCTGTGATATTTCTATAGTGCTAGTCTATTTATGAGTGTGACCATAAACATGTAGAGCCAGTATGGACATTATAGGATTTATAATGGTTGAGGTGTATAGAAAGACCAAAAAATCTAATGGAAAAAGACCATTTAGAGCATTTCTGTGTCTTCACGTAACAGCCTGGAAGAAGTGGGGATAGAATGAAAAGTCAGCTGAAATTCTGTGTACACCTAAGTCTGCTGAAGTAAGGGAGGAGGATGGGAAGGTTCTGTCTTGTATTTGCACGCGTATGAAAAAGTTTTTCGTTGCGACTTACCCTCACACACAAAGAGAACACTGGCGGGCTCAGCCGGCCAATTGTGTAGTCCAGTGTTATCAATGTATGAAAGCTATTCTGTGATATAAACATATTAACTCAGTATTGCTGACTCTTGTCTGCATTTATCGTCATTGTCCGTCCAACAAACCTGTTGCTGTGATCAATTCATTTGCTTTGCTCTTGTTATTCTTTTGTTTAATCTTCAGATTTTTATTTGTGAACATTCATGAAATTAATTTTTATCATGCGCAGAGATGCATACTGATTTTATATCTATGATTTTTATGATGAATGTTTCCCAGAGCTGCTGCAGATTAAGGAAAACAACTAATGTGTTATTGTAATGTTATTTACTGTTTTGGAGAATTGTTTGATCATGTTAAGACTAACAATTGATTGGTCAATGGGAATAAAAAAAGTAGACCAATAGATTCTTTTGTTTGTTTTGAACCAATTTAATTAAGATTAAATGTTTTGAGTCCCTTGCTGTTTCTCAAACAATGATTAAGATTGTTTTTGAATTATTGCTTTTGTGTCAAAAGGATCGGCCAGTACTTCCAAAGACAAATATTCCACTAATTTTTTCCTGTTTATTTATTTTATTTAGTACTGAATGAATCTGGTATGGAATGCCATATACGACTGCCAACTGCTGACTGCTTACTGCCAACTGTCAGCTGCTTATGCCTAGGTCACATTTAAGCCGATGGTCGGGCGACTAAATTTTTCTGGTCTTGTCGGCTGAAAGAACATGATCGGGCGACACAGTATTGGGCGACACGGAGCAGTCACATTCATTCCTAGGGACACCGATGACTTGGATAAATAAAACAAAAAAATCTTTTTTCTTTAGAAATCAGCAATTTTTTTTCATAGATCTATATTCGGATAGGTGACGTGAGTAATGTTTGCAAGACAAAGTCGCAGAATCTTATAAAATTGTGACTCAATATTGAAAATGTGTGCAAAATTTTGTATGGAATTGCATAAAAAACGACAAATGGCGCATATCTAAGCAGCAAAGAATACTTGAGATTTCTTTATGTCTTACGGATGTTATTTCCGTTCAAAAAATATATATCAATCCATGCATCAAAATTTTGTTTGTATGTATCCTTAATAGGTTAAATATTCACAAGTCGGCCAATCGTCGCGCGATCATCGAGCTCTGAGCTACAGTTTGATTTTAACCGTCGGCCGAAATTTTAAACACCTTTATTGTCCAACGACGGACGACCGATTCAATAAACTGACCGCCGAAGGTCGGACGATGATCGAAGGTTGGTCGACGGATAACTTCAATTGAAGAAATCGGCCACCGACGCATAAAAAATTATAACTTGGACCGATGGACACAAAATTGGTCGGCCGACAAAAAAAGAGGTCAAAATCGGCCAAGACAACGGCCGATGAACTGACGACTGTCACCCGAAGAATTCCATTTTTGCTTCAAAACCCGTCGGCCGTTGGTCGTTTTTAGCAATGTGACTGGGGTTTTACTGCCAACTGCCACCTGCCACACATATTTGAATAAATTTTATTTTTATATTGATATTTATGTAAATTTAAAAAAAAGGCGCGGATCAATAGGACATTTTTTTCCAAGAGGGTCACTCTGGTAAAAAAAAAAAGTCCAACCCAGAAATTTCTTGACAAGAAAAAAATAAGTAAAGTCCTTTCCTAAATGTGAAAATTTATTTCGGCCGGGGAGAGGGGGTTCTTATGCGTCATACCTTCATGTGTATGACACTTTTCATACCAACTTAACATGAATCCACATTTTGGGGAGGGGGGGGGGTTCTAAGGTCCCTTTTAGTTGATTTATTTCATACATTAAATAACTTTTAGTTGGTTTAGTTTGTGCATTAAATGACTTTACAAATTTCAGAGGGGTGTTCCGGACTCTCTCTCTAGATCTATGCATGTAAAACATATTTTATTTGTACAAACAAAGAGATATAAATGTTTGATCGGCGTTTTCTAAGTGGAGGGTCCACACCCCTGTCAACGCGCGATCGGCAACGCGGATGCGATCGGCAACGCAGATCAAAACATTGAAGAAGAAAGTATTGTAGGGGGTAAATTTAAAAAGTTTTGTATGTGCTGGAGTGTAACCAGCTGAAAATAAAATTAGCAAACATTTAGTTTAGATAATTATCTACAGTTTGGGATTTACCGAGAGTAAATTTGTTTCACAGTTTCTGTGCAAATGCTACCGATCAAATCGACATTGTTCAAAATATCAAATTTTCATGCTTTGAAATAGTTTATTGTTGTTATTACCTAAGAACATTTGTTGCTTTTGTTATGTAACGGTTCTTGGAAGTATGAACTAAATGATTTTAAAATTAAAACTACATACATTATCTTAAAACAAATTTTAACTGGAAAATTTGACAACCGCGAGGCGATCGTCAACGACATTATCTTTTTATGAAGCGATCGTACAACATAGAAATAGCGATCGTACAACAAACGAAATAAGGATAGCACAAATCAGAGAATTTTGTTGTCAAAAAGTTTATTTTGATATACAGTAGATATTTTACATTTAAAATAGGCAATCAGTCATTGTTATGTACCTTTTCAACTCTTAAAATTGTCCTACATCAATATAGAAAATTGAAATTAACTACGTAGATTAAAGAGATACAATTGAAAAAGAGTTTGATGGCTAACAAAAATGTAAAGTAGAAATTTTACCTCAATTTTCATAACAGTGTCACCCCTCCCCCCCCCCCCCCAAAAAAAAAAACCCTTAAATATCTTAGATGGTTTATCATGCAAAGTGTAAGTAAAGGAACATTTTCTAAACTCAAAATTCAATTTCGGAAATGTGTTGTGTGGGATGGAGGGAGGGGGTGTTATGATTCAAGTTCTTGAACAACCAAATTTATCCAAAAAATACCATCTGCCTTACCCGGATTTGACAGTATACTGCAAAAGGGGGACAATTAACCAGTCTATTGGTTTAGCCCCCCCCCCCCACCATTTCAAATTAGCCCCCCCTTTAATTTGCTTCCGACGCCTATGAAAGTAAAGTTTTCACCACGACCCCATCCCCGATTCTACAATGTACATGTACGTGCATGATATTAAATCTGGCAATTAATTAGAAAAAATAATACTAATAAAAATACAGATAACAGTTTTCAGTAAATTAAAATATATCATGTAATACATAATGCTGTTATATTATTACGTGCGTGTACAACACATTTTTACTGAAAACATTTACTGAAAATATTCGGTAAAGTTGCTACATGTAGGTATGCAAATTCCTTTGATCGTTATTTTTATAGTATTAATACATATCTTTTTTATTTTCTGTAAAAAAATACAGTTTTTGATATGTATGCCACCTCCTGTAATTGAACTGCCATATCATAGACACAGGTGCTCGAGGACAGGACCCCCCCCCCCCCCCCCAATATAGACCCCCAGGCCTGTTAGAATTTTTTCACATAAATTATATATGAATGACACATTTGTGATATAATCTATCCTATCAATTCAGAAAATTTGCTTTAACTTACATTTTATGAAAATATCTACCCTCTCTCTATATAAAAAAATTTTACATAGAGAATGTAGGGTAAATTTAATAGAACATTTGTTTTAGGTAATTTTACGAATTGCTGGTATAGATCTTATCAAAAATGTGGCAATGAAAGATTTTTTATGAGAAAAAAATCTAAAAAGCCCAGTTTTATATGTTGAAAGGTGGGGGGGGGGTTCCTGTCCTCAAGCACCTGTGATCATAGACAATAAAATCTTTTTTTCTATATTGTTAAAATTCGGTCCTATAACACTCTATAGGTATCTGTTTTAAACAATAATCAAATAATATCAAGTTTTAGGGTTCCATGGAGTTTTAAATTTTGTTCTCTTAAAATACGGACATTATTCAACTAATATACAAAAACGTCAGTTAAATTCGCTCTTTCTCTCTCGAAAATCAAATGTTTGGTATATCGTTCTATTTCGACAGACTTTCCACCCATACCACATGGCTGTCTATTACTTTTTTTTCATTAAAAGTATTTTATAAATTTCAAGTTGCACGATCGCATGTTTATCATATTTTCTTTGTTGTACGATCGCATATAGAGTCGTTGCCGATCGCCAAAACGTTTGGCATGTGTTCACTTCAAACCGTTATTTCAACGCTTTCTATTTGATGAAGAACTTCAAATCGGATTTAAAATTTATGATTTACCTATTTACAATGCAAATGTGCCTTTTGGACTGTCGGGTATACGTAATAAGGTAAGAAATACCACTTAAACGAGCTTTATGTGTCACGTTAGGGCAGTCATGTTCAAGGAAAACCTAACTTTAATATAAGATATGGTGATTTTTAATGCGTAGGGGACTTTTATGGTGTTGAACATATCTAGTAGCATTTAAAAAGTCAGAAATGTTGAAGGATAATTGCGAGGAAATAGGACAAAATAATGTTTTATTTAACCTCATCTTCCTCATGTAGTTGAGTTTAGCTATCCGCGTTGCCGATCGCATCCGCGTTGCCGATCGCGCGTTGACAGGGGTGGTCCAAGGCTAGTTATACCAGTAGTTCGTTTAGTTCATTTAATGTATGACTGTACAAATTTTAAATGCCCCCCCCCCCCCCGATCTATGCATGTGAAACATTTAATTATAACACACAGAGATATACCTCTTTAATTTTGAGAAAATTTTTAACTATAGAATATAATGGAAAACGGAAATTTATTTTCAAAACATCTTTCTCTGCGAAACGACAAATCTTTTTTATTATTATTCTCTCTTCAAAGGTTTTGTTGTCTCCGGGGGAGGGCTTCTTTAAAGATTAAAAGCAGAAAATAGTCATTTTATTACCTATTTCAAATAGGAAATCAAATTAAAAAAAATGAACAATGTACTTTATCAACCGCATACATTGAATATTACATAAGATAAAACATATTGGTCATTTTATTCCATTCAATTTTACCAGTGTGACCCCCTTGGAAAAAATGCCCTGGATCCGTGCCTTTTTTTCCTTTTTTGTGAACATTCATATAAATATCAATACAAATATAAAATTTATTCAAATATGTGTGGCAGTTGGCAGTAAGCAGCTGACAGTAAGCAGTAAGCAGTTGGCAGTAAACAGTTGGCTGTCGTATATGGCATTCCATAATCTGGTAAGGAGCTTATAAAAGCTTGCCTTAAACTCTAAATCTGACATTTTTAGCCGGGCTTATTGCTCAAAGAGCAATTGCCGGCTTATGTGATCCTGTTCAAGGCAGGATGTTGACCCCATAGTCGCCATTTTAAAGTTACGTGCAAAAATATAGTTCTTACTCTCAACCGCTTTTGAGATAATACAAACGCTAAATAAAGCAACAAAAATAAGACGAAGTTTTATCTTTATAAAATAAACAATAGTAGTAATGACTTTGAAAAGTTCATAAGTCAAAGAACATAGTTCATTAGCGTAAGGATTTTTGATAATCAGATGTTACCGTAGTTCTCTACACATACGAGTTAAAGCAGGAGAGGGAACCAGACTGGCCTGTTTGTTTACATTCAGCTGCGGTACCAGGTTAAATCTGATTCTGACAAAATCGGACCGTGGTATTAGGATTGAAAAACTCACTGTCAGTGTCTTATCATTTTATATATTGATAGTTTAATAAAATAACTTTTTCATCAGAATATAAACGTGATTAATGTAAGAAATCCATTCTACTCTGTAAATGAGCCCGGCTCTCTGTACTTCTGAGTACTTTGATTTTTTATTCTGACCTTGGCCCCCACTCCTCTGTGAGTTATTGAATCTAATTAACAGCTTGCTTAATTGACACTTGTTTGTTCACCACAAGTTATTGACATCAGCTTCTGGTAATTTCTGTAATACCACATCTTTCTGGATTTTTCCCTACTTGTTACAAACACAGGTGTGAAACGTTCAATAAAAGGTTCAATTGTCAACAGGCGAGCCTTATAATTATCAAGGTGTTACAAAACAGAATTTTTAAAAATTTCAATTTTACTTTCACTGAATAGCTAGATGGAGAAATATCCATTTGCAGTTTTGTAACTATGAGTGTTTCAATAATATTAAAACATTTACAAGTTGTTTATTTAATGTATATGTAAGCTAAGGTTTGTGCCTACATCTTGTGAAAACCCTTTACTTCTTGGAATGGAACATGAATATCAATAATTTACTACTTTAGCCTCCAAAGGGTGTAAATACCTCTATTACCTCTTACCAAGGTATTGTTAGCTCAGTCTCTACCTCTGGCTCACCTTTTGGCTCACCTGAGTGACGTCTTTAAAGTTGAAAGTTGCCATCTGCTTATTTTTCAATATTTTGAGATTTCTTTTCAAGCACCAAAGGAACAACTTCAATTAATAACGAACTTGGGCCAATTTTTCTCACATGAGCCGAATGCTCAAATGAGCTTTTCTGATCACATTTCGTCCGTTGTCTGTCGTTGTTATTGTAATGGTAAACTTTTCACATTTTCATCTTCTTCTCGAGCATCACTGAGCCAATTTCAACCAAACTTGGTACAGGGTGGCTTTCACACATTTCTGCTCTGAATTTTTTGGATCAAAAATGTAATATTTTTCATTTTCATGTGAAATGGTATAAATCGTGATTTTATACAGAAAATTGGAGAAAACATGCTTAAATCTGTGTCTAAGTACCTTTAATAAAAAATACAAAAGATAAATTGTCTTGCTCACCACAAAGAAGTCTATGCCAAAACTCTGAACTTAAATGCCTATAGCTTCAGATATGTACGAATTATATTCAATTTGTAAATTAAGTATTTTTAAGAGTAAAGTTCTCATTATTGAAATTAAATGAAACAAAACTTCCTGCAAAAAAAAAAAAAATAAATAAAAATAAAAAAAAAAAAAAAAAATAAATAAATAAATAAAAAATATAAAAAATGTAAAAATTCTTTATTAAAAAAAAAAATCTCTACGCTACACAACTCCTCATGAATGATGGCTTTAAATCATGCTTTTGATATGACTCTTGACTAAATGGACTTCACGTATTTCTTGGAAGGATGGGAATGTTTTGTCAAAAAGTGTATTTTAAGGTAAAATGGGCTTTGCTCAATGTTTTTGTTTCCCTAAAAATGAATATTTTTAAAACAAACTAAGGTTTAATGAAAAAATTTAAAAAATGGAGCGAAGACCCACTCCTGTCGAAAAATTTAGTATGAGAAAACGATCTTTTTGCCCTCTTTAGTGTGTGAAAACTATTACATAGATAAATAATTTCAATCTTATGAGATTTTTGCAAATTTTACATAAAGTATAATTTAATGTTAGATGAAACAGCAAAGAAAATGTTAATATAGTCGAAAATTGATTTTTCATCTTTATTTGTTGCACTAAAGGCATTTTCGATTGCTTTAGTCATGTTAGTTCACCCATCTTCTTTCTGTGCCTGTGTCATTGTTAAGGTCATACGCAACGTAATTTGAACTCTATTGGGCTCTTCCCTGTAGTTGTTCAACGAGTTCCACTAAAAGAAGGAACTGTGTGCAATACTTTTAATGTCTATGTCATAGGTGCTTGGTTTCAGGATGGTGTATTTTGTGTATGATGTGTTTTTTCTAGGTGTGTCTGAATACCCTCATCAAAATAAAAATAAAAATTAGCTGAAATTAGCACGTTTTAAAAATGTCATATTTACTGTATATATAAGCTCTTTTTATATACAGTAAATATGACATTTTGAAAACGTGCTAATTTCAGCTAATTTTTATTTCTATTTTGATGAGGGTATTCAGACACACCTAGAAAAACACATCATACACAAAAAACACCATCCTGAAACCAAGCGCCTATGGTCTATGTATGGCTTTGTACACTTCTTCTAAAACAAATTCTGATAGAAAGAAATCTGGAATTTATATTTTGTAATTTTTGTAAATTTTTCTTTGAATAATGCAAATTTTTTCATAATTTGATATCTGTTCAAAACCCCTGGCAATGTATGTTGATTTTTTGTCTATGAACATGAAATGGTATTATAATTTTTAATTTAGAATATCTTGAAAAATTATCAGTAGAAAAGGTACACTGCGTATGTCTTTAATGCTTCACAAAGCACAACAACATATGTTTCTGAAAAACTAACGCCCCCGTATGGCAGCTTTTGACAAAGATTAAAGCTTCTCAAATCAAAGTCAAACTCCAAGGTCAGGAAATAAAAAAAAATGTTATCCAAAGAAAAGACTTGTCTCAACAAGAGGCCCATGGGCCACATCGCTCACCTGAGCACTGTGGCTAGGAAAAAGTAGAAATTGGTTTATTATTGAAAAGTTTAAATCAAAAAGTAGTCCCATGACCAATCATGACTTTGCTATTCTTGAGAAGAAGATTTTTAAAGAATTTTCCTATATATTTCTATGTAAAACTTTGGTCGGCCATTTTGGCCCCGCCCTACCCCGGGGGGGGGGGGGGGTCATGATTTGAACAAATTTGAATCTACACTACCCAAGGATGCTTCCATATAAGTTCCAGCAATTATGGCTTTGTCATTCTTGAGAGGAAGATTTTTAAAGAATTTTCCTATATATTTCTATGTAAAATTTTGGTCGGCCATTTTGGCCCAATTCTTGCCCCGGGGGTCATGATATGAACAAACTTGAATCTACACTACCTTAGGATGCTTCCATATAAATATAATCAATTATGGCTTTGCTATTCTTGAGAAGAAGATTTTCAAAGAATTTTCCTATATATTTCTATGTAAAACTTTGGTCGGCCATTGTGGCCCCGCCCTACCCCGGGGGGTCATGATTTGAAAAAATTTGAATCTACACTACCTTAGGATGCTTCCATATAAATATGATCAATTATGGCTTTGCTATTCTTGAGAAGATTGATTGATTGTATACTGTTTAACGTCCCTCTCCAGAATATTTCACTGATATGGAGACGTCACCATTGCCGGTGAAGGGCTGCAAATTTTGGCCTATGCTCGGCACTTACGGTCGTTGAGCAGGGAGGGTTCTTTTTATCGTGCGAAGAAGATTTTTAAAGAATTTTCCTATATATTTCTATGTAAAACTTTGGTCAGCCATTTTGGCCCCGCCCTACCCCCGGGGTCATGATTTGAACAAAATTGAATCTACACTACCTGAGGATGCTTCCACATGAGTTTCATCTTTCCTGGCCCAGTGGTTCTGGAGAAGAAGATTTTTAAAAGATACCATTAATTTTTTATTAATACATAATTATCTCCCCTTGGAAGAGGGCTTGGCCCTTCATTTGAACAAACTTGAATCCCCTTTACCCAAGGATGATTTGTAGCAAGTTTGGTTAAAATTGGCCCAGTGGTTCTTGAAAAGAAGTCGAAAATGTGAAAAGTTTACAGACAGACGGACGGACAGACGGACTACAGACAAAATGTGATCAGAAAAGCTCACTTGAGCTTTCAGCTCAGGTGAGCTAATAAATATACCTGTGAAAATATAAAAGCCCAAGCACCAACGATTCAAACTTTTTTGCAATATTAATTTTTTTTTTGAAATATGGATCAAACGCCAATGTCAAGGTCAAATTAATAGTACCCAGGGGAAGGTCGTAAATATGAAAGCCCTAATAGTATTAACTGTTCAAAAATCAGAGCCATTGAAGGTTAATTTTCTTAAAGTGGGTAAAATTCAAAGGTCAACGTCAAAAACATTTACATGTAGTCTTCTTACAGAAAATACTAATGTGAAAAGTATGAAAGTCCCAGCACCAACTGTTCAGAAGTTATGGCCAAGATTAAAGTTTGATTTTTTTTTGCACAAGTGGGTCAAACTCTTAAGGTCAAATAGTTCATAACCCCCATCCCCCACCCCCAGGCCTTTTTACATGTGAAATATGAAAGCATTGCTCCAATCAATATAAATTTATGGGCATGGATAGACAGATAGATATACGGACAGGGCAAAAACTACATATCCCCGAATCCTTGATTTCGGGGGCGTATAAAATGAAACTTATATTGTAATATGGGTATAATCATATTGTCAAAATTCAGCTGATAAGCCAATCTTTACAATTTACTTTTTTAAGTAAACTGAACATATATAGCTCATATTAACTAACATTTTAAGATAAGTAAACAAATTCATATACAACATATAATTAAAGTTATCATCATACTATTGTTATTGTCAGTTTTAGGTTTTATAAAGACAACAACCTTTGCTTTAAACACATCAACTATATATAAATTCCAAGTGTACATCAAGAGCATTGCCTTTTATAAAGCAACTTGTAACTGAGGCGCTGATTCTGTCAAAATCATAGGGAGCGCCTATGGTCAAAATTACTACATGTATATACCATGGCATCGGTATATAGATTATAGTAATATGTATCGTTTCAAATATTAATATTTGTTTACCTCTTTTGTACTAATTGAAAAAACAAATGTACATGTTAAACAATAACTTGTCCTAGTAATAAATCGACAAGGTCACTCAGAAACATTGAAAACAGGACAGGTGATAAGTTCTCACCTTTACGTACGTCCACATTAACAGTTTAAGTTAACAAGCAATATAAAATTGAAAGAATTGCCATCACCGTATTCCATCTTTCTGTCCATCTGTCTGTTACGCTTTGGGGTACCTATCTCTTATCCGCAACTCCTCCTTTACCACTGAATGAAATTTGATGAGACTTTCACAGAATCTTTGTTATACATGTATATTGCCATTGTGCACCTCCTATTTTACTTTTTTGATCGAACACATATTTTGGGTTTTCCAGAGCAAACACTGCCTTTTTTTCCATAATATTGAAGGGTACCCATCTCTTATCCATAACTCCTCCTATACCACAAAATAGAATTTAATGATACTTTCATAGATTCTTTATTACATGATGTCATTGTGCACCTCCTATTTTATTTTTTGATCGGACGCTTATTTGGGGTCTCCAAGAGCAAAACATGGACTTTGCCATTATAATCATATGGGAAGCGTGGGTATCATTTAGGGAGCTCGTTGCTCACAGTGCCTCTAGTTTTATTCGTTATTGTGATATACTAGTAACTGTGTTTGTAAAATACCCGTATGGCAGCTGTTTGTGCAAGTCTAATTCCGAGGTCAAGGTCAAAAGTTTGTTGAATAAACTTGTGAAATGAAAGCCAAAGCTCCAGCCCATCAGTAGAAATGGGCAAGATTAAAGTTTTGGCGGACAAACAAACTAAAAGGTTAAAACAATGTACCCCGAATCTTTGATTACAGTACACAAAAATAATAATTTAATGTAATTAAAAAATAATAAATAAATAAAGAATAATAATGTACATCAGTAGCTAAATATTTTTAATTTAGTTTAGGACCTGATCTCTACTAACAGACTCATATAAACCCCCAAAAGACAAACGTGAAATGGTAACACTGAACTGTCTGGTAGACATAGGGGAGTCAATTGTTCTCACTTTGAATGTGAAGCACTTTCAAAACATTCGAAAGAGAATTAAAGAAAACCATAGCAGGTACGGAGTGGCACCAAATTTACAAGTTTGACATTTAATGTAAAATTATCAAGTGTGATCGACTGTCTGTATATTAAACAAATACAAAAAATCACTTTTAAACTGTCTTTTGAAAGTCATATTTAATTTTTCGCTGTTTGAGCACCATCATGCTGTGGTCAGTGAGAAGGGACTAAATGTCCGAGCACTAGTCGCTGGAAACCCCATTAAGTTCCGCCAGGCGAGCGTGATAGGCCATGATACTGGCGTAGATCCCGACGTTATAACGGTAGGCATTCAGAATGTATGGAGACATCAAGACGTTCTTAGAGGTCGATCCCGACGAGAAAGCCAGGTCACAACTAAGTTCTTCTGAAAGATAAATTAATAATATTATTGAAATATTTACCGCTATCTTTGCTTGAGCTATTTTTAGATTACAGCTATTTTGCCAGAGTGTCAGATTTGCTAGAGGTAGTATTAGATTACCCCTGTCTATACTAGAGTAAGATTTACCGCTATCTTTGCTAGAGCTATTGTTATATTCACCGCTATTTTGCTAGAGCTAGTAAAAGATTTACAGCTATCTTTGCTTGAGCTATTTTTAGATTACAGCTATTTTGCCAGAGTGTCAGATTTGCTAGAGGTATTGTTAGATTTACCTCTGTCTATGCTAGAGTAAGATTTACTGCTATCTTTGCTAAAGTTGATGTTAGATTTACCTCTATCTTTGCTAGAGCTAGTATTAGATTTACCGCTATCTTTGCTTGAGCTATTTTTAGATTACAGCTATATTTGCTAGAGTTAGTGTTTGATTTACCGCTATCTTTGCTAGAATTACATTTATATTTATCGCTATTTTGATAGAGTTTGTGCAAAATTTATCGCTATCCTTGCTAGAGTTGATGTTAGATTTACCTCTATCTTTGCTAGAGCTAGTATTAGATTTACTGCTATCTTTGCTTGAGCTATTTTTGCTAGAGCTAGCATAAGATTTACCGCAATCCTTGCTTAATTTATTTTAAGATTACAGCTACTTTTACTGGAGTTAGTGTTAGATTTACCGCTATCTTTGCTAGAGTTAGGTTTATATTTTTTGCTGGAGTTAGTGTTAGATTTACCGCTATCTTTGCCAGAGCCAGTGTTCTGATTGGTCCATGGGAAGATGGCGCGGGATTCCGCCAATCGTCTGCATTTCTCTTCACTGACCTCATCTCCCTCTATAAAAAAGGAAAAAAAAATCTTTTCACCTTAACAGATTAACATTTAAAGTTTACTCATTTCGTAATCCTGTTTACACTTGCCTTGTCCGTGCGAGTCGTCTGCTTTCCCGTCTTTCTCCGAAGACTTTCTTCTGGGTCGTTTGTATCTGAAAAAAGTCGAATGATGACAAGGAACTAGATGTATATTAGCTAAATTTTATTGCTTGAACGTAATGATAGCACTCTGATTAGGATAATGTCAAGAGAGTCATCACCACAGATCCATGAAACATATAATTTCAAAGACAGAACATTCCATCTAGAGCAATTCGCTCCCTAAGTTTTATATTGCAAGAGCGACAGCGAGCAAATCTGAGCGAGCGCAAAAACGGGGGAAAAATCATAGGAGCGAGTAGTATATAAATAGTGCATATATAGTTAAGTGTGCGCCTCGGTTACATTGTCGATATCAAGTAATGCTTATTAGACTACCAAAATAGGGAAAGAGGTGTGTCGACCCCAGATTTAAAAAGAAACTAGAAATATGTCCATAGGACATGAATGCCCCGCCGAGGGTATATTAGTAATGCAACATGAAAATTTGTATTAGTGTAAGAAATTTGATCAGAATATCTTGAATAGTGATGCAATTGAATTGCTTACATCAGTATGTATCAGCTTATGAAGTTTGACACTAATTTAGGAAAAGTGAGGTCAATGTCAAAGCAAAGGTCAAGGTCAAAAATGTTGATGCAGTTGCATATCTCTAATCAATATGTATCAACACATGAAGTTTGATAAAATATCTAGAATGATTTCTTTAATCAAAACTGACTTAAACACAATTTGATAAAAGTGAGGTTAAGGTCAAAAATGTTGATGCAGTTGAATTCCTTACATCAGTATGTATATATCAGCATATGAAGTTTGACACTGATTTAGGAAAAGTGAGGTCAAAGTCAAAGGAAAGGTCAAGGTCAAAAATGTTGGTTTGTGGGTAGATAACGGTGGGTAGCTTGCGTAACGAAAGTTATGCACATTATTTTTAGATAATATGAATCAATGACCGTGACTGAGTCATGCAGTAGAGCGTTTGCTCCGTTATAGGAAGATCGTGTGTACGAACCACGACTGTGATAGACCTAAGTCCAGGCACGTAGCATCGTTTTTGAAAGTGGGGGGGGGGGGGCAACCAGAGAATTTTTTTACTTACCTGTAAAAGTTGACAAGCAAAAAAAAAAAGGGGGGGATTGCCCAAAGTCGAAAATCCTATTTCAAAGGGGGGGGCCAACTTTTTTCAATGCCAACTTTCTGTCACTTCCAATTTTTTTTCCATACAATACTACATTTCCTTGATATCACTTTACTGTGGTAAGAAGTGAGGGGGGGGGGACCAGCCTTTCAATGAACATTTTCAATAGTAAAGGTAATGTTGGGGAAAAAAGGGGGGCTGGCATAGAGTACGCTAATTTTATTCTTATACAAAAACATATTGTCACAGTAACATATTGCATAGTAGTAGATTAGCTCGCCTTCAGCTGTATATAATGATGTCTGGTGTTTGTCGCACTGAAAATATCTCGAATGGAACGTAAAACAATATATTCAATCAATCAATCAATCAATCAATCAATCAATCAATCAATCATATATGAACTTAATCTCGGTGGAGATTCGGCTGGGCTTGATATTTGATCTGAGGCCCAAATATCTAGCCCAGCCGAATTTCCACCGAGATTATTATGAACTCGGAAGTCAACACGTTTATTTACACACTCAAGAGAGAAAATATTTCTGTGAATACTCAGTAATCTATATTACTGCCAAATTTTATTCCGAATTCCGTATATATATGCTGAAAGCAATTCTTATCCAGAGAGCAAATTAACAGACCAAGAAATGATTATGGGTATGAAATAATACAGGGCAGAATTGATCGTCATTAAAAATGTCATCCCTTTTACTCAGAATTCAACGACCTTGAAATGATTATGATGTAATTTATCCCTATTGCAAAGATATAAATGACCCTGAAATGAGAATGATGCGAATTTATCCCGGAGTGCAGAGTTAAAAAAGACCTGAAATGCTTCTTTGTTGTTCAAGTACCTTCGAGAATATTTAACTCATATTGAGACGCCATCACTTGCCGGTAGAGGGATTTAGACACCTTTGGCCTTGGCAGTGAGTGATCTTTTTCGTGCCAGCAAGTATTGCAGCATGGGACCTCGGTTAAACGGACCGGTCTCCACTACCGGCAGTGGGATTCTAACCCGAAACGGGTTAAGGATTAAGGATCAACCTCTTACTCTAGAGCAAACGCTCTAACCACTGCGCTTCGTTGGCAAACGCTCTAACCACTGCGTTTCGCGGGCGATTGATCTAAAGATCGCTATGGTATAAAATAACACTGCGAAAAAAATCAAACGACATCGAAAAGTCACCCTACTGCTCAGAATTCAAAGACCTTGAAATCGCCTTCATCCCCACTGCGCAGAATTAACCGACCTTGCTTTGTCTCCTCGGAAGGCTTTGGCGAAAGGATTGTTAAGGATTTTAAGATGAGTGATCTTGCTGTTTTGATAGGCCGTCACTGCGATGAAATTTGTCTCTTGCAGCAAAAACGACACACATTTCTTCACCTCCGTTGTGGTTTGTCGCTTCAGTATCGTAATCTTGATGACATATTTATGCATAGAATGAAGAAAAATCTACAATGAAAAAAAAGGTATAAAGAACAAAAATTGATCTTTACAGAAAATCAGAAACAATATAAATATGTCACAGAGCATAAAACACGGGCTTTTGGAACGGGATCAAATGCTATGGAAAAGAAAACATCCCCTTCCGACCGGTCACATCCGCCATGAACCCTGATATTGGTCATGTAGACGGAACAGTTGATGGGGACTTGGTAGATAATATATATACCGGATCGACAATATATCTTTTATTAAAACGAATTTCAAGAAATTTAGAAATCCAGTATGGCTAGGGAAATTTAAAAAAAAAGTTGGATTTCCAGGCGTTTTAGAATTAAAGAATTTTTTAAAACACAATTATAAAATGTGTCCGCTTTGTAGCGTAAAAATTAACAACTTTTTATTAAAACAAGGAAGTATCACTCAATTCAGTTGAATGAAAACGTGGAGCTAAGACCCAAATATGGGAAAATAATAAACTGTGAACGCCGTATTTCACCTACGTTTATGTTTTTGTGTAATGTCAAGCATTTCCCTTAAAAACCAGGATCCGTCTCCTTTTTGGATCAATAACAGTGCTGCGTACATTTTCATCATCTTTGGCCATTTTACACCTACATTTTACCCTAATTATCATGTCAGATAATTGCGTATTGCTTTAATGCTGACGGCATGTTAAGGTTTATTTATATGTAAGGTGTTAAATGCTAGCTGTTAGCACGTTCTATGAGTACATCCCAAGCAGTAGATATATATACGTCTGCAATCGTTCCTTGGAAGATGGTTAATACATAGACCTTTGACAAGTAAAGTTTTAACGTAGAATGTTGGAGTAATATTAAAACTTAAACAAACACAGAGCAAAGAAACAAGAAACAACTACCAAAAGGCATATGCAGGTAAATTATAGAATGCAATGGATGTCAGTTTTGTTCCAAACCGCAAGTCCCAAAACAACGTCATTTTAGTTTATTTATTATAAATTAAGCACCTAGGTTTCAGGTGTTTATGCTAAAGTATCATAAGGTTTAGAAATGTACAAACCAATCACATGTTTAAAGTACAACAATCTAATGTTAATATATCTATAAAAGTAGGACATAATTCATATTTGTCAAGTTAGTCTTCGGAGAGACAGAAAGAATAAAGGCTTAACATTTTACTGTATATGAGTATGCAAATTTAAATATCAAAATCATAACAAGAATCGAAATTACTTCTTTACGTTGTTCACATTTATTTTATACTGCCTGGTAGAGGATAAATCCTTCCTTGTAGAAAAATCAGCCCACTGTCCAATAATTGTATCCTTTGGCAAAACAAGTCCATTCATTACATTCTCAGATGAAACAAGGTCGTTGTCAAAATACATTATCGGGTGAAAAAAAACCTTGTCTGATTATATTTTCTGGAGAGGCAATTAACCATACTTACACTGAGCTAAGGCTATTGTCTACATTGCTTTCATCAAGTCATTGTCTACTTTGCTTACATCAAGTCAATATTTACTTTGCTTACACCAAGCCATTAGCCTGCATTGCTTAGAACAAGCCATTGTACAAGTCATTGTCTACTTTGCTTACATCAAGTCAATATTTACTTTGCTTACACCAAGCCATTAGCCTGCATTGCTTAGAACAAGCCACTGTTCAAGTCATTGTCTAATTTGCTTTGAGAAAGCCATTGTCTACTTTGCTTAAAGTAAGTCATTGTCTACTTTCCTAACTTCAAATCATTGTCTACTTTACTTACACCGAGCCGTTGTCTACGTACCTCAAACCCTGGTCTACTTACACCAATCAATTTTCTAATTCCGCCAAACAAACCCTGTCTACTTACACCAATCCAGACTACTTGCAAGCCACTGTCGACTAAACCCAGGCTACTGTGTCTACTTACACCAATCCACTGTCGAATTCCGCCAAACAAACCCTTATCTACTTACACCAATTCATTGACTAATTCCGCCAAACAACCACTGTCTACTTACGTTCTCTGGAGAGGATTCTAAGCTGTTGGTCAGTTTCACTCTAGCGAACGATATTTTTCTGGTCATCCACAGCGCCCCCGGACTGGGGGAGTCGGGGTGTACATACGAGGAGTTCTCCTGCTGGGGTTCCGCCACGCCCACCGGGACCCAGGCGTCGTTAAAGAACTTAAACCTCCGTTTGTCTGCCGGAAGGACGTCCAGTAAAATGTCGTATATCCCGTCCGACTTCAGGCCGGATACGGAAATGTAGAGGTAAGGGAACATTCTCCTGGAAGATTAGAAACTTAAGTTATAAACCGCGTATAGTGATGGACTTCGCTAGCATATGATTGAATTAAAGATTACGTTTTGGCTTCCAACTAGAACATATTCCAAGAGAGAGAAAAAAATGGTTATTCAAAATGATCTTTTTAAAATAAAATAAATTTGATTCTGTATACAAGTTCGTACACTGTATATTTAAAAATTGCAAGGCACTGTTACAACGCACTTCGAAAACTTGGGACCAAATCAACGCACTTTGAAGTATTAATTTCTTTTCAATGTGCGTTAATATTGACCATATTGATTTTTTTTTCAATAAAGTATTAATTATAGATACGATTAGACAGTTACTAATGATTTGCTGAATATGGTTTTGTTATATGATATTTTCTATATGTACACAAAAACAAGGCACGATCCTTGTTTACATTACATTATGTAGATTTTTAATTTCTGGATCTCCTTTGTAAATCAACAAATGATGTTCAGTTTTTTTGGCTGATCATTTGAAAAGCCTCAATCAGGAACTATTAAAATTGTCTTTGAAAATAAACAGTAGAAATTGTGTCCGTGTCCCTTTAAGACATATTCTTGAATTTTCAGTTCATTGGGCCTTTGGATCGCTTTAAAAAAAAATTGTGTGTAAAAAAAAAATTAACACCTCATTTTTTTTTTCTTAGCGATCTAAAGGCCTGTGGGAGAAAGTAATAAAAAAAGAAATAATTATGATATTAAATAACTAAATTATATATATGGCGAATATCTGGAACATCCTTGACATTTTAAAGTCAGTAGAATAAAAATTACTAATGGTAGATGTTTAAATATTACAGAATTATTAAAGAAATTTCAAAATATTGAACGAAACCTCAGATACCCTTGCTGAGACGTGGAATTTACTGGAATTTATCATGTTATCACGATATTATGATAACTATGTCACAACACAGACAAACAATATTACATGTACATGTAGTTCAACGGCTTATTGATCGACTTATTCTTGGCTTAAAATTTAATACACTAATAAAAAGTTTTATGCTGCATCGATGTAATCTTACAGCCTATATATAACTTTTTGATAAAAATGATTTCCATATTTACTGAATTATAAGATTTATCAAAATAACAATACATGTGCATTTTTTCTGAAAATCTCATTTTGAAAAAACAAGTGTGGGGAAATACAAGGCATGGATCGGGCACGGTAGCCTAGTGGTATAGCATTCGCTTCGTGATCCAAAGGAAAGGGTTATACATGTATATTCTCGTTCGCCGAACCGCGTCCAACCAAATCATAAGTAGCACTCATCGTCTCAAGCCGCAGTCCGGAGTATATAGCGCTCTCATAATGATTGATTGATTGTTGTTTAACGTCTTTCTCGAGAATTTTTCACTCATATGGAGACACCACCAGTTGACGTTGAAGAGCTGCAAGTTTTGTCCTATACTCAGCACTGAGGGTCATTGAGAAGGGAGGGATATTTTTCGTGCCAATACCTATTGCGACACGGGACCTCGGTTTATACGGTCTCATTTCCACGTCCCAAAGTGAGATTCGAACCCGCGACGTAAGGATCAACTCCTTACTTCGCGACTTTAGAGCAGACGCTCTAACCACTGCGGCACGCGGGCGACCTCTCATAATAAAGAATGGGAGAGGATCGTGCGTTTTGACCGTGGTCTGCGACGATGAGATAGCACTTTATTTCGCCAATCGTCCGGCATTAAGATGGAAGTTAAGGGTCTTCCTGTGTCACGGTAGGCATTAGTACGATGGAGAGTCCTCAATGCTTAATTTGACCTGGGGTGCCCAGTAAAAGTCTTAATTTAAAGCTCTTCGCCGGCATACGATAGCGTCTCCCTATGTTATTGAGCGAAAAATTCTGGACTGGGACGAAAAACAACATACATCAGAACAATCAACGAACAAGTGATGCAAATGTCTTCAAAAGTACAAATACTGTATTCATTTTGTGCATCTAGGAAGTTTTAGTACTAATTTCTTGTTAAATAACAAGTATTTTCCGTGGAAAATATTCTCTCGGCAAAACTATGTGGTATTCATTGGGAAATAAACTAAAGTAGGTCTTTGTTCCATGATTTTCATAACCGAAAAATGTATCTTTTTACGCATACTTTGCGTACAAATTTAAGCTTAAAAAATTTAAGGGGAAAAAATGAAGCGTAGATCACTTATAATAGGTGGGAAATTTTGTGTTACAGCATTAATAAAATATCGTCTGACATTGTCTTCTTTAATGTAAATTATTTGACAGAAGAATTTAATCTTGGTAAGATTGTTGCGAACTTAGAATTTGATGAAGAACACTTATTGTTAAATGAAATATCTAAGAAAATTGTGAACATAAAATAATTCACTTCCGTATTTTCGTACCATATGTTTTTTTTTTGCCTTGATCGCCATTGTATTTTAGTTAAAGGCCATTTCTGTCAAATTTTGTCCCGCATGGCAGGGTGAAATTGCTTGCTATTTTATTAGAAATTTTTTGATTTCTTTAATTTTTAAAATTATAAGATTAAAATGCGGGAAAATAACCTTAATTTAAATGTTTCCTTGTTTAAAAGTTGACTGAGGTGATAATATCCCTTAATGAAATAAATAAGCTAAATCTAAGAATAATCGCAATAACTGTTAATGAATGGCTAACATGGTAAATTTTACAGTTAAGGACAGACGAGACGTTCCTAAATAATATATAATTTTCTCCAAGATTTTGTCATTGAAGAATTAATACTTTAACATGTTTACTCACAAACATTTGAGGTACCTTACCAGGCATTTGTGCGAGATACCACAGGGTGGCATCTCTTATATAATCTTTTAGGGAAAAAAACTTAGTTTGTTAAAATCACATTTTTAGTGTTTCAAATTTTTAAAATCAATTAGAAACAAGTTTAGAAATGAGCAAATAATTAAAATTTTGTATATTTTTCATATATTATGAAGACATACAAAACAGATATTTGGGGAACGTATCGTCTGAACTTAAGGTTGAATGGGTACAATCCCTAAATGGCGACTTACCTTCCACTTCGGTTGATGATCATTTCGGTTTGGATTTCATTGAAGGCCATCCATAAGTGTGAATCCATAATATTGACCTGCATCCCCTCCCGTTCACAAACCAGAGCCTCCGAAGTATCCGCCCCATATAAAGCATCCGGGTACCCCTCTCCCGTTCTGGCGATTTCTTTATCGCCATCTCTAATATTTTCCTCATCCACTGCTTGGAAATCTCGCTGTTTTCTGTCCTCGATGTGAAATATATCAGAATGTCCGAGACCTTTGTATAGTTCTTGAGCATTAACAGCTATCGACTCCTCGGTATCTGTTCCCGTTCCCTGGACACGCTTTGACGTTTTTTCTCCCAAACTTAAGTTTAAGATTTCGTCTTTGGTAAATTCCATATTTTGAGAGACTTTATTTCCTATCCCGGAAATTCCAATGTTGGATGCCGTTGGGACATTTTTCTTCTCCAAAACCATGTGGTTCGCGCTACGAACTACTTCATCTTCCTTGGTCTTTGTAATATCATTGGAGAAGTAGAATTCTCGATTTTGGTCTAATGGTGAGAAAATCTGCATGTGGTCACTATAGGCGCGATCAATTTTGCTTCTTTTTGTTGTTAGGTCTAATGGCTGAAAAAATATTTAAATTCACGAAATCTCAATTCTCACCTAACTAATATCTTTATATTTCGATTTTTAATTAAAATCCACAATATTTTCTGTTTTTTTTTTCTTCCTTTATTTTTAGTTTGATATTTCTAAAAGGATATATTAAAAATATGTCAAGATCACCTATCTTTGACATCCCGATACCCGGATTAAAATATTGAGGTGTATTAAATGAAACTGCGTCGATTTCTTACCTGTTCCATATTCTCTAGATAGTTCTAGATAAACTGCCGTTTTGCGGACTTCACACTCTCAAATGTAAGAGATATTGCATTAAAGCATAATAAATATATGACAGCAACAGAGGTGTTAATAGTCTACTGTAGAGAGAAGTGTGAAAGCCTCGACGGCGAACTTTCTCGTCAACAAGTGCCCGTACAAAGTGGTAATTACGGGAAAGGCAGGGATTTTTTTTAACAGTTTGAGGGTAGCTATATTGAATTCAATGGACATGTTTCCAGTTCTTTTGTTCGCTGGGTTAGTCGAGATTCACACCTCCGAAAGTTGCACATGAACACTATTAACGGTGTCTTAGGACACGGAATTTATGGCGAACGATCGGCCGAGGTGACAAATATGCCAGCCGAATCAAAACAGTTTTCCTAAGACAGAATGAGATTGTCCATGTTATGAGAAGAAAACGGGTGTCAGTGCGATAAAAAAAAACTTTCTTCGCTATGAACCAACCCATTTTAATTAATTTTGAATCTTTCTTCTGTGTAAGTTGTCGAGTTATCTCATGGGCATGCGTTTCAGATGACTGCGAAGGATCCGATGGCGCATGCGTTAAGGTGACAACATTTTCAATCGTAGAAAATGAAATTTCTCACCAGAGCAAAAACAATAAGTAACACATAGATAATTTTCTTTTGTTGAAGACACGAATATTTACCAAGGTGTCTGTAATGCCGGGGATTTACGTCGTTTTTGCACGTTTTTACCACAGATTGTGTGATGCCTAAATCCCTCCCTCTTTCTCTTGCTGCCAATATGTTACTGCCCTTTCTTTTATATTTAATCATTAAAGAATCTGCGAATAGTTTAGCTAGCTTGAAGATATAACTATACTTAAATAGCTCTCTAGAGTGTAGAGGGATTTGTTGTAATTTTTTGGGTAATCAAAATCTACACCTCACCGCGCCCATGCACTGATACCAAGAAATTAAAATCATTATCATTTGTACATGTATGAGGTGAACATAAAATATTTCTTGATCTTGAATACCTGAACACTGAACAGTAAACTGAGAAATTCCCGATGATGGATCTCCTTAGATGCGGACATTAGAAGCATGAAACGGAGAAGACTGTTATATACATTACATATATTTTTCAAAATTGGGACAAGGGAGTGAACACGGTCATATCATTGCATTAATTTCATATGCTGAAAATCTCACATTTTAAAAAAGACAGAAAACAAGATGATAAATAAAAGATATCGCTGACAATATCATAAAGGTATTCGTTTGCAGTATGATCATCGACAAAAGAACAACAGCACTGCGAAAGATTGATTAGTTATATGTTGTTTTACATCATATTCCAGAATTTTTCACGCATATTGAGGCATTAGCTTCAGATCTGTAGCTCACTGGTCTGAAAAAAATTGGTATAGACTACCAGAGAGCAACAGTGCCACCCAAAGGAAAAAAGGTGTATAATAATTATTCCGCATAAAAAGTTACGATCAGTTCTTAATTTAATTTCTCCAAATTCTTACCTCAGCTGCAAAAAAATATATCCTTAGACCTCTATTAACTACTAGTATTCTTGTAGTTGACATTTGCAAGAAGCACCTTGGATAGCTGCAGAGCTGTAGCTCTCTGCTTGAGAACATTCGGACAGATAAAGCAGAATTTTCTCAAGCAGAGAGCTACAGTTCTGTAGCTACACATTGGACCGAATTATCTTTCCACCCAAAATGGCAGAATAAATAGACAAAATCTTCGATGGTCTCAATTTCAGGCCCAGAAGAACTATCAACAAAGTTTAAAAGGGAGTGTTTGGTTGTGGAAAAAGTAAAAGAATAATATATGTTAGAGACACACGGTAAGTAATATTTTTAGATTGCAGTTGAATACATGGGAAATAAATCGAAATTCAGCGCAATAAATATACATCCTTTCCAAATTGATGGCATGTAGCTCTCAGGAAAAAAAAATCTGAGAGAAATATATATTTTTTCATTTATAGAAATATTAGTTATACTGCAGCTAATCGAGGCACATATACCGATGGAAGGGCTTCAAATTTAGATCTTTACTCAGGGCCATTGAGCAGTGAGGGATCTTTATCGTGCCAACGCCAACAGTGACACAGGGTCTCGGTTTTAAAGGTTCTCATCCGAGCAATTGGCGAAGGAACAGTTGCTTCCTATTTTATTTTTTTACCAGCTAAGGTCAGTCGCGGTCGTGATTTGAACACATGATCTTTGGATCACGGAGCGAGCCCTCAACCATATATTATAAGCAGATCTACAATACTGCAACATAATTTGCAGTCAGCGAATTTTTACGGAATATTAATAGGTTTAAAACACAAGAAATCAAGATGTTCTGTAATACATTACAATTATAAGTGTATAACAGCTTCTAACTTCGAGACAAATTCTATTCCAAGGATAAGGTCAGGAGATCTAAAATGTATATGTTCGTATAAAATATGAAAGCCTTAGCATTAACCATTAAATAGTAAAAAAAAAAACATGGTTAAAGTTTTCCAAAAGGAGGCCAAACCTGAAGGTCAAAGGAAAAAGGTCAAAACTGTTGGTACCCAAGGGAAGGTCTTGTCACAGTGAAATATATTAAGATAACGAACAATATTCAAATCCAAAAGTTCATCCAGAGCGGACCCCTGAAACATCAGAGGCGGGATCAGTGCTCTGAAGGAGTTCCTCTGCCGACCTGTCACACCCGCCGTGTGCTCTTTGTTACGATTGCAGGAAATAATGGAAAATCTGTCGACAATTCAGTGTGTAAATATTGGCCTAACAATCAGTATGAAAAACATCAGTCAGCGTTTGACTAAATGGTAGATTGAATTTGCTGACAAGGATATTGTATCGGCAATAAAACATACGATTTTTTTTACTTTTAACCAAACTGTTGATATTCTTGTTTCATCAACTTGTTTGTCAATAACCTCATTTAAGAAATTTTTCATACGTAGAACTTACTCTTGCGTATCGAATCAACTGAGGGATTTCAACCCTGTATGCAGATGATAATGGTATACCCGTATGCAGATGATGAGAGTATATTACTGCATAAATAAGGAAAGTTGACGGTTGAAAAATTTCCAAAAATGAAACAGATGTGCCTTTAATCTCAAGCTCACTGGAATATATTGTGTCGAAATATGACTGGAATATATCGTGTCGCAATATGAAAGCCATATAGTAGCAACCGTTCAGAAGTTATAGCCAAGACTAAAGTTTTTTTGAAAGTAGGCCAAACTCTTAGGCCAAGGTCAAAAGTTCATAATTGTTGGTACCGTACCTAAAAAAAAAAGCAAGCCCTAGTTGTAACCGTTCAAAGTGGGCCAAACTCTCAGAGAAACAAGGTTAGAAAACAAGGAAAGTTTTTCTCACAAGAAATACACATGAAGCATGAAAGCTCTAACATGTCTAATAACAGCTGTTCACAAGTTATGGCCAGGGTTAAAGTTTGGTAAAATTTTGCAAAAGTGGGTCAAACTCTAAATTAAAGAAGTCAAATATGTTGGTGCCCCAATAAAGTCTTGCCAGAAGAAATACACACGTGGAATCTGAAAGCTATAGCCCCAGCCAATCAAAAGTTATGGGCAATATTAGAGATGTTCTGACAGATCAATATCTATAGACAGACGGATTAACAGGGGGCTAAAACTATATGCCCCCTAATCTTCTATTACGAAGGCAAATGAACAAATTGTGCAAAGTAAAAAGGCGTATGTCTGTGTATAAGGGTTATTTTCACCCCGTGTTATTTTCGCCCTCTTGCAGACAATTTTGCCCCGTTTGAAATTCGCTCAGTCATAGTTTTACTTAAGAAATTATACAGTATTATTTGAATTCGCCCCGTTTTAAAATCGTCCAACTTAGGATAGGGCAAATTGGGCGAATTTAAAACGGGGCGAAATTTCCACTGTATACAGTAGTCGTATATATTTTCCCTTTATGCAGTAGCCGTCTATATAGACCAATTATATCGCATGTTTGAATTTTTGGCCATTCGACAAAAACATTCAAAACAAGTGAGTTTATTAGTCTGTGGAGACAACCAATACTATCAATCTATAACATATCCTCATGAATCCATATCTGTATGATTTAAGAAAATCTTCCAAGTGGCTCTCGAGAAAATTTTTAAGCAACTACTACTGTAAATTTGTTTTATATCCAAAATTATCTCTCTCCTTATTTAAGGGCCGCATCCCTAGTTCTTGTAGAAAGGAGAGCCGTTGGGCCAAGGGTATTGAGTGACAATTTTGACAAAAATGAAGGCGTTTTTGAGATATGACCCATATTAAAAAAAAAGTTAACGCACACCACATAAATGGCCAGAACACTTTGACTCATAACTTAGAATATAATGACAAGCAACTTTACGAAATTGCATTAATCGTATTGGCTATGACAGCTAATTACTGTTTTGTTTTAGGAGGTATGCTAGATTAACCAGCATTTTATTTTCTCTTTTATGTATATTTTACAGCAATTTTATTTACATCTTACACCAAATATTTCACAAAGATAAAAATAAACTTAATAAAAAATCATAAAAATACAGAGTTTTTTGTAGTGAAATTCAATCGGGGGCTGTTCAGTAAATAATGTCATTAGCTCGATGACTTACCACATAAAAATCATGTGACATTAAACTTGACTTTCTCTCATTGTTGAATCTTTAATGGATAGATAACAGTTTATATGACCACTTTTCATCGCATAGTTTCATTGTGGGAAGCTGGAAAACAAGGGCTATTCGAGACACTGTCTTAAAAATGAATGGTGAAGAATCGGTAAACTAGAGTTAAATTAAACGCTTCATATGGATAATACCCCCCCTTTTTTTTTAATGAAAAAAAAATGTAAGAGTGTATAATATCTCAAAAATATAAAATTTCCCCGTCGAACACATCTATATGTCGTTATATGCAAGCAGATTGTACTTTTTCTCACGTTTAAAGAATGGCCCTATTCGTAATAATAAAGTATTTTTATTATACCGAATAGGTTCGTTTGTCCACGAAGCAGCAGAGGCGTATCGATGCAATATCTACAGCAGCTGCTACAGGTGGAAGTACAGCCTACGGCGGCACATCAAAAACAGGCATGGAGGAATTCAGAGACACTGACAACCAAATATTTTTTAGACCTTAAATAAGGTGTATCTGTGATGATTTCAAATTCAATGCAATTGTACAGATTTCTCGAATAATATTTCATAGAGTTTTTATATCATTTTTTTTTTCACGCATTTACTTTTTTTGTTATGGTTAGACACAAGGTTAAATAAATAAAATAAAAAATAAATTAAAAATAAAATAAATATCTTATCTTACACAAAAAGTACATAGGCGCTTGGTTTCAGGATGGTGTATTTTGTGTATTATGTGTTTTTCTAGGTGTGTCTGAATACTCTCATAAAAATAAAAATAAAAATTCGCTGAAATTAGCACGTTTTAAAAATGTCATATTTACTGTATATAAAAAGAGTAAATATGACATTTTTAAAACGTGCTAATTTCAGCAAATTTTTATTTTTATTTTGATGAGGGTATTCAGACACACCTAGAAAAACACACAATACACAAAATACACCATCCTGAAACCAATTATATACATTAAATATGACATTTTTAAAACGTGCTAATTTTTATTTTTATTTTGATGAGGGTATTAAGACACACCTAGAAAAACACATAATACACAAAATACACCATCCTGAAACCAAGCGCATATGAAAAAGTGTTCATGACTGCACGTTATTTTATTAAATGTTAACAAAAAATGTCAGAACTTTTTTTTTGGTCTTTTCTTGAAGGAATCTCTTTGCCCCAATTGATACTTTTTTCTAGCAATTTACTATTTTACCAAAATTTATTGTAAGCAAATTTACGGTAAGATCATTTAATTTGTCGTATAACAGAAGAAACAATTTGATTTTGTCTTCTGAAACACAACCAAACGTGAAATTCTAGTACTCTACTCGTACATGTACATATGGTTTTGTACAGTAGTAAGTTGCATTTAAAGAAATTAAGCTCTGGTTTAGACTTTGACATTAATAAAAAAAAATACTAGTATTAATACAAAAAGTTGAAAAGTGAAAAAGCTACAAAAATTTTGCATTTTCATATTATAAAATAGTCCTCGTCAAAATGACCAATATTACGAGAAAGAGAAGTGTCACTTTATACTCATCATTTTCGCTCTACCATAAGACTTTGCAAAGATTGAACAGTTGAAATGCAAGTTCATATGATTTTATCATCTTTTCATTATCAATAATCATTTCCGTTATACAACAAAATAGAACTCCATGTTTTTCAGTAAACGTGTACCCCGTGGTCAGTTATAAAACCGTCTTTAGTAATCTTTATAAACTACAAATAAGACATTCATTTTAAATTCATAAATTATATAGAGATAACTACATAAAACAAATATTAACAGTTACACAGTCTATGACAGATTCTAAGACTAAATATATTATGAAGGGAAAGAATCATCACCAAGAACGAGGGCTCTTCTCACTGTAGGAAAGCGGCTGACCGTAGTATATATTACGGTCATCAAAACACGTCGGCCGAGGTCACCGGTAAGAATTTTTCAGTCAAGATTTCTAACATTTGCTAGATTATCTGTGATAATTCTTGCAAAATTTAAATGCACTCTAATGAGAACTTGCTATTGGTTATTATAACTTACTTGAATTTAAGGAAATAAAGCTGTTGTACAACCTCATAGTTTTTGACAGTGATGACCGTAACAAAATATTAAGATGACCGTTATATCGATTCTTCCAGTGAAGTAGGATGACCGCTATATACATAAATATAATCTAATGTGTTTTCTTTAGTTGTAGAGGCAGACATATCATGTTATTTTTGAGTTAAAAAAGACAAAGATGTTAATGTAATTTTTTAACCATAGCTATGGCACGCCTAATTCACAAAAATGAGCTAAACATAGTTTCACAGACGATAAACTAGGTTTATCACTTGTAAACTATAGTTTTATAGTTTCACGATTTGTGAAACTATGATTATTAAATCTTAACTATGGTTTACGATTGTAAATTATAGTTTACAAACGTAAATCTATGTTTACCAACAAAATCTATTGTTAACACTTTATTACAGGTAGATAAACTTAGATTACCATTCGTAAACTATAGTTAACAACCGTTAAATATTGTTTTACAGATGAAGTTCACGGTTTGTTAACTATAGTTTACAGTCGATAAACCTAGTTTATCAACTGTAAAACTGTGTTTAGCTCATTTTTGTGAATTTGGCGTGCCATACATAGGATATGTCACCATTTGGAAGCGAAAAAAATTCAGCATACATAAATTAGAACTTAACGCAGAAATCTATTCATTTTCCTATATATACTTATCTGAACTTAAGGAAAAAATCTATAATGAATATACGAGGGCTGTTCAATAAATAATGTCCTCGGTGCTTGGAAAGAAGCAAAAGACGCTTTTCAATGATTTAGTCTTCATGATTTAACTTATTAATCTCTTTTAATTAAAACATATGTCCGTAACATTTTTTATCCAATTTCTGATTGTTTTTAGAACTCATTTTTGGGTATGACCCTTAGTATACTGGAAAATGGCAGATCCAATGATTTCCTGGACTTGCTTCTTCCTTCTGAAAGGTGTTTTATTCAAGTTTGGAAATAGAAACAAGTCAAAAGGTCGAAGATCTGGCTAATATTGTTAATGTGAAAAACCATTAACTTTCTGTTTATCTCGAAAACCCCTTTACTCTCCAGGGCGTGAGGATTTGGACGCTGCCATGATTTTGGGTCCTTCCTCTAATAAACCTTTCGATTTTTTGCAAAAAAAATTGCTTTCTAGCCTCTTCCAGAAATTAAACTGTCTCCCCGAATACGAATTTGAACAACAATACTACTAATATTTAGGAAAATTGCATATAAATCTGTCTTTGTGCTCTTGCAGTTCTTTGATCTTGTCAGACCTTCGCTGTTTTTATCAAGTATATCTTATGGTAGATTTTGTTTTGGGGGTTTTCAGCAATAGATTCAAGTTCCATCATCTGTTTGAATATCAAACAAGCGTGGATAACTACAATTACTGATATTTTAAAATAATTGTTAAGGCATTCTACACGCTGTCGTTTTCACTCATTTCTCAAAATATAGGGTGACCTTTGAGTACTAAGCTTTTTTACCGTCAAACGTTTCTTAAAAACAGTGTAAACTACTCCCGAAATGATGTCTATCAAATTTGCTATGTTTCTTAAAGTCAGTCATATATCATCAAATATTATTTGTTGAAATTTGGCAAACAGTACATAAGTTGTTATATTTTTGTTGTCAAAGACGGTACCCATTTTTGATGCCCATTATATAATTTCTTTTATTGAAACCCACCTGCTCATTTGTTTATAAAACAGGCATTGGTTGCTGTAAATGTCACATATTTCAGTGAATATTTCTTTGGGATTTTTAACAAGTTTTACAGCAGCTTTAATAAGGTTTTCATTTTCACTCTAGTTTACTTATTCTTTACCATTCATTTATAATGAATAGTCCTTGTTTTCCAGCTTCTCACAATGAAACTATGTGATGAAAATGTGGGCACAAAAAACTGTTATAAATTCATTTTAAGATTTAATAATGAGAGAAAGGCAAGCTTAATGTCATATTATAACTGTATTGTATGTCATACAGTTCAGGACATTATTTATTGAACAGCCCTCGTACAGTGACACTGGTGGATTTAAAGGGGGGCAGGGGCACGCCCCCCCCATTGTGTCCAAAAATACACAATATTTGATAAATCAATGTGTTTTTGGTGTGGCTGTGGGCCCCTACCCTGACCTTAAACTGGTCGGGCCCTCCTTTTCAAAATTTCTGGATCCGCCATAGAGTGAGTTTAAATGTTGAGAGTAAAAAATTGAAGTTCATGAAAGTAAACGTCAGCAGCAATGAGAGTTTGGACAAGATGCTGAGACTAACACAGAACACAGTGAAATTTACAGTGTTCTACCTGATGTTGTCAGGAAAACATTAATGAAAAACAACAGAAACGCCATATTAGGCGTTAACATTGCACTCCACTTGTTGCTTGATATAAAAAAGGGCGGTTGATAACATGAGATAAAGTGATGATTCACTATCATTTTGGTTGCAAAACTGTTTGAAGGGCGCGGTTTGTCTTTTTTCAGAGGCTTAAAGGAGGACTTAGTGATGGTCGCATTAATATTATTCCTGAAGAATGCAAAATAAACTTTGATAGTCGCAATTGTTAGTAATTATTTTTATATAAATAATGTATAATACAGAGAAAAGATAAAATAAGGTCGAAGAGAAGTGTTACTTTTTTCAAGATTTTTTTTATATATACTTTGTTTAACAGTCTAAATCAACCGTGGCTTCTCTTATCAATAAGTATTAAATCAATCATATTTAAAACCTTTCAGTTCTTTTTTTAACCTCCATACTAATTAGTATACAGATCTTGTAAAATGTAATCTGTATTGAACATCTGGTACTGATATTGAATAAGATATTATACGTCTCAAATGATTTAGTACATATACTACGGTCATCTCTATAATTATATTACGGTCGTCATCTACTTTGTTGAGTGTGTTTGTTACGGTCATCATTGTCAAAAACTTTGAGGTCGTACTACAGCTTTATTTCCTTAAATTCAAGTAAGTTATAATAACCAATAGCAAGTTCTCATTAGAGTACATTTAAATTTTGCAAGAATTAACACAGATAACCTGACAAATGTTTGAAATCTTGACTGAAAAATTCTAACTGGTGACCTCGGCCGACATGTTTTGATGACCGTAATATATACTATGGTCAGCCGCTTTCCTACAGTGACTTCTACAATTTCGCCGGGTCCTACTAAACAGAGTACGATAGAGTTCAGAGTACAGAGGGGTGAAAATTTTCAATGTTACACTCAACTACATGCAATATTTATTATATTATATTTACATTCAGTGTAACTTTCTTAATGAAATCCAATAGAAATCCACGACGTTCAAATTTCTATAACACACGCGAAACCTTGTCACAGCGCGGTAGAATACACAGAAGGAACTACATGCATTTTCAATATTTAGGAATACCGAAATATATATATTTTTTTGACACAATTTCATTTTAAAAAAACTACCCTTTTAAAATTAACATAAAATACAGCAAATGTGCATTAAAAACTAATTTGTCATTTTTTTTTCCTCGCAATGTTTATTTGCGTTATTTAACTTTCCAACGTCACAAACGGCTTTCCAACGTCACGAACGGCTATTATATTTATTAAGCACAACAATACCGAAGGGCGCTAAATTCACATTAAACATGAAGTAAATAAACAATTATGTTAAAGGAAAATTAGAGAATGTAAATATAAGCATTGGATTCATATTTTGGAAGACATCCCAAAATATGAATTCAATGCTTAAATACTGAATGTTTTATACAGATACATATAACAGTGAACCGTGCGCGCATAAATTCTGCGCAGTCGCTATTTTTTGGAATATCACCTGTCGTCAAGCACTGTTGACTGTTGCTACGCTGGAGGGCGTGGCTTCATTATTCAGCGGGTAATAGTGTTTTATGACAAATATTTCTCGACCAATCAGATTCAACTAATTCACATGAAAGTATAATATTAGAAGTTAAATTAAATCGGTATCGGGAACAAACGATAAACCGTAACCTGAAATCAAAAATTAAAATAGGCATAGGGGCCTAACTTCTAAAATAAGGAACATATATATACGCATTTTATTTAAAAGATATGTTTATTATGTTAAAATAATGTAGAAAAACATACAAAAAGCACTTTATTTGCATTAAATTATAAAATTTTACAAGCGTACTCTAAAAAAAACTCTACCGTACTAAAATACTCTGTTTAATAGGACTGAATTTCGCCTCATGTGCTCGGTAAAATTCTCGTACGCTTAAGTTTTTGTGGACGGTTCCTCTGGCTTACAAACGGTTCCTCTTTTCCTTTTTCTGGACTCCAAGCTCTTACAGGTTTATAAAAACAATGCACTCTGTAAAAGAAATATGGATACAATAAAATTTGAGATAAAAAGAAATAGGACAACGATGATTTCTTTTATCGGGGGAGGGGGGGGGGGGTAGCTATAACAATAATACTTAAATCCTTCGCTATAAGGTAAGCTATATAAAAATCCTCCTTCTGGTATTCCATTGAACGATACTACTGTACAAAAACATTTGTACATGTACGAGTAGAGTACTAGAATTTCACGTTTGGTTGTATTTCAGAGGACAAAATCAAATTGTTTCTTCTGTTATACGGCATATTAAATGATCTCACCGTAAATTTGCTTACAATAAATTTTGGTAAAATAGTAAATTGCTAGAAAAAAGTACCAATGGGGGAAAAGACATTCCTTTTTCTACTAAGGGGAAGAGATATTAAAAAAAGACCAAAAAAAAAATTCTGACATTTTTTGTTAACATTTAATAAAATAACGTGCAGTCATGAACACTTTTTCATAGGCGCTTGGTTTCAGGATGGTGTATTTTATGTATTATGTGTTTTTCTAGGTGTGTCTGAATACCCTCATCAAAATAAAAATTTGCTAAAATTAGCACATTTTAAATATGTCATATTTACTGTATATAATTGGTTCCAGGATGGTGTATTATGTGTATTATGTGTTTTTCTAGGTGTGTCTGAATACCCTCATAAAAATAAAAATTTGCTGAAATTAGCACGTTTTAAAAATGTCATATTTACTCTTTTTATATACAGTAAATAATATGACATTTTTAAAACGTGCTAATTTCAGCAAATTTTTATTTTTATTTTTATGAGGGTATTCAGACACACCTAGTAAAACACATAATAAACAAAATGCACCATCCTGAAACCAAGCGCCAATGCACTTTTTGTGTCTATATAACCATCACAAGAAAAAGTAAATGCGTTAAAAAATATATATAAAAACTCTCTGAAATAATATAAGAGAAATCAGTACAATTGCAACGAATTTGAAATTATCACAGATACACCTTATTTAGGTCTAAAAAATATTTGGTTGTCAGTGTCTGTTCCTCAGACCTTCTTAATTCCTCCATGCCTGTTTTTGATGTGCCGCCGTAGTATGGCACGCCGATTGGTTCAAAATTATTTTCTGCACGACCTTAAACAAAAATTACACGAGTAAGTAAAAACTTACACAAAGTGAGAAAAGTATACACAAAGTTATTGAAATTTACACAAACTACAGAAAAACTACACATTCAACAAAATATTTACACGATATAGTTTTTACACAAACGTAAAAACGAAAACTGCACGAGTGAGAATACAACATCGACATAATATACGACGCATCCTCATTGCGCACATTTCATTAATATTCATTAGAGAACAGCTCAGGGTGGCTTGGATGCTTGAAACATGTGTACCTATAAATTTATCCTAAAGGATTAGTAACGTGTTAGTAATATTTATTTAATCTTTTTGAAAAGGATTCAGTCTTTTGGAATTCCGACTCTCAAGAATATGTACAATGTGTTTTAATAATTTATACATGTATAAATTTACACACAATCTTAAGTATGGAATATGAACACCCCTGATTAAAAAAACATTCTACACATGTATAAATAACGTAAAAGGGAGGCACATTACCAGTTGTGTGTTTAATTGTTAGATTTTTAAATTGTGTCATTCCTCTATCATTGTCTATATAGCAATTTCTTTTGAAAGTGTAAAATATTGATACAGTAAAGGTCTTCATAAAAATTATTAAAAACAGCATGTGATGTAATACAAGACAGTTAACAACAAATCAAACTCTTCTCCTCCACCACCCACTGTGCATGAGTACGTCTGTAATAATTAAGGATGTGGATGCGTGACCTTTTCATATAGAGAGAACCCTCCCTGCTATGATGGAATGAAAGACACCTGCATACTAATCGATTTATAGTTATTTGACACATCAATAATACCTTTTGATGAAGGATTACTAGCAATTCATACAGAGATTTTGAAGCATTGTTGCGATCATCTGGGTTGTGGAATTTGACAGAAAACTTTTTGGAAATAAACAGTAAAAAATAAAAATAAGGCAAATATTTGCGCAACTTTAAGTTTTATATTGAAAAGATCGAATATAATTATTAATTTTTTTATATAACTATGTATGTGACAAAGTAGAACATGCAGTCTTTAATTTTGAACAATGTGTAGTGATTTCATAAATATCCATGTAAATGTAGAAAATTGTATGTAAACTGTAGTCGTTTTAGTTATGTGAATCTATGCTTAATATGTTTTTATCGAGTTTGCTTTGAATAGGTAAAATGCATATAAAGAAGTTAAAACAATTTAAAATTATAATATGCAGACACATATAATATCAGTAAAGCATCGCTTTTGATAGTGGGGAGGGGGTTTTTTTTTTGACAAATTACCTGAAAAGCCTAATTGCATGACAAGCGAAAAAAAAAGGCGGGGGGGGGGGGTGTCCAAACAAAATCCTATTTCGTTGAGGTAGTGAGGCACCTTCAATATTCCACCTTCTTTTCGAAACACATAAGCATATATTACTTAGATTTAAACTACCAAACAAAATAGGGGATGAGGCTTTTCAGTGGATATTTACGATAGAAAAAGGTTATGTATGCCAAAGAAAAGAAAACGTAAAGGGGGAGGGACATGCCCCTCCTGATGCTATTGGCTGAAATATTTTTCTTTGAATTTAAGCGTACATGAAGTATTCGATAAATCAGGATTGCAATTCAACCTAAAACTATAACGAAAATATTGTAATTAACCGTCCATATCCTGGAATTTGCGCTCGACATAACATTTAAAAATTGAAGGTCAACCAGCATATAAGGAAAATTTACTGTTGCAAAGTCTATAATACTCAGAAAAAAGTAGGGAGGAGGGGGGACTTCTACAGGCCCGTTTGCCGAGATTTCATTTTATGGTTATACAGTCATGTTCTTGTTATAGATTTGGGCCATAGGCCATAGATTTGGATTGAAAAGTGTTATTACAAAAAAACTTAAATTTAGTGTTTGGGAAATAATAAATTATTAAATTTTGTGAATACGAATTCTAAATGTAAAGAGAATTTGTTGTCTTTGAAAATATTTGCAAAAATTGTGCTCTATTTGGAACATGATTTATTTGCATTTTTCAAGAATGATAAAACAAGTTCTATATTCTTTCCATTTATTATCAAACTGCAGTATCCATACCCATTTTATTTATGTGTAACATTGTATGTAGATGTATTTAGTAATTCACAATGTTTTAAAAGTCTTGGTGTGTCATTATGGTCCAACGATTTGAAACTTAAATAAATTTATATTGGGACTCCAATCGATCCACGAGCCAGGTCCGCCAATGATCATGTGTTTTTCCATAGCTAGGATTATTTGAGTAGAGTTTTGTTATTTCATTCGGACAAATTTAATTAACAAAACACAAAGCGCATGTACATAGAGTATATAAGTATATTCTCCGTTTATCTGGTCCCTTTTTTTTTTTTTTTTATTAAAAATGAAAACATATTTATCTAGTAATCGCCATTACGAATTACGGCAACGCTTACAAGAAATATCTTGTTTTTATTTCGAAGTTTAAAAATGAAAATATAAAATATCATGGAAAAAATCATGACAAAAAGTAGGCTACAGATATCCAACCAAAATTGATATCGGATATTTTATAAGTTTGGATACATATGTAAATAGAAATAAAATATTTTTATGTTTGACATAAAAATTACGTTGTGTACATCTAAGGTAATCCTCACTTTTTAAATTTAAAAATGTACACATTTGTATATATCCAGCCAACTGAATATTTAATTTCCTATTCCGAAATGGTGAATCTCCTCAAATGATTTTTTAAAATCAAGATCCTTGTCAGCCGTACTGTACGTTCATCGTTAGGTACTTTTAGTTCGGAGTCGAGTGCATCATACGCAATGGTACTTTTTTTTTTTTTACCCCGCATTGTAGCACAAACGTACCGATGGAAAAATATATCTTGATCTCGGTCAATATAAGAAAAACATAGTATTTTCAAAAAGCTTTTAAATACTCTCGCATAGATCAATGGAAACACTTCATTCGAAATCGGATTGTAAAAAAGCAACTTCCATTCTCGATAACATTCAGCTTAGCATACATGAAGAGATAAAGAGTACAGAAAACCAAGAACATTATGAATATTCTATGTGCATAGTAATGATATGCGCAGCTGTATGCGCAGTAAAATTGTTTGTGTAATTTTTAGTTTCCTCTGCTCGTGCAATTTTCGATTTTTGTTTGTGCATATTTAACCCTTTAATCGTGTAAAAAATTTCGGATTCGTGTATTTTTCGTTATGTTTGTGTAAAAATCTTTTAAATTATGTGCAATTTTTACCGATACGTGCATTTTTATTTTACTCGTGTATATTTTTCTTCTAGCTCGTGTATAAAATCATGATCGTTGTGCAGAAAATAATTTTGAACCAATCGGCGTGCCATACCGTAGGATGTACTTCCACATGTAGCAGCTGCCGTAGATATTGCATCGATACGCCTCTGCTGCTTCGTGGACAACTGTTATGTGCTGTTGTAAAGTGTCACCTCTACAAAACTTCTAAGTGCTGAACTTCTAAGTGCTGATGCTAAGATAAGCTATATTAAATTCCTCCTTCTGGTATTTCATTGAACGATGCATCCATAGCTTAAAAACTAAAAGAGAAAAAAAGGTTATTAAATAAATGACCATCATAAACATCCAATCCAGCACCAAAAATGCAGTCTAATCCGGCACATTTTCCATAAAAATTAACCAATTCCAATCCAGTACATGTCAACATTTTTAAATCGAAATATTTTTGTAACAAAAGGAGTTATAACAAATAAACATATAACACCAGGTCAGGATTACTCCAAATTATCAATTGTTAGCGACACTCCGGCTGCTGGATGTATAAAACTCAAAATCGAAGAAAAATCAACTCCATGCCGCGTCAAACTCAATCGGAAAAATATTGCAGTCTTCAGTCGTTAAATGTTCAAGTTTAAGAGACGATAGGAAAAGTAGCAATTAAACACACTAATAAACATTTAACTAGAAATTCATCAGTATCTACGGAACAAGCATATCTGACGGTTAACGGAAATATTTACTGAAATCTCAGGTTCCTACCTTTTTCGATTAGTTCCCACCGCCATCTTGTTTCGTCCAATCCGGAACGGGATCACGACAGTGTATAATGGACATCAAAAATGGACACTGTCTTCGGCGACAAGGACTTACAACAACCAATGGACTGTTTCCGAAAATTCAACAAATTATCATGCACTGATTATGTTTGATTGACTTTAAGACACATGGTAAATTTGATAGGCACCCATTTTGGGGGTCGCAATGCATTCAATAAACATTTGAAAGTAAAAAGTTTAATACTCAAAGGTTACCCTATGTTTTAAAAAATGAGTGAAAACGACAGCTTGTAAGATTTAGAATATCTAATCAATTATTTTAAAAAAATCAAAAATTGAACTTATCCATGCTTGTCTAAAATTCAAACAGTTGATAAAACTTGAATTCATTGCCTTAAACCCTCAAAACAAACAATAAGATGCAATTAACAAAACAGCAAAGACCTGAGAAGAGCAAAGAATTGCAAGAGCACAAAAACAGTTTTATATGCTATTTTCTTAAATATTATTTGTCTTATTGTTCAAATTCTTATTCGGGGAGGCAGTTCAATTTCTGAAAGAGTCTAGAAAGCACAATTTTTGCAAAAAAATCGTGAGGTTTATGAGAAGAAGGAACCAGAATCAGGAATCCACTACATTAAATTTCTTCATGACAGCGTCCAAACCTACAGGCCATGAAGAGTAAAGGAGTTTTGGGATAAACAGAAAGTTAATCTTTTGTCACACCAATTATTAGCAATATTCGCCAGATCTTTTAACCTTTGACTTGTTTCATTTCCTAAACTTGAAAAAAAACACCTTTCAGAAAGAAAAAATCAGCTACAGGAAATCATAGGATCTGCCATATTCCAATATACGAAGGGCCATACTCAAAATTGTGTTATAAAAACAATTAGAAATTGGATAAAAATGTTACGGACATGTGTTTTAAAAGAGAATATTTAAGTGAAATCATTAAATTATTGAAAAGCGTTTTTTTGTTTATTTCCGAGCACCGATGACATTATTTATTGAACTGCCCTCGCACAAAGGTGTGCTGAAAATGTTTACAGAAATAAATCTTAATGAGAAATGCCCCTTTGGTGACTTTTAACTGCAGGCAACGAAAAAATAAATGGCGTGTGAAGGTCGACGTAAAATGTTTGTAAGTTAGCAAATGTAGTGTTTATCGGGTTCTGTTCAGTTGATATGAGGAAACTTTTACATCATCTCTATTAAAAGAGAGACAGAGAGGTATCACAGATACTTACGAGCCTGTGTTATAGTGCCAGATTCCTGATTAAAGGTAAGTATAAAGAAATATATCTCTTCTATATTACAAGGAATGCATTCATTATGACTTGATTTTGAGCTCCTTATATAAAGAATCTATAACTTATCGTACAAATTAACAAAAATCGAATAAAATTAAAATATTATTCCCACTGGCTTTACTTTTGACAAACATGTGACATTTGATAACGCAGGTGGCTGAGGATGAAAAATTTAACGTACTGTTGCATTATAATTAAGGCATAAAGGCACAAGCTTTATTCAATAATGTTATGCAAAAACAATGTTGTTTTTTAAAGCTTAATTTACCTTTTTAAAAAGTTTAAATAGTACATTTTACATTCTCAAAATTTGTTTATATTTTAACTGAGTCATTCAATGTATAGCCAGTAATGTAGTAGGTAAACTGTATCAAGAAAGGGTTGTATCTGGTTAAATGGGTACAAATTCATGTATTATCTTTGATTCACCTGACTATTGATGAATACGTATATTAGGGATCTATAAAAAGGTATATAATTTTTTTTCTAGTTTTTATTATGTTGCAAAAAATGCAGCAGTGTTCATGGTAGAAAAGTGTACATTAATTCTGGAAGTTGAATATGTTTGTTACGGGCTTTGATATTGAGTGACAAATTATTTTGTTTTTCTTAACCTCAGTTGACCTTTTCTTGAATAATATAGTTGAGACCTTATTGCTCGGGGTTTCTTTATATCAATGACATGGTTTAAACACTCTGTCTAGTCTTAGACTAAACAGAAGAAGGGGAAAAAATGAGCAGGACCTTCACACGTCGTTCATTTTAATCTTTTGCTGATTCAGAACTGTAGAAATTTGTATCAGAAAAGGATACAAGTGAATAAACTAATCAAAGCACACTGTACCAATTGTAAAGTATGACAACTAAATCTGGAAATGACGTCATCATCGCACAGGAAGTGTTTGTCCGTCGTCGACTTGGGCTGCCCAGTGGGATCTCTTTCATAGTGGGCACGATCATTGGTAAGAAACATCCGTTCATGGGCACGATCATTGGTAAGAAACACCCATTCATGTATATTTTATATTTTAAAGTCTAAAAACGCTTGATAAATTCAAATAGTATTACAATGTCATAGGCGTAGTCACAGGGGGGGCAGCGGGGGCACTAGCCCCCCCACTTTTAGATCTGGGGGGGCAAGAGTATGTCTGTGCCCCCCCACTTTTTAATGAAGAACAAAATCACAGCTATTTTTCCCCAACATTACCTTTACTATAGTTATATCGAAGAATTGTGGGAGAAAATTGGAATTGAAAGTAACTTGTTGTTGCCCACTTCCCCCCCCCCCCCCCCCCCCCACGAAATAGGATTTTCGACTTTGGGGAACTTTCAATATCCTTTTTTTTTTTTTTTTTTTTTTTTTTTTTTGCTTGTCAAAGAATTTCTGGAGTTGAGCCCCCCCACTTTTAAGTTTGGGGAACTTTCAATTTCTCTTTTTTTTTTTTTTTTTTTTTTTTTTTTTGCTTGTCAAAGAATTTCTGGAGTTGAGCCCCCCCACTTTTAAGTTTGGGGAACTTTCAATTTCTCTTTTTTTTTTTTTTTTCGTGTCAAAGAATTTCTGGAGTTGAGCCCCCCCACTTTTAAGTTTGGGGAACTTTCAATTTCTCTTTTTTTTTTTTTTTTGCTTTTCAAAGAATTTCTGGAGTTGAGCCCCCCCACTTTTAAGTTTGTGACTACGCCTCTGAATGTAGTGTAAATTTTGAGAAACGTTTTTGCCAAACGCGTTTTTATTTGCCATTGAAATTTTTCTAACAAGTGTATTTTCTTATAATTTTTGCAAGTATCTTTTTGGTGTTTTCAAAAAAATACTATGGTCATTTCTTAACTAAACTGCCACTGTACTTCATTATAAAGATTCTATCTATCTTAATATCTAGGATCTGGGATCTTTATATCCCCCAAGGGTGTGTTACTGGGGACGGGCTCCGTGGGACTGTGTCTAACAGCCTGGGCTGTATCCGCTGTGTTATCATTCTGTGGTGAGTGTACTAAATATATTTTTTAATCGATTTTGTCATTCAAAAAAAAAAAAAAAAAAATTGTGGTATAAGAAATTCAGCTGGATTTCTTGATAGCACAAATCATTTTTTGACACCAGAAATTAAATTGTAAATATTTGTGTTTAGACTGAAATGATCAGTAAGTTTTCACAGAAATAATTCGCTGTATTGGGGTTTTTCCCATTTATTTTCAATAGAAATTTCAAGAGAAATGGAAAGACTAACTTTTACCTGTTACAGAAATAAAGATAAGGCTTACAATTTACAGGGGCGTTAGTAATGGCGGAGCTTGGCCTCCTTCTCCCGCAATCTGGCGGTCCATACATCTATTTAAACAGAGCTTTTGGAAGCTTCCCGGCCTTTCTTTTTGTATGGGTGAGCTCAGTGGTCATTCATCCTGCCTCCTTACTGGTAAAAAGCCTGACCGTGGCCGAATACATATCACAGATAGCCATGGACGACTGCCAAAGAACCCAAGGGTGGACTAAAATAATGGCAGCCATCATCATTGGTTTGAATTTTTTTTTTACAACTTAAAAAAAAATTATACTATCACACAGCTTGTTTATTTCTTTTATTTTTAAAATTTTAAATGCATTCTTAGTTAGTGTGTCCACTGTAAATGTTGCGAGTGTGGAACTAGCGGCGCGGACTCAGGTGCTGTTCTCCGTCATTAAAGTAGGCGGATTACTGGTGATTATCGGCGGAGGATTATACCAACTAGTAATAGGTTTGTTTGAGTTTTTGATGTATACTTTGTAATCTCTCTCTCTCTCATTCAGAACTTTTTGAGGAAGTCAAATGTGTATTATAAATGTGACTTTTAGTTAGAAGAGAGGCAGATGGACATGCATTGTCCAAATTAAATTTCATACCATGGCAAAATTTACATATTCATGTATAAAGTTAAGATCCTTTTTCCACTTATATGTTTTGTTCGCAATATGTTAAAAGACAACTCTGATAGAAGATTCAAATGTTTTGAATAGGAAATTTAGGCATACTTGACTCAGGTTTTGAGGGATCCACAACAGAACTAAGCGGATTTGCTGTGGCACTATACAGCGGTTTGTGGGCGTACGGTGGATGGTGCGTCACAGTATTTTCAGTACTTTGATTAAATCATATATATAACAAGGGGTTAATCTTTATTTCCTAAACGCTATATATGTAGGAAATTATGCCCCCGGATTTAAAGATCCCGGGGGTATATTGTTTTTGTCCTGTCTGTTGTCAACTTTAACCTAGCCCATAACTATTGAGTGGGTGGGTTTATGGCCTTCATATATCTAAGGTGTATTCTTTGTGATAAGACCTTTTTTTGGTATTAACAAATTTGACCTTTTCTAAACCTTGGAGGTTGACCTGCTTTTACAAAAAAATACCACACTTTAACCTTGGCCATAAATTTTGAACAGTTGGAGCTAGGGCTTTCATACTTCAATATGTATTTATTGTGAAAAGACCTTTCAGCTGGTATAAATATTTTTGACCTTGACCTAAGAGTTTGACCCACTTTTTGAAAACTTTAACCTTGGTCATAACTTTGAACAGTTAAAACTAGGGCTTTCATATTTCACAGGTATTCCTTGAAACAAGATCTTCCTTTGGGTACACACACTTTTGACCTTGTCCTTTGGAGTCTGACATGCATTTGAGAGATTTCGACCCTCGCCATAAGCTGTATATAGGGGCATCAGTGTTTCACAAGCACATCTTGTTTTTTTCAGTTTAAAGTCTCCAACCATTTTCGTTTCATGATAAAATTCAAGATAAGGTCTTCCTTGTTGCCCATCGGTTTGCAATGCCTCTCCAAAACATCACTGAACTTGCAAAAAAAAAAAAAAAAAAAAAAAAAACCCAAAAAAAAAAAAACCAAACAAACAAACAACAACAAGGAATGTGTAGAAGCTTTTGGAGATGTTTTATCATTGTCTCTGGCATTAAATTATGTGATAAATCAGTGTATCTTTAATTAATCTGTATTACGCTTTCAGGGGAAATCTTAATTATGCTGTAGAAGAATTGAAAAAACCAAATAGGTAAGTATCCCTTTGATATATATTCTTCTGTGCTCCATGGCGTTGATGTCGCGGATATAAAGCAGAATATCCCTAGCAAGAGATCAAAGGTCGAAGATATTGGAAGAGATGAGAACTTTTTTTTCATTTGATTTTTCATCTGTTCCAGGAACCTGCCACTATCAATAGGTCTGTCCATGCTGATTGTTGTTTTTGTTTACATGCTTGTCAATGTCTCTTACTTTACACTGCTCTCCAAAGACGAGTTTCTGTCTTCCTGGGCTGTGGGCGTGGTGAGTATCGAGTTACTAGCATTACTTGTTTTTATGCAGAGCACCTATGAACGAGATCTTGGATTGTGAGTCACTCAGCTGACCCAACGAATTCCTGGGTTCTGAGTGCGAACACAACGAATTCCTGGGTTGCGAGTGCTAACTCAAAGAGTTCCAGGGTTGTAAGTGCTAACGCAAAGAATTCCTTGGTCGTGCGTGCTTCCTCAAGAAGTGCGTACTCAACGAATTAAACTTCCTTGGTTGTTAGTGCTAACTCAACTACTAGCAATTCCTTGATTGTGAGTGCTAACTCAAACTCATTTCTTGGTTTTGAGTGCAGCTGGTCGGTTATTCATTTTTTTCTTGTTCGAAGCTATAAGAATATGGCGAGTCTGACAACCGATTCCTATCCTCGTCATCTCGGAGTGTATTATGTCTGCTCCATGTTTAAAGTTATAAAAAATCATCAGAGAAATTTAAAGACAGGTTTTATCGATAAAGATAGAAAATACTCATATATTAAAATCTAGTTTATGTAATTCGTCCAAAGAGGCGGGTTACCTGCCGCTTCTAACGATACAGTTGTACCTGGTAATATGTTTAATACAATTTTAGTTCCTTGATTGTGAGCGTGGTCTTATCTTAATTCAGTAGAACTCGCCAAATGAGTTTTACTTTTCTTACATTTTTTTGTATTTTACATTAGACTTGGGCAGAGAAAATGTTCGGGAAAGAGGGTGCAATTTTTGTTCCCATTATTGTCGCTTGTTCGGTGTTTGGGTCTGCAAATGGAGGTGCTTTTGTGGGTTCAAGGTTCGTTTACATACAGATACTAGTATATACCTCAAGATATATATTTAATAAATATATAATATTCTGAGGTATATATCAGTATGTGTTTATTATTATTATTTATATATCTCAGTCACAAGCAAACAGACCAGGAATGAAATAAAATTTATTTATCACGAATTGTACTGATATCCCTATAAAAAACTAAAATTAAGTCATATTCCACTTGGATATTTACGATTAAGACTTTAACACAACATTGGCTTTTTAAGGGTTATTTTTGCTGCAGCCAGGGACCAGAATTTCCCGGAAGTGTTTTGCTACCTTAACGTTCATTCTCTGATCCCGATTCCCTCAGTTATCTTCATGGTTAGTACATACATTATATATCACTGTTATCATTATTATTTATTTTATTTATACAAAATTTTATTCACATAAAGTGAATGGGATTAGGCAGCAGGCAAAGCCTATTTTAACCTTCTCCCTAGCTGTTATTATTTGAGCATCGTGTGAGTAAAACTTTTCTGAGAAGAAAGAGAAATTTAGAAAAATTCAGTATGAAATTATTCTTTTGAGATTAAAAGAAAAATCCGCGGATTATTTATTTTAAGAACCCTTTCTACACTGCACACTCAAGGGTTCTGATTTTATGGTATTTTTGCAGTTAAAGTGATTTGCCCTTAGATCTAAATTTTACAAAATAGAAATTCACAGTATATACACAATATGTAATCAATTTAAGTATTCTTAAAATTTTAAAAGGGCAAGATAAATTAATTAGACGTGTTGCATGTGTTATTAACATGTACTTTCTCCGTGCAAGTAAACAACAGTGATTTCTATTCACTGATACTGTGTTGTTTTTGATTATTTTTCCTGGGGTAAATGAAATGTACTGTATAGTGAAAATTAATTAAAGAAGCTAAATATTAACACCTTTATAGAATATATTTTCTCAATGTCCAAAAAAAAAAAACCCATTTCGCACAGGTATAAGGAGGGTCCTTAAACATATTTTCGTTTTATGGCAAGACTGTTCAGATGGACACTGTTATAATACAATTTGAGTTAACGTTTATCTGAAAAGAAAAATATATAATTATTGAGAAAAATCTCTTTTTGCAGTTCAGTTGAGAAATATTGATTGTTCGTTATATATGACAGGAACATTTAATAGATTGCACATTTTAGCTGAATTTGGTTGAGATTATGTCAGTGTTTGACTTTTGACTCTTTTCAATTATATTTCTTTTACAAAGATGTTATCTTTTTAGCTTTGAGAAGTACAAAATGTGCTTGACAAAGTAAATGAATCTTGTGATTTAACATCACATGGTTACTGACCAAGTGACCTTAAACTAAACCCGCGAACTTAATCAAAATAAATTTTGATTTGCATCAAACAAAAAATGGAATATAGTTAACTAACATTTCTTCTCACACAACTCCACTAAATCTGAACATGACTCGTAAAAAGGCATTAGGTCATTTCGATAATACCCGTGTTCGTGCTTTATCTTGTAACCCCCAATGCCCTGTACAACTATTGCGAGTTTCTTTGGTATCTTACTCTGCTGCCACCGTGCTGCTGCAATAGAAGTACACAGTTATTTTTGTCGCTATATATCGAGTGCTGTGTGGCATATATACGTTTTTCTACAGGCTGATAATGAATGTAAGTGCGTGGTTTTATATAAGGGCCCTAAGATATAGCAAGGGGCAATCGAATATGGCGGACAAATTCCTTCTACGAATCCTGTTCACTTTAAGCATTCTTGTAGTCTGTATTACATACTGAAGTCTGATCTTGTAGATGTTTTATGTAATCCCATACAGCACTGACCTTTCCTCCGTTAACCATGCATTCTAGACACTGATGGCGCTGTTATACCTTGTGTTACCTGGTAACGTCGGGTCTATGATTAACCTGACTGGATTCATAGCCTGGGGCACCTGGGGGCTGGTCATGGCGGCCCACATCGTCTTCAAATTCAAGAGGGACACGAAGGACATTCCACGGAGCGTCAGGGTAGGAACAAAGTAGATCTCCATATAAATTTTGATACCGTTTTGAACAGCAGTGTGAAAAAGGTGCTTCTATATCTGTGTGATGCTGCGTGTTTTAAAATAATTAAAAGAACATAAAATTTAACCTACTATACACTAGGAAAAAAATTATAGTCATATATATTTACAGCTATCATTTCGCCCATTTGTGGCTATTTTTGCAATAGATATATCAAGTTGAATTTTTTACAAACAACAGCGATCCCTTAACTTAATATTATGTTGCTTAAAACAGGCGCTTATTTTTTATTCAAAGTTATTGCAATGAATTTTCCACTGAAACGGACTTGTTTATCTCTACCATCTACTGGTAAGCGAAAAGAAATTGTTCGTCCGTCTGTGAACACTGTTTTTCTTCCCTACACTTAAGGTCTGATTTCAGTATTTGGTACACACACTACACTTAACATATAATTCTATTTCAAGGCTATTGATTTCAGAGGTGTTGTCATTGTTACTAAAAATAGATTAAAAAAAACAAGTAGAATAGAGGATAGGCTTGTCAAACAATATGAAGAATTAATTACCTCCTACTGATTTGTGTTTGTACAATTAGCGAAGTTTACAAAAAATCACCAGTAAGCTTGCAAGTTTCAATCCCTAATTGATTCAAATAGTGTGGCTCGTTTATAGAGTAAAAAGCATTTGTATAAGAATTTCTTTTGTTTGTCAAAGATTACTTGTTACATTTCTTTTCAATGAAATCAGACTAAAACTCCAGGAGGAATAGTTAAGATTTTCACAGAAATTCTATTTTTAATAACAGTTACAATGTCTGACCTAAAATTTTAATCTTCTTGTCAATAACTTTAATCATGGTTTTAGATATTATATATTTCATACTTCACAGGTGTATTCCTTGTGATAGGATCTTTCTTTTGGTATTTAACCTCTTAACATTTGACCCACTTTTCTCAAAAAGTTTATCCTTGATCACTTGGTACTAAGACTTTCACACTTCACAGATCCTTGTGACAAAAACATCCTTTGTTAATTGTACTCCACAATTTTGACCTTAAAGTTTCTGTTATGTTTGAAGGAAAAAAATTCAATCTTGTCCATATCTTTTGAAAAGTTGCAGGTGCTAGGGCTTTTATATTTCACCTGTGGACATTCCCCTGAATATCATTAATTTGATGTTTGACACTAGAGTTTGACACACTTTTAAAAAAATTTAACCCTGGCCATAACTTTTGAATGATTGGTTGCTGGGCTTCCATATTTCACAGTTATATTCATAAATAAAAGTTCTTTATTTGGGAAACAATAATTTTGGTCTCTAGAATGCTGAGTTTGCATTGCACCTTAGAAATTTAAACTGTTGACATAAGCTGCAACACAGGGCACCAGGATACACAATTTTGTTTTATTAAAGTACCTTTTCATGTTTTTAAATGAATGTCTTTTATATACTTTCCTTTCAGCTTTTTTTTTATATGTTTGTCAATTAGAGTGAGGCATTTTCTATCATTTTGTAGGTTCCTAATCTGGTCTCTATGGTTGTGCTACTGTTGAGGTATTTGTTTTTATTTTGTAGGTTCTATTCTGGTCTCTATGGTTGTGCTAGTTCAGGTATTTGTTTCTATTTTGTAGGTTCCTATTCTGGTCTCTATGGTTGTGCTAGTTCAGGTATTTGTTTCTATTTTGTAGGTTCCTATTCTGGTCTCTATGGTTGTGCTAGTTCAGGTATTTGTTTTTATTTTGTAGGTTCCTATTCTGGTCTCTATGGTTGTGCTAGTTCAGGTATTTGTTTCTATTTTGTAGGTTCCTATTCTGGTCTCTATGGTTGTGCTACTGTTGAGGTATTTGTTTTTATTTTGTAGGGTTATATCCTGGTCCCTATGGTTGTGCTACTGTTGTGACATTAGTTTTTAGCTCAACTGAGCCGAAGGTTCAAGTGAGCTTTTCTGATCAAAATTTGTCCGTCGTCTGTCGTTGTTGTCGTTGGCGTCGTCGTAAACTTTTCACATTTTCATCTTCTTCTCAAGAACCACTGGGCCAATTTCAACTAAACTTGGCACAAAGTATCCTTGGGTGAAGGGGATTCAAGATTGTTCAAATGAAGGGCCACGCCCTCTTCCAAGGGGAGATAATTATGAATTAGTGAAAAATTAATAGCACTTTTAAAAAATCTTCTTCTCAAGAACCACTGGGCCAGGAAACATGAAACTCATGCGGAATGATCCTCTGGTAATGTAGATTCAAGTTTGTTCAAGTCATGACCCCCGGGGGTTGGGCGGGGCCAAAATGGCCGACCAAAGTTTTACATAGAAATATATAGGAAAAATCTTTAAAAATCTTCTTCTCATGAACCACTGGGCCAGGAAAGATGAAACTCATGTGGAATAATCCTCAGGTAGTGTAGATTTAAGTTTGTTCAAGTTATGACCCCCGGGGGTAGGGCGGGGCCAAAATGGCCGATCAAAGTTTAACATAGGAATATATAGGAAAAATCTTTAAAATTTTTCTTCTCAAGAACCACTGGGCCAGGAAAGATGAAACTCATATGGAATCATTTTCAGGTAATATATGTTTGTTCAAGTCATGACCCCCGGGGGTAGGGCGGGGCCAAAATGGCCGACCAAAGTTTTACATAGAAATATATAGGAAAAATCTTTAAAAATTTTATTCTCAAGAACCACTGGGCCAGGAAACATGAAACTCATGTGGAATAATCCTCAGGTAATGTAGATTTAAGTTTGTTCAAGTCATGACCCCTGGGGGTTGGGCGGGGCCAAAATGGCCGACCAAAGTTTTACATAGGAATATATAGGAAAAATCTTTAAAAATCTTCTTCTCAAGAACCACTGGGCCAGGAAAGATGAAACTCATATGGAATCATCTTCAGGTTTGTAGACTTAAGTTTGTTCAAGTCATGACCCCCGGGGATAGAGCAGGGCCAAAATAGCTGATCAAAGTTTCACATAGGAATATAATGGGAAACCTTTTTAAATCTTCTTTTCAAGTACTTCAAAGCCATGATTAGTAATATTTATATGGAATCATTCTCAGGTAATGTAGATTCTAGTTCGTTCAAATTGTGATCCCCTTGGGGGTTAAAATTGAAGCCCCCCCCCCCCCAACTTTAGTTACCTTTCAGTTCTGATCTGATACATGTTTTTCCTAGCTGATGTGATCAGGTGAGCGCTGTGGCCCCTGGTCCTCTTGTTATTTTGTAGGTTCCTATTCTGGTCTCTATGGTTGTGCTACTATTAAGACATTTGTTTTTATTTTGTAGGTTCCTATTCTGGTCTCTATGGTTGTGCTAGTTCAGGTATTTGTTCCTATTTTGTAGGTTTGTATTCTTGTTTCTATGGTTGTGCTACTGTTGAGGTACATGTATTTGTTTCTATTTTGTAGGTTCTATTCTAGTCTCAATGGTTGTGTTACTGTTAAAGTATTTGTTTTTATTTTGTAGGTTCCTATTCTGGTCTCTATGGTTGTGCTAGTGTTTAGACATTAGTTTCTTTTTTGTAGGTTCCTATTCTGGTCTCATTGGTTGTGCTAGTGTTGAGACATTAGTTTTTATGTTGTAGGTTCCTATTTTGGTCTCTATGGTTGTGCTAAAGTTGAGACATATGTTTCTATTTTGTAGGTTCCTATTTTGGTCTCTATGGTTGTGCTAGTTCAGGTATTTGTTCCTATTTTGTAGGTTCGTATTCTTGTTTCTATGCTTGTGCTACTGTTGAGGTACATGTATTTGTTTCTATTTTGTAGGTTCTATTCTAGTCTCAATGGTTGTGTTACTGTTAAAGTATTTGTTTTTATTTTGTAGGTTCCTATTCTGGTCTCTATGGTTGTGCTACTGTTCAGACATTAGTTTCTTTTTTGTAGGTTCCTATTCTGGTCTCTATGGTTGTGCTAGTGTTGAGACATTAGTTTTTATGTTGTAGGTTCCTATTCTGGTCTCATTGGTTGTGCTAGTCTTGAGACATTTGTTCCTATTTTGTAGGTTCCTAATCTGGTGTCTATGGTTGTGCTACTGTTGAGGTATTTGTTTAATTTTGTAGGTTCTATTCTGGTCTCTATGGTTGTGTTACTGTTAAGGTGTTTGTTTCTATTTTGTAGGTTCCTATTCTGGTCGCTATGGTTGTGCTAGTGTTGAGACATTTGTTTCTATTTTGTAGGTTCCTATTTTGGTCTCTATGGTTGTGCTAGTGTTGAGACATTTGTTTCTATTTTGTAGGTTCCTATTTTGGTCTCTATGGTTGTGCTAGTGTTGAGACATATGTTTCTATTTTGTAGGTTCCTATTCTGGTCTCTATGGTTGTGCTACTGTTGAGGTGTTTGTTTCTATTTTGTAGGTTCCTATTCTGGTCTCTATGGTTGTGCTACTGTTGAGGTATTTGTTTAATTTTGTAGGTTCTATTCTGGTCTCTATGGTTGTGTTACTGTTAAAGTGTTTGTTTTTATTTTGTAGGTTCCTATTCTGGTCTCTATGGTTGTGCTACTGTTGAGACATTTGTTTCTATTTTGGTCTCTATGGTTGTGCTAGTGTTGAGACATTTGTTTCTATTTTGTAGGTTCCTATTCTGGTCTCTATGGTTGTGCTAGTGTTGAGACAATTGTTTCTATTTTGTAGGTTCCTATTCTGGTCTCATTGGTTGTGCTAGTCTTGAGATATTTGTTTCCATTTTGTAGGTTCCTATTCTGGTCTCATTGGTTGTGCTAGTCTTGAGATATTCGTTTCTATTTTGTAGGTTCCTATTCTGGTCTCTATGGTTGTGCTAGTTCAGGTATTTGTTTAATTTTGTAGGTTCTATTCTGGTCTCTATGGTTGTGTTACTGTTAAAGTGTTTGTTTCTATTTTGTAGGTTTCTATTCTGGTCTCTATGGTTGTGCTAGTGTTGAGACATTTGTTTCTATTTTGTAGGTTCCTATTTTGGTCTCTATGGTTGTGCTAGTGTTGAGATATTTGTTTCTATTTTGTAGGTTCCTATTCTGGTCTCTGTGGTTGTGCTACTGTGGAGGTGTTTGTTTCTATTTTGTAGATTCCTATTCTGGTCTCTATGGTTGTGCTAGTTCAGGTATTTGTTTCTATTTTGTAGGTTCCTATTCTGGTCTCTATGGTTGTGCTACTGTTGAGGTATTTGTTTCTATTTTGTAGGTTCCTATTCTGGTCTCTATGGTTGTGCTAGTTCAGGTATTTGTTTCTATTTTGTAGGTTCCTATTCTGGTCTCTATGGTTGTGCTAGTTCAGGTATTTGTTTCTATTTTGTAGGTTCCTATTCTGGTCTCTATGGTTGTGCTAGTTCAGGTATTTGTTTCTATTTTGTAGGTTCCTATTCTGGTCTCTATGGTTGTGCTAGTTCAGGTATTTGTTTCTATTTTGTAGGTTCCTATTCTGGTCTCTATGGTTGTGCTAGTTCAGGTATTTGTTTCTATTTTGTAGGTTCCTATTCTGGTCTCTATGGTTGTGCTAGTTCAGGTATTTGTTTTTATTTTGTAGGTTCCTATTCTGGTCTCTATGGTTGTGCTACTGTTGTAACATTTGTTTTTATTTTGTAGATTCCTATTCTGGTCTCTATGGTTGTGCTACTGTTGTAACATTTGTTTTTATTTTGTAGGTTCCTATTCTGGTCTCTATGGTTGTGCTACTGTTGTGTGTTTATCTGGTGGTTGCTCCGTTTTTGGATGGTCTGAAGATGGAGTACATTTTTGCTTTCTCTGTCCTTGCTGTTGGTGTTCTTTTATACTTTCCCTTTATCTACCTTCATCTCTCCATTCCAGGAAGTGGTAAGTTTCAATAATTCTTATGTCACCTTGACCTGACCTCATGTCTTTACATCTGAGGACATCCTCAAGTCATAGTAATTTATTTTGACCCTGGAGGATAAGTTCCTTTAAGGAACATAGTACCCATCTGAATCACATTATTTACCTGCCAAAAAATGTTCAAATTGTCCCAAAACTTTAAAATACATCTAAGAAAAATAAATTTTTATTATATTGTGCTAGCAGAAAAAAATTAATTGATATTTATTTTACCCTTTATAAACCTTATCACTAGTTCTGGGACTTACATAAGCTCAATCTGCTACATTGCAAGAAATTTTTCATTATTGTAAAAAAAAAAAAAAAAAATCATTTTTAGCAATATCAATTAAAATGTAAAAGTTACATGTATTTTAAAATATAATGTGTATTAAAACTCATGATTTATTTCAAATAATTGAATGCTATGAAATAAATAAATTCAAAAATATGAACAAGAGGCCCAGGGGCCACAGCGCTCACCTGAGCACATCGGGCTTGAATTTAAACCCCCCCCCAAGCATTCATCATTTGAACAAATTAGAATCTACACTACCTGAGGATGATTCCATATAAATATCACTAGTCATAGCTTTGAAGTACTTGAAAAGAAGATTTTAAAAGATTTCCCTATATATCCGTAAAACTTGGGTCGGCCATTTTGGCCCCACCCTAGCCCCGGGGGTCATGATTTGAACAAATTTGAATCTACACTACCTGAGGATGATT